>NC_000075.6:97200396-97551229 GCF_000001635.26 Mus musculus
ACGGGCATGCTTCTCATTTAGTGAGGGAGAGATCTTTGATGGCTCATTCACTTAGTCAATTGTGGGTAGGCACAGAGGTGAAAGACACAGGCTCCATCCTTAGAAGGGACATGGTCATGCAGAAGACAGTGAACAGAGGATGAGTCTGAGATAGAGGGGCTTGGGAAGCCCACAGGTAGCACACAAGGGCAGACTAATGGTGTCACGGCATGGGGCATAGCATCATAGAGGAAATAGCATTGTGTAGTTACTTAGTCAGGGAGCTCTGTGTAAGGTTTTCAACTAATCACTTTGATGTCATGACAAAGGTACGAAGGAAACTCTGAGATTTTAACAGATACAAAGTCCTATGCTATCTATAGAAATGGTTGGCTCCTTGGCAGTCTTGTGCTCCCCTTGATAATATGAGAAAATCCAGTGGTTGAGACTTGCTGGAAGGAGAAAGGTTGCCTTTGCTTATCAAGTTTACTCTTCTGTTTACTAACCTGGGAATTTGAGCACCGAGTCAGGCAACGTCCTTGGTGCCAAATAACCAAGTGATCACCTTGGTACCCAATAGAGACTTGGGGACAAATGGGATTGAGCTTTATAAGGACTGATGTGAGGGGAAAGCAGACTTCTGGAGAGGGGAAGTAGGTCGACAAGTTGATTCAGACCGCGGTTTCCCAGAAGTGTGCAAAAGGCTCCATTGTGGCAAAGGTGGCTGTGGATGGGCTGGTGCAGTCTATGTTGAGAACACAAGGAAAGTCTTGGACATTAGGAGAGTTGTTTGGAGCTTCAAGGTAGTGTACGGAGATGCCTCCACCTTTTAGGCTTCTCAGTTGGGTGTCCCTACATCTCTTTTGTTCCTGGAGGTGTTTCCTTGCCACTCCTTTAATGTAACTATCTGTTCTACTCTTAATTTTCTAATTATAGTTTACAATTTTCAATCCATATATTTTCAGTGTAAGTCTTCTGATCTTCAACAGATCTTGTCCAATGTAATCAGTTTGTAGAGGACTCTCATCGAAATATAAGCATCAAGTGTTTCACTTTCTTCCCTCTCCCTTGTCTCAAACTTGAATGTTCATATGCTCACCAGGAGACCTTGCATAGTCTGAAGCAGGTATGGACCAGGGCAGAGGGTCTGCCATTCTCACAAGCTAAAGCTGCAGGTGTACAGAACACACTCAGTGTAGTGAGGAATCTGCTTGGGAGTCCCTTGTAAACATGGCATTTGTTCTATTCTGTAAATTTCTTACAAAAGAGAGTTCTACTGTTTGGGAAGTCACAGCTTATTTCTGTCCATTACTGAAAAATACTTAGTCTCAAATTTGTTTTTGTGTGGATTAGGCTGTTGCCCTGCCTTTTGGATTGAGAAGTTGATGTATGGTCTGGTTGTGAGATACACCCATACCTTCTTCCCCATGTGTGTCTCATAAGGGTTCTTGGGACAGGATGTGGGAAAGTGTAGGCTTCCTTTCTAGCCTTCTGCACTCCACCGATGGGAAGTGTCTTAGGCACCAGTCTACTTCAGGCTGGCTTCTTTGCTGACTTTCCACCAGATATGGTGTAGAGCTGTGTGGCCCTGCTTATGAAGACTCCTTCACTTTCAGGGACTTTTCAGTTAGCAGCTCCTATGTCCCTTTAGTTCATCCTGGAGGTCCATCTTTACCTCCCTTTACAAGGCTGGCTTACCTCTCCCATGGCTCTGTGATTATTTGTCCCGTTTTCAAGGTACCAGTGTCTGAGAGCTGGATCATGACTGTGGAGAATGCTTAAAGGATGGCCATTCTTAACTCCTTCATCCATGAAGAAACTCTTCCATGAAGATGTGCAATGCTTGGGACCTTGCTCCATTCCACCTTCCAGAGCTAGGTGGGAAAGGGGCTAAGGCACCTCATGATGCTTTCTTCATCTGCCCTACACCGTTTTTGGATTCCAGTCTTTAGAATTCACCCTGCAATTCAGCAGCCAGTGAGGAGCTAAAGAAGGGGGGAGTTCTTAACATCCTGGTGATTTCTGGATTGCCAGTTGTTCACTCTAGGGTCTGAGTGGTTGAGACTTGTCACCTTGGTCTCTCTACTGGAAACCTTCAAATATTTCTATGCAGAGGCCGCAAACCTTAGGCCTTAAAAATCAGAGAGAGCTACGTATTTGTGAAATGACACAATTAATATTTCACGGAGAAAGGATTAATAAAACATCATGCAATTAGCTGATTCCCTTCAGCAATCTCATGTCATTAAAGGTGGTAGGAGGCAGCCAACTAGCCTCAGGAGCAAGCTCCTGGTTGGACTCTGACTCACGAGAGACTGGTTTAGGGGATGTAACAGCCCCCATCCTGCCTCCTGTGAATGGCGGGATAAATGGGGCCGGCTCTCGGTGGAATACTTTTTGGCTGCCACACCTTTATCTGCATCTCTAGCATTTACTCACTCACCACTCTATTCATCTTACTGTCTTCTGCATTCTAGGTCCTGTGCTAGGTCGTTGGAACAGTGGTCTCTATCTCAATCTCCAAACCCCTGCTGGCTCCCATCGAGGACTTCTGTTCCCATGACACCTTCCCTGCTCACATCTGCTCAGGCATCTACACTCCGAATACATGGACAGACATATTTTGCTTTCCATGGCTCCCTTCCAGCTACCCTTCCCTGTGCCTCAAAGTGGCAGCCATGGACCTCTTAGCTCCTCTACTTCTCATGAGGAATGGCATGGAAAAGGAAGGGAGGAACCACTGAAACCATCTCAAAGCTTTCTCTCCTGAGCTAAGAGAAATACTTTCAACTTAGTCTTTCTCATGCAGGCCTTTCCGATTCTTCTCCTGTCATGTCTTTTCTGGAGTATACTGGTTAGAAGAGGAAATGGATCTTTCCCTGAAGATTCAGATCTTATGGGAGCTAGCAGGTGGTCTTGGGCATGGAGCCTCCTCATCTCTCGAAGCCTTACCTTCTTGTCCTGTGAATGAGAATAACAGAACTCATGGTGAAGGTGGCATTGGAAGAAGGACTCATGAAGTGCTTTATGAAAGGGAAGTTGTGATTATGATCATTTGGGCCATGCTGTGTGACATCAGAAGTGCTGGCCCACAGATGACGCCTAGGGGACAGGTCTTTCCTGTCTGTGCAGGCCACTAGCAGTTTTATTGTTACATTTTGTCACCTCAGAATGGTAGCTGTACTTGTCTGGTGCCTTCTTTGCCTCCATTCTGATGGACAACTTTGGCTTGGTCTGGGATCAGCATGTTGACATGGCTCCAAGACCCCCAGAGACAAATCTCACATCATGTCCTGATTTCTATCAGACCAAGTTAGCTCCCATCTGAGAAGCCCAATTAGACATATGAGATGAAAGGGCACTGGGCTGTGAGGCTATTCCTGGCAGCTTGACAGTCTGTCTAGTGCCAGATCACCTTTTCTAAATCTAGAAGAATAAAGGGAAGGCCCCAGTGTCAACATCTTCAGAGTCAAAGTGATAGGGGAGAGGATGCTTGGTCAATGTAATGGCTATTCCTGGTTGTCAACTTGACTAGATCTGGAATAAACTACAATCCAGAATTGGAAGGTTCACATGTGATCATGATACAAGTTTCTGCCCTGGATTTTGGCATGGAGATTTTGAGACATAGTGTTATGAATCCCAGGAGAATAAGGCAAGGAGATCTCTGAGTTCAAGGTCAGCCAGGGACAAAGCAAGTCCCAGATCCAGGCATGGTGGTACACACCTTTAATCTGGGCCATACCTTCTGCTGGAGACCTTCATAAGGACATTGGAAGAAGGAAGATTTGCTCTTTTTCACCTGCTTGCCTTGTGGGACTGAGCAACTACTAGATCCTTGGACTTCCATTCACAGCTGACCGTTGTTGGGGAGTTGGACTACAGACTGTAAATCATCATAGCAAATTTCCTTACTTTATAGAGACTATCCTTAAGTTCTATGACTCTAGAGAACAACGACTAATATAGTCAGTTTCGTTTGATTGATCTATACAGATAATCTGGACTATGTTCTTTCATATTCTAAAAGAAATGGAGTAGGAAAGAGTACTAACCTAGTTGATACACACCAGTCTACCTCATGTCTGTGGATCACAGAAGAGGGAGAACCAGGAGACATTAAGAAGGTGGATTTGATTAGAATTAAACTGTGGTCAAGCATGGAGATGGGATTTGGAAACCAATACAGTTGGTATCACCTGACAGGTTTAACCAGAGATGCGATTCAGTTAGATATTTCTTGTTACGGGAAAGGGAATCATAACGGATGCCCTTGGTGCCTAGTCAAATCTCCTTTTTATGCTGATGCCTCACTCCCAGCTACTGAATTTGCTGCTATCCACAGATGTCCTACACTCTATGGCATAGTCTTTGTCCAAATTGTCCTCAATCTGCCCTACTGAAAAGTTATGTCCTCTTCTACCCAAAGTCAATGTAACAGTCATAGACAGGGTACACAATGTACTGTACCCACTGTGAGACCAGCTCTGGGACAATTAGTATTCCTTGGAATATTTTTTTCTTTTTCTCTTTTTTCTTTTGTTGAGTCTTTATGTGGCTTGGATATTGGGGTAACTGGGGCCTCATAAAATGAATTGGGCAATGTTTCTTTTGTGGAATAATTTTGAGGACTATTGGCATTAGCTCTTCTTTAAAAGTCTGGTAGAATTCTGCGCTAAATTTGCCTGACTCTGGGGTGTTTTTGTTTTTGTTGGAAGACTTTTAATGACTGCTTCTGTTTCACTCGTCAGTATAGGTCTACTTAAATAGTTTATCTGATCTTGATTTCACTTTTGTAAGTGGTAGCTATTGAGAAAATTATCCATTTCTTTTAAATTTTCTACTTTGGTGGAGTACAGGTTTAAAAGTTATGTCCTTATGATTCTCTGGATATTCTTGGTATATGTTGTTATCTTTTGCTTCTACTTTTATTAATTTTCATACTCTCTGCTTTCTCATTAATTTGAACGCTAGTTTGTTGAACACAGTTTGTCTAACTTGTTGATTTTCTTAAAGAACCAATTCTTTGTCTCATTGATTCTTTATGTTCTCTTTGTTTTTATTTTACTGATTTCAGCCCTTAGTTTATTTCTTGCTGTCTAATCTTCTTGTGTGTTATTACTTTTTTTTTTTTTGTTCTAGAGTTTTCAGGTATGCTGTTAAGTTGTTGGTATGAGATCTCTACTACTACTGCTACTATTATTATTAATTATTATTTTGGTTATTTGAGACAGGGTTTCTCTATATAGCCCTGGCTGTCCTGGAACTCACTTTGTAGACCAGGCTGGCCTTGAACTCAGAAATTCACCTGCCTTTGCCACCCAAGTGCTGGGATTAAAGGCTTGTGCCACCACTGCCCGGCCTGTCCTATTATTTTTGTAGGTGCTCAGTGCTATAAACTTTTCTCTTAGCACCACTTCCATTGTATCTCATAAGTTTGGGTATGTTGTGCCTTTATTTTCATTGAATTCTAGAAAGTCTTTAATTTCTTTATTTCTGTCTTAACCCAGTTTTCATTAGAGGGGGTTATTCAGTTTCCTTGAGTTTGTTCTTTTTCTGTTGCTGGTGATATAAAGTTTAAGCCATGGTGGTATGGTAGAATACAGGGAGTTATTTCAGTCTCCTTGTATCTGTTGAGATTTGTGTTGTGTCCAAGTATGTGGTCAATCTTGGAGAAAGGTCCATGAGGTGCAGAGTAGAAAGTGTATTCTTTTGTGTTTGAGTGAAATGTTCTGTAAATAACTGTTAGGTGCATTTGGTTTTTAATAACTGTTAGCTCCAGCATTTCTGTTAAGTTTTTGGTTAGATGATCTGTCTGTTGGGGAGAATGGGGTATTAAGTTCTCCCACTATCATCAGTGTGTTGGAGTCAATATGTGATTTAAGCTGTATTAATATTTCTTTTACAAACTTGGGTTCCCCTGTGTTTGGGGTGCAAATGTTAAGAATTGAAATGCTATTTTGATGGCTTTTTCCTTTGAGGAATATGCCATAACTCTTTTTTAGTTCTGGTTTAAAGTCTATTTTGTTACATAATAAAATAGCTGCACCAGTTTGCTTCTTAGGTCCATTTGCTTGGGATATCTTTTTCCAATCCTTTATCCTGAGGTAATACTTATCCTTGATGTTGAGGTGTATTTCCCAACACAACAGAAGGATGCAACAGAAGGATGGATCCTGTTTTTACATTCATTCTGTTAGTCTGTATTTTTACTGGGGGATATTGAGAGATATCAATGACCAACAATTGTTGATTCCTGTTATTTCATTGTTGTTTTGTGTGTGTGCGTGTGTGTGTGTCTGTGTGCTTCCCCTATTTTGATTTTGCTGGTGTGGGATTATTTATTTCCTATGGGTGTAGTTAACTTCCTTACACTGGACTTTTCTTTCTCGCACATTCTGTAGGGCTGGATTTGTAGCTAGAAATTATTTAATTTTGACTTTATTACAGAATCTCTTATTTTATAAATCTATAGTGATTTAAAGTTTTGCTGGGTATAGTAATCTGGGCTGACATCTGTGGTCTCTTAGAGTCTGTGACACATCTGTCCAGGCCCTTTCTGGCTTTTAGAGTCTCCACTGAGAAGTCAGGTGTAATTCTAATAGGTCTGCTCTTATAGGTTACTTGGCCCTGTTCATTTGTAGCTTTTAACATTCTTTCTTTGTTGTGTATATTTAATGTTTTGATTATTATGTGGTGAGGAGATTTTCTTTTCTGGTTCAATCTATTTGGTTATCTATAAGCTTCTTATACTTCAAATGTATCCCCTCCTTTTGGTTAGGGAATTTTTCTCCTATTATTTTGTTCAAAATATCTTCTGGGCCTTTGAGCTGTGATTCTTCTTCTTCCTCTATTCCTATTATTTTTACATTTGGTCTTTTCATGGTGTCCCAGAATTCCTGGATATTTTGTGTCAGGAAATTTTTAGATTAATCATTTTGTTTGACCAATGTATTCATTTCTTCTATAATAGCTTCAGTGCTTGAGATTCTCTCTTCCACTTCTTATATTCTGTTCATGAAGCTTGCCTCTGTAGTTCCTGTTTGAATTCCTAAATTCTTAATTTCCAGAATTCCCTTTGTTTGTGTTTTCTTTTTTTATCTTTGTGCACTATTTATTTATTTCTTTAAGGTATTTATTAATTTCCCCCAGTTTTTTGTTTATGCTTTTCTTTTTTGTTTTGTTTTGTTTTGTTTTGTTTTGTTTTTTTTAATTAGGTATTGTACTGGTTAGTTTTGTGTCAACTTGACACAGCTGGAGTTATCACAGAGAAAGGAGCTTCAGTTGAGGAAATGCCTCCATGAGATCCAACTGTAAGGCATTTTCTCAATTAGTGACCAAGGGGGAAAGGCCCCTTGTGGGTGGGACCATCTCTGGGCTGGTAGTCTTGGGTTCTATAAGAGAGCAGGCTGAGCAAGCCAGGAGAGGCAAGCCAGTAAAGAACATCCCTCCATGGCCTCTGAATCAGCTCTTGCTTCCTGACCTGCTTGAGTTCCAGTCCTGACTTCCTTTGGTGATGAACAGCAGCATGGAAGTGTAAGCCAAATAAACCCTTTCCTCCCCAACTTGCTTCTTGGTCATGATGTTTGTGCAGGAATAGAAACCCTGACTAAGACAGGTATTTTCCTCGTTTACATTTTCAATGCTATCCCAAAAGTCCCCCATACCCACCCCCCCAATCCCCTACCCACCCACTCCCCCTTTTTTGGCCCTGGGGTTCCCCTATACTGGGGCATATAAAGTTTGCAAGGCCAATGGGCCTCTCTTTGCAGTGATGGCCGACTAGGCCATCTTTTGGTACATATGCAGCTAGAGTCAAGAGCTCCGGGGTACTGGTTAGTTCATAATGTTGTTTTACCTATAGGGTTGCAGATCCCTTTAGCTCCTTGGGTAATTTCTCTAGCTCCTCCATTGGGGGGCGTGTGATCCATTCAATAGCTGACTGTGATCATCCACTTCTGTGTTTGCTAGGCCCTGGCATAGTCTCACATGAGACAGCTATATCTGGGTCCTTTCAGCAAAATCTTGCTAGTGTATGCAATGGTGTCAGCGTTTGGAAGCTGATTATGGGATATGCTTTTCTTTAAGGGATTTATTAATTTCCTCACACTGTTTGTATTTTTCTGATTTTTTTCTTTTTTCTCTTTCTCCCCCCCCCCCCTCGCCGCTTCAGCTGCTGTTTATTGACATTCAGGTGGGCATATAGCAACAGGCCTGGAGATACTGAAGAACAGAAGGTGGAGAGTAGAGTGTCTGCTGGGAAAGCTGCTGGGAAAGCAAGTCAGGGCCAGTGCCAAATGTAAGCTACACTGGAATCCCGAGCCCCATGCCCTCAGCCCCTACTCTTGCTGTCTCCTGACTCCAGGGCAGGACTGGGAGCAACTTTCTATAGGAGCAAAGTATACAGAGATGTTACTCTCCTTTTGTGATAAAGTGAGAGAGTTTCCAATCCTACATCCTTCCTTTACCCCTGGTTTGGGTAAGGTCGTATGATAGGCAACTGGGCTCTCTCATGTTTCAGAGGCATTAATTTTTCCCAGGTGCCCTAGTCCACCAGCGCCACACTATGACCCAGAGTGAACACTATAAGCATTGCTGGCCTAATCGATGGGGTGGGGGAGGAGATGGAAGAGGGGCTAGAAGAAGGGATCCAGAAAGCCATCAATGCACAGGCACTACACATATGGTATTGGTAAAGTCAGAGCTAGGGTGCCACACAGTCAGCATAATTTCCCTTCTTGAAGAAGCCTCAGGCCTTGCCATTCATGGTCAAGTTTACATGAAGGTCAACCACCTCAGCCCAGGTATCTTGTTCTGCATCCTTACACAACTCAGGGAAGATGCCACAGTACAGGTGGGCCTGGTGAGCTGTCTGGGGATTGCCCATCAGCAATGATGGGAGCTCGAAGGTGGTACTGGGCCACTTGGTGAGCACTCCTGCCAGTCCTAGTGACCAGGATAATAGCCCTACTGCAGCATTTGAGGCAGGTCTCCATGGTGCCCATGGCAACAGCTTTTGTGGGGTTGTTGGTAATAGGTGCCAGATGGTGGAGTTCCTTGAATAACTTCAAGTGGTAGATGGCAGCCTCTACATCATAGGCAGTCAGGTGTGCATGTGAACAGCCTCCAGAGGATAGTTCCCTTTGGCTATTCCTCCAGATAGCATGACACAGTCTGCTCCATTTAAGACTATGTTTGCCACATCACTGTGTCAGCATGGGTGGGATGCAGTTTCTTGATGATGTTCTCCAACATCTGCGTGGTGCACATGACAGACTTCCCAGCGCAGTTGCATCACTCCATTATCAACTTCTGCGCCAGGAAGCTCTTCTCTGCAGGAATCTCAATGCCTGGGTCACCATGAGCCACCATGATCCCATCAGTGCCTTCCAAAATCTCATCACACCTGCAGACATCTGCATGGTTCTCAATTTTGCTGATGATCTTGTTGTTCTTGCCCTTCTCCCCCAGGGCTTTCCCAGTTCCATGCACACTGGCTGCCTTGCGAATGAAAGATGCAAACACCGTGTCTACATCCTGCTCCACTCCAAACTTCAGACCCTGGATGTCCTTTTCTGACAGAGCTGGTTCATGCCTTCTTGCTTCCCAAGTTGCCACCATTGTCTACTTCTGTCACCAGCAAGTCTGTACCTTTCTCCTTCACCTGCAGTAAAATAAACCTATCATCCATGTAGATTTATTTATTTATTTACATCCCAAATGCTGCCTCCCTCTCAGTTCCCCCTCCCAGAGTCCCTTCCCCATGCCCACTCCCTTTTGCTCGTGAGATGGTATCTCCCCATCCTGGCCAGTTAAGTCTCTTCAGGATTAGACACATCCTCTCCCACTGAGACAAGGCAGCCCTCTGCTACATATGTGCTGGTGGCCTCAGATCTGCATGTGTATGCTCTTTGGTTGGTGGCTCAGGCTTTGAATGCTCCCAGGGGTCCAAGTTAGTTGACACTGAATTGGTTATTCATGTAGATCTTACTGCTCACCTCCACCACCTTGCAGATGTTCTTATAGTCCAGCCATAGGTTGTTCTTCTCACACCTTTCCATGTAGGCATTGTCCAGGGAGATCTTCAAAGTGGCTCCCTTCTACAGCTCAACGTCTGCAGTGCTGCTGCTTTTGATGAATCCAGTCTGGATCTCAGGTCCCTTTGTGTCCAGAGCCACTGCAACAGGCAGGTAGATAACGGCATCAGATTTGAAGCTTTCTATGGCTGCATGGGTTTTTCTCAATGGCCTCTGCATGGTATTCATGGGTCCCAGGAGAGAAATTCAGCCGAGACACATTCATTCCAGACTTAGTCATCTCCTTCAGCAATGCCACAGATCGGGAAGCAGAATCATTGATACAAATGATACCAGTGTTACAGGCATGCTGGGTGCGGAGACAATGTCCAGGCAGTACATGTGATCTAGGAAGGTGTCAGCCATGACTGCACAGAACTGCTGGGTTTGAATGAAGGCAGCTCCCGCTTCCTTGTGTGGCTTAGGCATGGTTTCTGAGGTCCTCAGACATACTCTGCATTCTGCTGCCATATCTAAATTCGACACCTTCAGAGTCAAGGCATGTCACTGCTGTGTCTTTCCTGGATTCCTTTAATTTTATCTTTAAAAACCACTATCATACTCACAGTCATCTATTGGATGGAACACAGAGCCCCCAATAGAGGAGCTAGAGAAAGTAACCTATAGGAGGAACCCTATAGGAGGAACAGCAGTATGAACTAACCAGTACCCCCTGAGCTTGTGTCTCTAGCTGCATATGTAGCAGAAGATGGCCTAGTCCGCCATCATTGGGAGGAGAGGCCCTTGGTCTTGCAAAGATAATATGCCCCAGTACAGGGGAACACCAGGGCCAGAAAGCGGGAGTGGGTGGGTTGGGGAGCAGGGCAGGGGGAGAGTATAGGGGACTTTCGGGATAGCATTTGAAATGTAAATAAAGAAAATATCTAATAAAAATTGTAAAAAAAAATAAGTACATTCTAGTACTTAAAAAACAAACAAACAAACAACCACTAACATCTTCATATAGTTGAATTTAAGGTCTTTTTTCTTGTACTTCAGCTATGTTGGAATATTTAGGGCCTGATGCAATAGGAGAGCTGGGCTCCAGTGGAGACGTATTGCTTTGGCTGTTGTTGATTGTGTCTTTATGTTGTTGTTGATTGTGTCTTTATGCTGTTGTTGTTTGTGTCTTTATGTTGTTGTTGATTGTGTCTTTATGCTGTTGTCTAGGTCTCTGGGTTTGGGATGATTATAAGTCTAGGTGCTGATTTCTGGGTTTGTCTTTGTTGAGTGGGTGTTTTGTTCCTGGTTTTCTGTTTCCTCCCTGGATTTTTTGGCAGGTGTGTTGCCTGTTTTCCTGGCCTGCTCAGCTGCTCTGTTCACAGGGAATGCCTGCTGGTGTTGGAGGCTGAGATACTGGGGTGAGTTGGGGGAAGAAAGGTTGGAAGGGAAGGTGTTTGTGGTCAATTGGGGATAGGGTCAGAGAGGAAACAAGACCATAGCAGATTTTCTGCTACAAAGCTAGGGATTGAAATGGGAGGACTGGATCTCAGGAGCAGCAGGAGGAAAGGTGTGGTCATTTTCAACCTACTTGTTGCCCTGGGAGGAGTAGCTCTTGGGTTAGCACAGGGTGCTTGCTGGAGCTGGGGTTTTGTATACAGTAAGGACTAGTGGGAGGAATGTTAGAAGGGGAAATCTCCCATGGGAGATGAGAGATGGGTGCATGTGTGTATGTGTGTGTGCATGCGTGTTTCTCTCTCTGTCTCTCTCTCTGTCTCTCTCTCTCTCTCTATATATATATATATATATGTATATATATATCTACATCTACATCTACATCTACATCTACATCTATATCTATGTGTGTGTGTGTGTGTGTGTGTCAAGGGTGTTCTCCTGTAGAGCTGAGGATGAGACTGGGGGATTCAAACTGGGGGAATGGAGGAGAGAAGCTGTTCAGGTTGCCTACTTGGTTTTCTGGCTTTTGAGGCCTGTGGGTTAGCTTGGGTGTGTCTTTTGTAGTTGGGGCTTATTTTCTTGTTCTGCCATGCTAGTATGTTCCCAGTGAATGCCTGCTGGTGTTAAAGGCTAGGATAATGGGATGAGCTGGGGGAAGGAGGGTTGGGAAAAGAGATCTTTGTGCCTGGTTGTGGGTGGAGTCAATGGGAGAAAGCAGCAGGTTTCCTGCTCTAGAGCTAGGGCTGAGACCTAGCCTGGTGGTGGCTGGGTCTCAGATCAGTAGGACCGGTGTGGCGTCACCTTCAGTCTACTTGCTGTTTTGGGAGGAAAGGCCTTGGGTTAGCATGGGGTGCCTTCTGGGGTTGGGGGTCAGGGACAAAGCAATTGATGGAGAGAGAGAGAGAGAGAGAGAGAGAGAGAGAGAGAGAGAGAGAAGAAAAGTAAGATCTGTGGGATTCTGTTGGCTTAGATTTTTCAAAACCTACTTTAATAAGGGTTCTTAAATATTTCAACCTCCATTCTAGCCCACTTCCCACAAGAAATAGTGGAAAAGAAAGGTTAGTAAGGCAAAGGGGGATGTGGACCTGTTTAGAAATAGTTCTTTGAGGTGATTCCAATCTTCCCTGTCAGCAGTGCAGGAAAACGCCAACACGAATCAGCAACTTCAGTTCAGTCCATCCAGCAATCACCACTCACAAATCAGCAACGGGCAACTTGATCCAGAAGAAACCCTGAGGCTCTACCCGAGTCTATGGAAGCAGCAAGAAGCCGCTGGAATATCATGAGAATATCATTTGGCGAGTTTGTCTGTGAAGTCATGACAAGCAAAGATAAGCAACTGTGGGGCAAGGTGAGCCAATGCCAGAGCTTCCTCCCACTGTTGTGGGGTCATGTTTATATTCTTTCTAAACATTATGCATCCTCTCATGTGTCTGCTTTAGCAAAATATCTTCTCATCTGTGTTTGCTTCAGTAAAACTTCCTTTTATGTTTCTGCTTCAGTAAAATATTGTTTCATGTGTCTGCTTCAGCAACATATTCTTTCACCTGTATCTGCCCCAACAAAACATCATATGACATAACTGAGTTTCCAAAGAAACCAGAAATTTCCACTTCAGGATTCAAAGGGGCTGGGAACTGGAAGCAGGGTGGTATGTGTTTCTTTGTGTGTGTGTGTGTGTGTGTGTGTGTGTGTGTGCGTGTGTGTGCGTGTGCGTGTGCGTGTGTTGGTAGGGAAGGCTGCCACAGGTTTTCTCCTGCAGAGCGGGGTGTGGTGGGGTGGGGGGATGAGACTGGATCAGGGGGAACAGAGCCTTTGTCTGTCTCTTGGAGGCAGTCACCTCTCATCAGTGCATCCTTCCAGGCTTGCACCTGCTATTTTGTTTCTGTATCTTTGTCCTTGAGTTATATTCAAGAACCGAGTTGTGTTGTTGTCTGTAGAATACCCCATGTGCAGATATAGTGTGTAAAAGGAATTGAATGATGTTCGTTGATTAATTAATAGACTGATACTTAAAGTTCCCTCAAAACACTGACTATCAATCACAAGTCTTGGATGGTCAGGGCTGTAGGCTTTAGTTAATGGTTCCATGTTAACTGTTTGGTTTCTGGGTGAATCATTTCTTTTTGTTTCCTTATTAACTCTACTGAGAGGTAATTTATTTATATAGTCACATATTTGAAGTATGAGTCAATGAGTTTTTTTAAATTACTGAAATCTGTAAAGCCATTGCCATAGTCAAGACAAAAACCAATTTTCGTAACCTTTTTGATTTTTTATATTTTAGCCTTTATTACCCCTGGGCCATTTATCTACTCTTTTTTTCAAATGTATTCTTTTTTCAGTAAAAGTCAAGTTAAAAGTTGTAGCTTTCATATTGGTTATATTTTATATACAGTCATATAGTATTTTTTTAATGTTTAGTTTCTACCCTGCATAGCAATTTTGAGATTCATTCACATTCTAAATATGTTAGCAGTCCATTCCTTTTTTAATTTAAAATTTGTCATATGTGTATATATTCATGTGTAGCTATAAGAAATAATACAATGAGAAAACCGTGCATATAGCATTTTGCAAATCAAACACATTATTAAAACCAAGATAATGACAATGATCAAGCAAACCTCAAATAAGCAAGCTGTCCATGGCCCTTTGCTAGACAGATCCATTTTCCACATGCCTATCACCTCCTTAAAAACTAGACTACTTTAAAAGGGTTGCTGTATTTATTTGTAAATGCTTGCATCTGTGTCTGTGTGAGTGCATGGATGTGCATTTATGTGAAGGTTTGCACACCTATGCATGCATGCAGAGGCCAGAAGAGGACAGATGTCCTCTTCTGACACTCTCTGCCTCTCTTTTAGGCAAGGTGAACCTGAGTTAGGGTGGACGCCAACAGACCTCAGCAGTCCTGTCTCTGGCTCTCGTGAAACCCATGTTACAGGTTACAAGCATTTGAGGGGATGCCTGATGTTTGTTATGTGGGTGCTGGGATCGAACCTCTGGCCCCCATCATTATGCAATAAGCTTCCTTAGTTTCTGAGACATCTTTCTAAACCTAGCACACCCCCCTTGAAGAGTATTTCTAATTCACTGTAAACTTGAGTTGAAGTTTCCATATGTAGCCTGCCTACTCACATGCATTTCCAACATCTTCCACTAGAGGGAATGTTTGTTGTAATTAATGAATCCACATTGATATTTCAAGTTTTATCACTAATCCCTCTCATTTACAACAGAATTCCCTAGTTTTTTATGCTCTGTGAGTATGGACAAATGTGTTATGATATGTACCTTAATTACAGTACTATGCAGAGTAGTTCCACAGCGTCCCTCCCCATCCTCAGTGCTCCCCATCCTCAGTGCTCCTCCAGTTTCCTTTCATTTCCCTGCCTCTGACTTCCACAGATCTTTTTATTATCTCTGTGATTTGTCTTTTTTCAGAATGGCATCCCATTCAAGTAGTTGTGATGTCTATCATATTTATTCATCTTCTCTATTTGCTGCTTTATTCATTACTATTTGTGTTTTCATCAATTTGCAGCCCATTGTGCTTGTGTATATGTGTGTGTTTTAAAGATCTGACTTAAAAAAACACCTTGTTTTTATCTGTAATGTTTTACTTGTCTGAAGTGAACACTTGTCCATCATGTGAACACTGCACATATATTCACAGAACCAGCTTGAGCCCTCTGAGTCCTATGTCCAAAGTGTGTAGTGTCTTCAACAACAAGACTTCCCTTTAGCCCC
Organism: Mus musculus; assembly: GCF_000001635.26. NCBI lineage: Eukaryota > Metazoa > Chordata > Mammalia > Rodentia > Muridae > Mus > Mus musculus. The sequence goes on from NC_000075.6 coordinate 97,215,603, forward strand.
TGACACCAAGGGCAACAGCAGCAGGTGGTACTGCTTTGGGAGGAATCTCTTCAACTACCCTGACAAAAAACTCTAAGGGATGCCTCTTATATCTCCCTTCTTCCTCCCTCTTATTAATTGACCTCCCTTCCCCTCTCCAACTAAAGTCCTCATCTCTATTTTCTCATTTTCCCTTCATATAATTTCTTGTTTTGCTCTCTAGACTCCCCTTCTTATGCCCCCATTTCTTTTTCATGTCCCCATTACTTTCCTATGCCCATCATTACTTTCCTCCTTTTTGAGGTTACTCCAGGTTATATACTCACGTCTAAAGACTTGGAGCTAGGCTACACAGATAAGAGAGACCATGTAGCTCTTATCTTCTGATTTTCTGTTACCCCACTCAGTAGAACACCTTCTACTTCCCTTCATTTATCAACAAATATCATGACTGTAATTTTTGAGTTCTTCATATATTCATACTGAATATTAAGGTATTGTCAGATATGTAACTGTGGGTTTCTTATTAACTGAATTGTTTCCTTAGTTGTATGAAAGGTTTTTAATTTTATGAGGTCATACTAGTCAGTTGTTGGCCCAAATTCCTTGGCAAGTGGAGTCCTATTCAGGAAGTTTGCTCTCACATCTATACTGTGTAGGCTACGGCCTATGTTCTCTCCCAGCAGTTTAGGTTTCAAATCTAGGTCTTTGTCCATTTGGAGTGAATTCCTGCACAGGGTGATAGGTATGGGTCTAGTTTCACTCTTCTGCATTTTGACCTCACATTCTCCCAGCACCATTTGTTGAAGACACTGTTTTTTCTCTAGTGTATATTTTTTTGGCTGCTCTGTCAAATATCAGATGGCTGTAGCTACAATAGTGCACAATAGTTTGCTTGCCTCTGTCTTAAATTAAAAATTAAAAAGCTTTTTAGCGGCTATTGTAGGAGCTGCAGTACATGTTCATCACTAAGCTAACTCCACTTTCAAATGACTTTGTGCTGCTCCACGAGTGGCATATTCTATAATTGTGACAGACCCTAGTTCTCAGTCCTGCCATTTCTGCCACGTGTCTCACTTATACATAAATGTATGTAGTGTATGTCAGGTTAGTCACTTCTCTATTGTGATCAAGGCAACTTGTAGAAGGAATGGTTTATTATGTGCTTGTGGTTCCAGAGCGTTATAGTCCATGATGGCAGGCAGAGCAGAAGCAAGACACAGTAGCCCAGAGTTCATACCATGAACCATAGATCCCACCTTCAGTGATACACACTTCCTCCAACAAGGCCACACCACATAAACCTTCATAAACAGCTACTCACTGGGTCCAAGTATTCAAATGCTCAAGACTTATGAGGGGTATCTCATTCAATACATACAATATATATGATATATGTATTGGATATATATATATATATATATATATATATATATACAATATAATATATATACACACAATATAATATATGTGTGTTCTAATATACATATATGTATGTATATTAGATGCACCTAGGAATATAAAATAAAACATGTTGCTTTCATAATTTTTGCTGGTGTTATCCTTTATATCAATTAAGAATAACAAAGTAGATTTTTCACTCTGGTGTCTCTCTAAGGCAGGTCCACTCAGGAGAGCACAGGCTGCAGAAGCAGCAGGGCATCTGGGACAGGGTTCTACAGGACTACATCTGCAGCTAGGAGGTGGGGCTGTTCCTCAGCCCTCTGTGCACTGGTCTTCTTGCTAGGAGAGAGCTGGTCTCTCAGGAGTGCTGATACAGGCTTACAAACTCACAGGAGGAACAAGCTCCAGCCAGAGACAGCAAGAACATCTAACACCAGAGATTACAAAATTGCAAAAAGCAAACAAAAGAATTTTAACAACAGAAACCAAGACTACTTGGCATCATCAGAACCCAGTACTCCCACCACAGCAAGTCCTGGATACCCCAACACAGAGGAAAAGCAAGATTCAGATTTAAAATCATATTTCATGATGCTGGTAGAGGATTTTAAGGACATTAATAACTCCCTTAAAGAAATACAGGAGAACACAGCTAAACAGGTAGAAGCCCTTAAAGAAGAAACACAAAAATCCCTTAAAGAATTACAGGAAAACACAACCAAACAGGTGAAGGAATTGAACAAAACCATCCAAGACCTAAAAAGGGAAGTAGAAACAATAAAGAAATCACAAACGGAGACAACTCTGGAGATAGAAATCCTAGGAAAGAGATCAGGAGCCATAGATGCAAGCATCACCAACAGAATACAAGAGATGGAAGAGAGAATCTCAGGTGCAGAAGATTCCATAGAAAACATGAACACAACAATTAAAGAAAATGCAAAATGCAAAAAGATCCTATCTCAAAACATCCAGGAAATCCAGGACACAATGAGAAGACCAAACCTAAGAATAATAGATAAATATGAGAATGAAGATTTTCAACTTAAAGGGCCAGTAAGTATCTCTTCAACAAAATTATAGAAGAAAACTTCCCTAACCTAAAGAAAGAGATGCCCATGAACATACACGAAGCCTACAGAACACCAAAAATACTGGACCAGAAAAGAAATTCCTCCTGACACATAATAATCAAAACATCAAATGCACTAAACAAAGATAGAATATTGAAAGTAGTAAGGAAAAAAGGTCAAGTAACATATAAAGGCAGACCTATTTTATACCAGACTTCTCACCAGAAACTATGAAAGCCAGAAGATCCTGAACCCTAAGAGAACACAAATGCCAGCTCAGGCTACTACACCCAGCAAAACTCTCAATTACCATAGTTGGAGAAACCTAAGTATTCCATGACAAAACCAAATTTCCAAAATATCTTACCATGAATCCAGCCCTTCAAAGGATAAAAAAGGGAAAACCCCAACATAAGGAAGGAAATTATATGCCCCAGAAAAAAGCAAGAAAGTAATCCTTCAACAAATCTAAAAGAAGATAGCCACAAGAACAGAATTCCAACTCTAACAATAAAAATAACAGGAAGCAACAATTACTTTTCCTTAATATCTCTTAGTATCAATGGACTCAATTCCCCAATAAAAAGACATAGACTAACAGACTGGCTAAGTAAACAGGACCTAATATTTTGCTGCATACAGGAAGCCCACCTCAGGGACAAAGACAGACACTACCTCAGAGTAAAATGCTGGAAAGCAGTTTTCCAAACAAATGGTCCTAAGAAACATGCTGGGATAGCCATTCTAATATGGAATAAAGTCGAATTCCAGCTCAAAGTTATCAAAAAAGACAAGGAGGGGCACTTCATACTCATCAAAGATAAAATCTGCCAAGATGAACTCTCCAAATGCAAGGGCAGCCACACTCATTAAAGAAACTTTAGTAAAGCTCAAAGCACACATTGCACCTCACACAATAATAGTGGGAGACTTCAACACCCCACTCTCATCAATGGACAGATCGTGGAAACAGAAACTAAACAGAGACACAGTGAAACTAACAGAAGTTATGAACCAAATGGATTTAACAAATATCTACAGAACATTTTATCCTAAAACAAAAGGATATACCTTCTTCTCAGCACCTCATGGTAATTTCTCCAAAATTGACCATATAATTGGTCACAAAACAGGCCCCAACAGATACAAAAATATTGAAATTGTCCCATGCATCCTATCAGATCACCACAGACTAAGGCTGATCTTTAATACAACATAAATAATAGAAAGCCAACATTCACGTGGAAGCTGAACAACACTCTACTCAGTGATAACTTGGTCAAGGGAGAAATAAAGAAAGAAATTAAAGACTTTAGAGTTTAATGAAAATGAAGCCACAACAGACCCAAACTTATGGGACACAAAGAAGGCAGTCTTAAGGGGAAAACTCATAGCTCTGAGTGTTTCCAGAAAGAAAATAGAGAGAACACACATTAGCAGCTTGACAACACATCTAAAAGCTCTACAACAAAAGGAAGCAAATTCACCCAAGAGGAGTAGACTGCAGGAAATAACCAAACTCAGGGCTGAAATCAAACAAGTGGAAACGAAAAGAACTGTACAAAGAACCAACCAAACCAGGAGCTGGTTCTTTGAGAAAATCAGCAAGATAGATAAACCCTTAGCCAGACTCACCAGAGGGAACAGGGATAGTATCCGATATTAACAAAATCAGAAATGAAAAGAGAGACATAACAGAATCCGAGGAAATCCAAAAAAATCATCAGATCCTACGACAAAAGCCTATGTTCAATAAAACTGGAAAGTTTGGATGAAATGGACAATTTTCTAGACAGATACCAGGTACCAAAGTTAAACAGGATCAGATTAATGACCTAAACAGTCACATATCCCCTAAAGAACTAGAAGCAGTCATTAATTAATAGTCTCCCAACCAAAAAAAGCCCAGGGCCGGATTGGATTTAGTGCAGAGTTCTATCAGATCTTCAAAGAAGACCTAATTCCAATACTCCTTAAACTATCCCACAAAATAGAAACAAAAGGTACTCTACCCAATTCATTCTATAAAGTCACAATTACTCTGATACCTAAACCACACAAAGACACAACAAAGAAAGAGAGCTTCAGACCAAGTTCCCTTATGAATATCAATGGAAAAATACTCGATAAAATTCTCACAAACCAAATCCAAAAACACATCAAAACGATTATCCATCATGATCAAGTAGGCTTCATCCCAGGGATGCAGGGATGGTTCAATATAAGGAAATCCGTCAATGTAATCCAGTACATAAACAAACTTGTACTGGCTAGTTTTGTGTCAACTTGACACAGCTGGAGTTATCACAGAGAAAGGAGCTTCATTTGAGGAAATGCCTCCATGAGATCCAACTGTAAGGCATTTTCTCAGTTAGTGATCAAGGGGGAAAGGCCCCTTGTGGGTGGGGCCATCTCTGGGCTGGTAGTCTTGGGTTCTATAAGAGAGCAGGCTGAGCAAGCCAGGGGAGGCAAGCCAGTAAAGAACATCCCTCCATGGCCTCTGCATCGGCTCCTGCTTTCTGACCTGCTTGAGTTCCAGTCCTGACTTCCTTGGTGATGAACAGCAGTATGGAAGTGTAAGCCGAATAAACCCTTTCCTCCCCAACTTGCTTCTTGGTCATGATGTTTGTGCAGGAATAGAAACCCTGACTAAGACAAAACTCAAAGCAAAAACCACAAGACCATCTCATTAGATGCTGAGAAAGCATTTGACAAAATCTAACACCTGTTTATAATAAAAGTCTTGGAAAGATCAGGAATTCAAGGCCCATACCTAAACATAGTGAAAGCAATATACAGCAAACCAGTAGCCAACATCAAACTAAATAGAGAGAAACTCGAAGCAATCCCACTAAAATCAGGGACTAGACAAGGCTGCTCACTTTCTCCGTACCTATTCAATATAGTACTCGAACTCCTAGCCAGAGCAATTAGACAAGGAAAGGAGATCAAAGTGATACACTTTGGAAAGGAAGAGGTCAAAATATCACTATTTGCAGATGATATGATAGTATACATAAGTGATCCCAAAAATTCCACCAGAGAACTCCTAAACCTGATAAACAACTTCAGTGCAGTCGCTGGATATAAAATTAACTCAAACAAATCAGTGACCTTTCTCTAAGCAAAGGATAAACAAGCTGAGAAAGAAATTAGGGAAACAACACCCTTCTCAATAGTCACAAATAATATAAAATACCTTGGTGTGACTCTAACTAAGCAAATGAAAGATCTGTATGATAAGAACTTCAAGTCTCTAAAGAAAGAAATCGAAGGAGATCTCAGAAGATGGAAAAACTCCCATGCTCATGGATTGGCAGGATTAATATAGTAAAACTGGGTATCTTGTTGAAAGCAATCTATAGATTCAATGCAATTCCCATCAAAATTCCAACTCAATTCTTCACCGAGTTAGAAAGGGCAATTTGCAAATTCATCTGGAATAACAAAAAATCCAGGATAGCAAAAACTATTCTCAACAATAAAAGAACCTCTGATGAAATCACTATCCCTGACCTCAAGCTATACTATAGAGCAATCGTGATAAAAACTGCATGGTACTGGTATAGTTACAGCCAAGTAGATCAGTGGAATAGAAGATCCAGAAATGAACCTACATGCCTATGATCACTAGATCACAAAGAAGCTAAAACCATCCAGCGGAAAAAAGACAACATTTTCAACAAATGGTGCTGGCTCAACTGGTGGTTATCATGTAGAAGAATGGGAAATGATCCATTCTTATCTCCTTGTACAAAGCTCAAGTCTAAGTGGATCAAGGAACTCAACATAAAACCAGAGACACTGAAACTTACAGAGGAGAAAGTGGGGAAAAGCCTCGAAGATATGGGCACAGGGGAAAAATTCCTGAACAGAGCTGCAATGCCTTGGCTGTAAGAACTAGAATCAACAAATGGGATCTCATAAAATTGCAAAGCTTCTGTAAGGCAAAGGAAACTGTCAATAAGATCAAAAGGCCACCAACAGATTGGGAAAAGATCTTTACCAATCCTAAATCTGAGAGGAGGCTAATATTCAATATATACAAAGAACTCAAGAAGTTAGACTCCAGAAAACCGAATAACCCTATTAAAAATGGGGTACAGAGCTAAACAAAGAATTCTCAACTGAGGAATACTGAATGGCTGAGAAGTACCTAAAAAAAAGTTCAACATCCTTAATCATCAGGGAAATGCAAATCAAAACAACCCTGAGATTCCACTCCACACTAGTCAGAATGGCTAAGATCAAAAACTCAGGTGACAGTAGATGCTGGCGAGGATGTGGAGAAAGAGGAACACTCCTCCATTGTTGGTGGGATTGCAAGCTTGTATAACCACTCTGAAAATCAGTTTGACGGTTCCTCAGAAAATTGGACATAGTACTACTGGAAGATCCAGCAATACCACTCCTTGACATACACCCAGAAGATGCTCCAACTTGTAATAAGGACACATGCTCCACTGTGTTCAAGCAGCCTTATTTTTAATAGCCAGAAGCTGGAAAGAACCCAAATGTCCCTCAACAGAGGAATGGATACAGAAAATGTGGTATATTTACACAATGGAGTACCACTCAGCTATTAAAAACAATGAATTTCTGAAATTCTTAGGCAAATGGATGCATCTGGAAGATGTCATCTTGAGTGAGGTAACCCAATCACAAAAGAACACACATGATACGCTCTCACTAATAAGTGGATATTAGCACAGAAGCTCAGAATACCCAAGATAGAATTTGCAAAACACATGAAACTCAAGAAGAAGGAAGGCCAAAGTGTGGATACTTTGTTCCTTCTTAGAATGGGGAACAAAATACCCATGGAAGGAGTTGCAGAGACAAAGTTTGTAGCAGAGACTGAAGGAATGACTATCCAGAGAGTTCCCCACTAGGGGATCCATCCCATAAGCAACCAACAAACCCAGACACTCTAGTGGATGCCAACAAGTGCTTGCTGACAGGAGCCTGATATAGTTGCCTTCTGAGAGGCTCTACCAGTGCCTGACAAATACAGAAGTGGATGCACACAGCCATCCATTGGATGGAGCACAGGGTCCCCAATGAAGGAGCTAGAGAAAGTATCCAAGGAGCTGAAAGGATTTTCAGCCCCATAGGAGGAACAACAATGTGAACTAACCAGTACCCCCAGAGCTCCCTGGGACTAAACTAGCAAACAAAGAAAACACATGGTAGGACTCATGGCTCTAGCTGCATATGTAGCAGAGGATGGCCTAGTTGGTCATCAATGGGAGGACAGGCCCTTGGTCCTGTGAAGGTTCTATGCCCCAGTATAGGGGACTGTCAGGGCCAGGAATGGGAGAGGGAGGGCTGGGGAGCAGGGGGAAGTCGGGAAGGGATAGGGAATTTTCAGAGGGAAAACTAGGAAAGGGGATAATATTTGAAATGCAAATAAAGAAACTATCTAATAAAAAAAAAAGAATAACAAAATGAAGGGTTTTACGTTCAAGGTTTCCTTTTGCAATACTTCATACAGAGCAAAGTCCCTGATCTACATAATTTTCTTTTCTCTGAAAAACTTCTAAAGTTCTTTTTCAAGGAACACATCTTTCAGTTTATCCTCATCTGAGCCAGTCTTTAGTTCCCCTTTTCTTTTAAAGGATAATTTTGCAGGGTGTTTTTTTGTTTGTTTGTTTGTTTTTGTTTTTGTTTTTATAATTTTCTTTAACCTTTAAAATATCCCTCTTGTTGTTTGCATGGCTTCTGAGCAAAAGTCAGGCTTACTTCTGATCAGCACCAGTCAATAGGTCATGTTTTTTTAAAATTTTTTTCTTTTTATTTATTCTTCTCTCACACAATACATCCTGGCTGTATCTTCCCCTCCCTCCACTCCTCCTAGTATCCATGCTACCCCTCTCCCATCCACTCCTCTGTCTCCCTTCAGAAAAGAGCAGACCTCCCAGGGATGTCAACTGAACATGGCATCACAAGATATAATAAGACTAGGCACAAACACTCATAGCAAGGTTGGACAAGGCAAGCAAGGAGGAGGAAAAGAGTCCCCCACTCCCACTGTTAGGAGTCCCACAAAATCTGTAAGCTAAGCATGTATACCGAGGACCTAGCAGAGACCCCTGCAGGCTCCGTGATTACAGTTTTAGTCTCTGTGAGCGCCTATGATCCCTGCTTAGTTGGTATGTGCACCATTAGTTGATCTGTGGGCCGTGATCTTCTGGTGGCACATAACAGTAGGATTTGCTGAAGGAGCAGGGGGGATCCCGAGATCACATGTTCTCTTCCTCTAAAGGTAAGGCTTGGTTCCCTGCAGTGTGACAATGACAGCTAAACGTAGCAGCAGCAGCAGCAGCAGCAGCATTCCTGACTTTTCTGTCCTTGGCTTCCTGGATCGATGCTTAGGGCCCTGACATTGCTTTTGGGGGAAAATTCAGTCATTTCAAGCAGTTGAAATCGCAACTGCTTATTGTCTTCTATTCTTCTCTCCAGGTTTTGAATGCTTCACCTTTTGTAGTTCTCAAATGTTTTGTTCTTTTTTCTTCAGCCCCTTCCCCCAACTCCCCCCTCCCTTTTCTGTTTTGGAGGTTTCTATAGAGATAGCCTCAAGTTCTCAACTCTGTCCTATCCACTAATGAAACCCGCTAAGGCCGTTCTTCACTTGTGTCTGTGGCTTTGATCCCTAACCTCCTTCTCATGTTCTTCCTTAGAGCGTCCAGGTTTCTCTAACATATGCAGCCCCTTTTGTCTGCGAGGACCCCTAGCATATTGCAGGTTTTAGTTCCTAGAATGCTAATTGCAATAGCCCAGCAGTAGTTCCATCTGAGCCTGGGTTTGATGTTTTCTGTCTCTTCCAGCTGCGCTCTTTGCCCTTTTGTGTGTTTTGCACTTTTTCTTGCTGGGCAGATATGGCGCTGTCGCGGGCCGGGGGGGGGGGGGCGGTGGGGTTTGGGAGGTGGGAGTGTGTGTGTGTGTGTGTGTGTGTGTGTGGGAGCTCAGCAGGCCTTCAGGAGCATGCTAAGGTAAGCGAGGGGGTGGGGGTGGGGTGGGGAGAAGCATGCCGGACTCCTATGGTCAGGTGTTAGCATTCGAGTGAATCTGTTCTCTGGAGTGTCCCTCTGTCCTCAGGGGGATAGGACGACTAAAGTCACTTCTGGTTGAAAAATTTTCCTGGCCAATTAGGCTCCAGTGCACACCAGCAAATTATTCTCTGAAATAATTTCTCCCAAGGGCAAACCTTATAAAGAAAGATAGAACACTCTCACATTTAAAAGAGTTCGGCCTTCTTGTTCTCCAGATGGAAACAGGCAAGGGGGTGAAGGGTGGGGTAGGGGAGGCTGGGGTGGGGATGGGGTATAGGGGAGATTCCCTCTCCTTCCTCGCCTCACTGTGAGACCCTTGGAGATCTCCGGAAGGGAAAGCCGACAGCAGCCATGATCCGGTCTCTCTGAAGTTTGTGGTTTCTCACAATCACCCACACCGAGTCTCCAGCAATTCATCCTCCCCAGCACTGGGTCCCGTGAGGCTTCTGTTCATGGGTGTCTGCTCTCAGCTGTGGCCACCTCTATTTTATGGCTAACAGTTTTTCTTTTACCTGTAGATATGATTGTTAGGATCGGGTGGCGACTTACAAACCTCTGACATGCCGGCCTAGCCAGCAGAAGTCTCTCTTTAGCTCCAGGTGACCATCGGTTTGTCCTCTAGCTCTGTAATTTTATTATTTCATGCATGCTGTGTTAATGCAACCATTTGTATAAGACCGAATAACCTCTCAGGAATGTCTCTTTTTTCACTAAGCCTCTGATTTTTGGAAAACCCTCTGGCTTGTTCCCCCCCCCCCCCCCTTTTGTTGCGGGTCATATTCCATCTTGTGGTTTGACCAAGCTAGCTCCGTCAGTCAACAGGTTCTTGAGGGAGGGAGGGAGGGAGGGAGGATTAAAAAAACCCAAAAAAGACAACTAGGCAACATTATGGTATGACTCCAGCAAATGCTGACACAGATTTAATTTCTCCCAGTCTGTTTTTATATCATTCTAGGTACATACAAAGAATCTGGTCAGTCCTAAGGCATAAACAAAAGTCCCGAGGTCACTCTTTGCAGGGACTTATCAAGATGTCCAAGATACAATGAATATATTCCGGAGTTGTATTTTCCTGAGCTAACTTCCTTATCCTAGCCCAACATTAAATATTCTTGCTAAATTCCTAGAAGTGGCACCAAGAGCTCTCCACAGTGCTTGTAGCAGTTGAACTGCTTACCCAGGGAAGGGCACCTGGCTGTTTCCATGCTTGAATGGTACAAACGGAGGTGCCTTAAGCATCCACTTATAGGCTTTTGTGACCCGAGACTTCATTTCTCTGGGACAAGTGTCCAGGACTGCAGTTGCTGGTTTATTTTACAGTTGTATGTTTTTCATTGTTTCTTAGTTTGGTACGACCAGTTTACTTTCCCCCAAGAAACGTATGATCGATCCTCTTCCGCCATCTGCTTCACACTCTTGTGGTGTTGCCATTTTTTTACAAATTTAACTGCCCGGAATGGGCATGGAGTGGCATCTATTATGGTTTTAATTTGCATGTCTGTCATTACTAATGATTTTGAACATATTTTCAAATGCATATTTTATCTTTTTAATAGTCACTTAGGTATACTTTTATTTATTTTGCCCAATTCCTTTTTGGATAATTTTTACTGTTGCATTTGAGTGTTTCCTTATAAACTATATTTTAGACGTTGGTCCTTAGCTGAATTTATAGTTTTCTGGTATTTTTCTTTCAGACTGCTGCTTATCTTCTCAGTCACAGAAAATTGTAATTTTGCTGAAGTCTAATTCATCAATTGTTTCTGTCTGGAGTACAATCTGTGCTCTTAAATCTAGGAATGCTTTAAAAAGATCTTTGGGTTCTATGATTTGTATTTAATATCAAAATAATATTTTAAATTAACTTTCATATAATGTATGAGTTTTAGGTTTCAAGGCTTTGACTTGTTTTTGTCTGGGGATATCCACATTTACAGGCACCATTTGTTTAAAAAAAGTGTACTTTTTTTTCCAAGAGAATTAAATCGTTTATTGAATACTCATGATAACAGATGATATACAAGCTTCATTCCCATCTGTTATTTTATCTGATACCATTATTCAATTTTGATATTGCATAGGGTGTGCTAACAGCCATTGTAACAAAACTGTGACCTTGCTTGGATGACCCTTTCAACGGTGAAACTCATTACTAGTTACAATAGTAACTGGTACCTTAACAACACCAAGGTTTGTGAAGACAACGGCTTCTTCATCCAAGCAAACAGAAATATATTCCAAATGGAACTTGGTATCACCCTGAAGGAATTCTAACTTCACACTGTAGGGGAAGTTTACCAAGATGGCTTCAGAGTAGACTAAATTTACACAGCACATTAAAAAAAAAAAAAAAGACACATTTATTCAGCGCCATGATCAGACTATTACATTTAGCAATTAACAGCGTGGGTGAAAAAGGTCTACAATAAAACCTTTTGTTGGAATGCTATACACTTTCCACAGAATAGAAACTAAAATAACATGTTATACAATTAGCCACAAACACAGTCCTGGAGTTTTTGCCCACACACATGAGTATTGTCTAAAACATGTCTTCTTTGTAGCAGCTAGGCCCTGCAACCACTGTGCTTGGCTGAGGTCACAAGTCTGCTGTAACCTGTAGCTTCCCTGTCACTTCTCTGCCTCTCCTTTCCTGCTAAGCTTTGTCTCCTGACTGTAATTAGAACCCCCTGCCGCTGCCGCCATAGCTACTGCTACTGCTGGAACCTCCTTAGCCACCTTGGTTTCATGGTTTAGCAAAGTACTAGCCTCTGCCACCAGAAGGGCCAGAGCTCCTGCCTCCAGTTTCCTCCTTTTATCCATCCAAAATTTGAAGACTAATTGCCAAAACCACTGTAGCTCCCACCACCTCCAAAATTGCTTCTACTACCACCACCAAAGCCGCCTCTGCCTCCTTTGTTGTTATAGCTGTCATAGCTGCCATTCCCACCATAGCCACTGCCCTGGTTTCCATAACCCTGTCTACTACTTCCATAGCCTCTGCTTCTTCCATAGTAACTAGGGCCACCTCCTCCATAGCCACTGTCACTGCCAAATCCATTATAGCCATCCCCACTGCCACCATATCCACCACCACCACCACCACCACCACCACCACCACCACCACCACCACGGCTGCCACCAAAGCCACCATGACCACTGAAGTTCCCTCCTCGACCAAAATTGTCATTGCTACCAAAACCAGAACCACTTCGACCTCTCTGGCTGGATGAAGAAGCACTAGCCATCCCTTGCTTCGGCAAAGTCTTTCTTACCTCACAGTTGTGGCCACTCACAGTATGGTATTTCTGAATAACAATGTTATCCACAGAGTCATGGTCGTCAGAGGTGACAAAAGCAAAGCCCCTCTTTTTTCCACTGCCTCTGTCAGTCATAATTTCACTTTAATTCTGTTTTTCTGCTCAAAATAATCTTGAAAGCAATGTTCTTCAGTGTCTTCTTTAATACCACCAACAAAGATCTATTTCACAGTTAAGTGGGCACCTGGTCTCTAAGAATCTTCCTTTGACACAGCTCTCTTAGGTTCCACAACTCTTCCATCCACCTTGTGTGGTCTTGCATTCATTTCCTCCACAGTGGCGTATGTGACAAACCCAAAGCCCCTGGATCCCTTGGTGTTTGGATCTCTCATTACCACACAGTCTATGAGTACTCCTCATTGCTCAAAATGGCTCCCCGGACTCTCATCTGTTGTTTCGGAGCTCAACCCTCTGATGAAGAGCTTCCACAGCTGTCCCAGCTCCTGGGAGACTCTGACATAGACATGACGTCAGGGTGATGAGAGCCTTCAGTGACGCTTCATCAGCAGCGTCAAAGAGCAGAAAGGAATAAGATAACAAATGTGCCCAGTACATTGTTAGTACTGATTTGCTTTTGCATTTTCATAAAAATTACATATTTTCAGATACTTATTTTTCAAACTTTTGGTTAGTGTACAGAGACATAGGGTTCGAGACATAGGGTTCATTATATGTCATACTTTTTAGTTCATGTTCTGTTCTTACACATCTGTTTCCTATCCCTTATCTCTCCCAAAGTATTTCTCTTCTGTTTTCATCACACACACACACACACACACACAAACATATGCATATACGCATACATACATGCACACATGCATATATACAAGTGCACACCACACATATACATGTGTGTGCACACACACATAAATATATGTGCACACACATATATACAAAAACACACATGTGCATACACACATATAAACGCATGTGCTCTCTCACACACACACATACATATACATACACATATGCACACAAATTTTCTCTTGTCTCTTCCCCTTCCTTTAGAATGCCCCCTCTGACCTCATTTCTATTTTTATTATCTGTCTTCTGTCTGTCTGTTATCTATCTAAATTTAAATTAAATTCTGATTATAGCAGAAAACATGATATTTGTGTTTATGGATCTGGCTTATTTTGCTAACATGATAATCTCATGTCCCATACATTTGTGTGAATATCATAATTGCATTCCTTTTATGGGTGAACGAAATTCCATTGTGTGTCTGTGTTATCTTTTCTTTATCCACTCATCTTTAGATGGCCATCTAGGCAGATTCTAGGTCTCAGTTATTGTGAATAACATAGATATAGGAATAACATAGATATGGGAGTATCCCTGTGGTCTGCGGACTCAGACATTTTGGGGCATATACCCAGAAGTGGGATAACTGGGTTTTATGGGAGTTCTGCATTTAGTTTTCAGTTTTTTGACAACATTCTTTTCTATGGTGGCTATACATTTATTCTACTAGTCACGTTTGAGGGTCCTTCTTTCTTCACATTCTCACCAGCACCTTTGCCATTTATTTTCTTGATGATGGCCATTCTGACTAATTCTAACCAGAGTAAAATGGCTCTACAAGTAGTTCTCACTTCCATTTCCATGATAGAGCTGACCACCTTCCCCAAATATTTTTGGTCATTCTTTTTATTTTTTCAAGAACTTTCTATTCAACTCAGTAGCCCATTTATTAACTAGATAGCTTGCTTCTTTGGTGCTTAAATTTTGGAATTCTGTATTGATTCTAAATATGAATTCCCGGTTAGATGAATAGCTGGCAATATTTTCTCCAGTTCTGTAGGCTGTTTCTCCACTCTGCTGATGGTTTTGTTGGCTACTCAGAAGCATTTCAAGTGCCTGCAATCCCACTTGTCACTTGTGGGGATTGCGTGCTGGGCTATTGCAGTTCTTTGTTTTTTGAAAACCCCTCCCCCAATGCCTATATCCTGAGATGTTTTCCTCTAGCCATTTCAGGCCTTCCATTAGATCATCATACGACATCAATTTGGGATTGATTTCTGTGTGGGGTGAGAGATATAGACTAGTTTCATCCTTTCTCATGCGAATACCCAGCTTTTCCAGCAGTGTTGATGGAAGAGACTAGTTTTTCTCCAATGCCTCTTTTCTCTTTCACTTAAAAAAAAAAGAGAGAGACTAGGTGTCTTAGCTGTACGGCTTTAATGGTGGGTCTTCTGTCTTGTTCCATTGGCCTATGTGTCTGTGTCTCTGACAGTCCCGCACGTATTTTGTTAATGTGGGTAGTCGTATAGTTTGCGATATTATGATATCTCTAGCATTGTTTACGACTGCTTTGGTTGTTTGGGGTTTTTTGTGTTCCTTTTAACTTAGAAATTTTTTTTTTGTCATGTAAAGGATGCTGTTGTAATTTTGACTGTGATTGTGTTAAATCTATAGATACTTTCAGCAATTTAGTAATTTTTATAATATTGATTCTGTGAACACATGAACATGGGAGCTCTTTCTATCTTCTGCGGTCTTCTTCCATTTGTTTCTTTGAAGTCCAATGTGGCTGAGGATGACCTTGGACTCCCGCCTTTACCTCCCAAGTGCTGTGTTATAGGCATGTCTCATCAAGTCCAGTCCTAATATTACTTGGCGAGTATATGTACAAATGGTGTGCATACATGTGTGTGCATGAACATATGTGTGCATGTGTGTGTATATATGTACAAATGGTGTGCACACGTGTGTGTGCATGAACATATGTGTGCATGTGTGTGTATAGGCTTGGGGTTGATGTTGTGCATCTCTCTCGACCACTTCCCACTTTCATTTACATTGCATTTCCTGATTTATTTATGTTGAACCATCTTTGTACCCATGGTATGGAACAAACCTGATCCTTCCTTAAGATCTCAATGTGTTGTTGAGTGTGATTTGCGTACACTAAACCTTCTCTCACTGTCTAACCTGACAGAAGATACAAAGCTCCAGCAAACATTGGAAGATAGTTCCTGCATCCCTGCCACAGATCCACTCGTAATCATCCATTATTCTTAAAATTAACTTGCAAAACCAACCATCTCCATTCACACTTGTAAAAGTGATAAAGGAGAAGGGTCACAGAACAGGCCCACACATATACTGGCACTCACACATCCTCTGTAGTATGCAGTAAGTTGGGAGGAATTGTGCACAGCTCTTTCAGTTCCTGCGTCTATAGATGGACAGATGTGGCTGTGGTGCTTGAGTCTTTCTTTTGTCAGATGTGTTTCATTTGCCATTAGGAAACCTTGGCTGACATAATTTTGGATAGGGTGACTAAACCTTCATTTCTGAAGGTCTTGATTCTTCAGTGTTTCTGCCATGAATGTGTGTGTGTGTGTGTAATAGGGGATATGGACATCTACTACAGTAATACATTAATTAAATTTTTTTCTTTAAAAAATTACATTTACTTATTGACTGTGTATGTGTATGTACGCATGTTCCATGGTGCATGTGTGGAGGCCAGAGGATAAATGGTGGAACTCTAGTCTCTCTCTCTGCCATGTGGAACTTGGGGCACAAAGTGAGGTCATCAGGACTGGGTTGTTGACCAGCTCAGGTATCTTTCTGGGCCTTTTGTTTTGGTTGTGAGACTGGACCCTGTTCATGAAGCCCAGACTGGCCTTGAACTTGTGACTGTCCTGAATCAGTCTTCCAAGTGCTGTCACTCCTGGCATCTGCTACCATGCCTGCCTTCTATCAATTTTTAATATTGAACATGGAGCTACTAAGGGATGATCCCTGGAAATCATCTGTGTTTTTGAAATAATCCTATTCACTTCAACTGAGTGTCAGAAACCTGGTTTTCCTTGGTTAGTTGGGATTAATTATTCCAGGCGAGTATAATTTCATCTCTTTTGCTTGTTCGTTTGAGGAAGCCAGCTGACCACTGCTATTTGTCTCAACCTTCAGCTCAGCCGAACCACATTAGTCAATAATAGAAGTATGTGTATGTTCTGAGCAACTGAGATCTCCATACCCATAGAATTCAAAGTCCTAGAGACAGGACTTAAAGGTATATTCATGTATCTCAGAGACAACAGTGAAAAGAGCCATTCTCACTTTCAAATTTGATTCCCGAATCAATGCATTCTGGCACCACTGATTGGTCAACATTATAAACATTGTTTTGCCCTTTGTGACAGAACTGTCCTTCCATGGTATTGTTGCCCATCGGTTTCTGGAACAGAATCCCCAGTAGTCCACCCCATCATTCTTTTTTTAGAAAGATAGGTCATGAAATACCATGGGTATACACTTACTGCTGCTCTTCAAGTGAATAGGTTCTTGGTCAGAAATGATGTGTGTGGGACACTATGATGATGGCAAGACATTTGCAATTCTATTGAATTCTGTTGACAGCAATTCAAGAAAAGCACAGAGAAGACAAATTCCCATCCAGGGTATATTCCTGGTCTACGAGGACATGTTCTTTCCCCCTTTGTGATGAAGTGGACACGCTATAATGCATCTGTTGGTGAGTGGTTGGCTAGGAGACCCAGGGGATTGTGCTGGTCTAGGGCTCATGGCTGTTGGCAAGCCAGGCGCTTGGTGAAGGGAGGCCACATTTTGAGCCCGTGTTTAACTGCATCCTTGCCATGCTGCCCATTTTCTGCATGTTCTAAGATGACTTGTGTCCTATGTATATTATGAAGAACTTCTCAACAGAGGCCCTTTAGTGAACACCATAGCTGGCTGGAGCATAGACATCTATCATCACTTAGTGAGTGTCACCCGGAACATAGACATCTATCACTTCTGTGTCACCCATAAAGGCTCAGTCTCACATCCTTCACAGAATTTAAGTTTTTTAAAATTATTACTTCTAAAATTCCTTTTTATGACATGACCTCCTTCTCTATGATCTGGCCCTCAGTGTTACAGATGTTGGATGTTTTGCTTTGTGCTGAAAACAACTTTTCAAAGTTGTTTCCATTGTTAAAATCCCTATTTTCTTTGCCTGTTTGCATTACTTAATTCCTGCTGACCTGTTTTCAGGTTTCTTTTTTTTTTCTTTTTTTGTCATTCCGTGCTATAACCCTCACTCAATGAATTTTTAATGTTACACATTCACATGTTTTTTTCCCAGTTCTAAAATTTCTCCGTTTTAAGAATGTGTGTGTGTGTGTGTGTGTGTGTGTGTGTGTGTGTGTGTGTGTATATATATCAGCTGAGGCTGACTGCACCTTCTTATTCAAAGAGGTCTTTGCCTCATGGGGAGTGTTTTTTTAACATTAAAAAAATGGCATTGTTTTACTTTTGCCAGCTGGCATGGGTTGCATGTTGTGGTAGGTGTGCTGGGCTCAGTGCAGGTATGAGTGGGGTTGGGGAGGTGATGGCTTGGTGGTTGGAAGGGAAAGAAGAGGATTAGATGGGCTTCTGGGAAGTTCGGAGGAAAGAATCATGGCCCACCTCAGCTAAGCCGCCAATGAGGTTGAGAAACTCTTGGAAATCTAGCTGCCCGTCACAGTTGAGGTCCAGCTTCTTCATCATGTGGTCAAGATACTGGGGTCCTTCTGGTTCCTTGTGAAGGCGGCCAGCTCCGTGTTTATGAAGGAAAGGGATTCAGTTTTTGAGAGTTAAGGGTTGTTTCTATCCTTCCCACTGTACTTTTGGAAAACAGCAATCAGGGATTCGATGTATCTCTCAGTCTCTGTAGGCTTCTTTGCCAAGTTGAGGAGCGAGGTCCGACTGTGACTTCGGCTGACGGTGGCTGGGACAGGAGTGGCTGGGGGGTGTTTTAAAAGCTCTTTATGCCCTTGACTTCACTGTCTGGATCATCTCAGAGTTTCCACCTGTAGAGCGTGTATCCTCTGAGAATTGATCACACTGTCTTCATCCTTTGAATATCAGGTACTTTTAAATTGAATTTTAGGCATTTTGGGCATCACATTATAAGTCTTTTGGTCTTCTTATCTACCATGGGGAATGTTGATTTATATTATTAGCAGGTAATCAGCCTCATTAGGTTCAAAGTTTTCCCTTGACATTTGCAGATGGTGGTTGCAATGGAAGCCTAGCTTCTGAAGCCTTCACATTGCCCCGTGGGTCAGTTTCTTGTGGGTAGCACTCCAAGACAGGACAACGGATGACATTTTAACCTGGATCCCTCAGTCTTCATGCAGCTGTGCTGTACATGCTCAGCTGAGGGATGATGCTGGAACCTGAGGCAGGGTGAGCACATCCCATTCTCCAGCTTCCTTCTCTCTATGATCTCCACATTTTTAGTGCCCAGGGATAGATAGTTCCCACCCGTTCTTTACTCAGTTTTCCTGAAGTACTTTTAAGGTCCTGGTATGGGACACAGGACTGCTGTTGGGTCAAAGTCAAAGGACAAAAGAGAAAAAAATCTAGGAAGCTCACCTCTTGGAATCGATCGCTCTGTTATCTTTCTGATCTATCTACAGCTGCTTACCTTCTGAGTCTATGAGTAGTTTCTGTTTGTGTCTGAGTTTTCCACTGTAAGCAGTGGGGGAGGTTGGTGGATTATTCCACTTTGTCTGGCTCTGGGCTTTCCAGACATTGAGGTTTTCAGCAGTGTTTCTAAGGGTGCTGCCTGGGAAGCAGAGAGCTTGTTCATGCTCTTGTACCAGTGAATAGGTCACACTGGTGATGGAGATGCTGCACCAAGTATCGGATGGAGAAAGAGAATGTCTATATCACTGAAGTGTAGCTGAGAGTTTATTCCTTAATCATTGATGAACAAACATCCAGTTATTTTTGGAGCACTTTCTGTTTGCTGCCAAACACATTGGAAACAGAAGACTTTTTTTTTTTTTTTTTTTTTTTTGCTTAAAACATGATGTCTGTTGGTATTTAAATGGCAGTTGGTGCTTGGAGTTGCCAAGAGCTGTTGTAGGATTAGAGATGTTTTTGTTGTAGCTGTTGTTGAGTTTCCTGAATGAAAACTGGAACTCCTGTGGCAGCCAAATAATGGCTTGTCTTCCTTATGGGAACAAATAGAACCTATAATTTGAATAAGACTCTCTGTTTTAAGATAAGATACTGTACCCTGTTTTGGAACATTTGTTATATCATTCTGTGATGGGTAGGTAGGTAGGGAGACACACACTTTCCTTTCTCTATTTAGAGACTTATTAAGAAACCTTGTTTCATCTTTTGTTTGTTTGTTTGGTCCCCCCCCCCCCCCCCCCCCCCAGACAGAGTTTCTCTGTGTAGCCCTGGCTGTCCTGGAACTCACTTTGTAGACCAGGCTGGCCTCGAACTCAGAAATCCACCTGCCTCTACCTCCCAAGTGCTGGGATTAAAGGCGTGCGTCACCACTGCCCGGCTTTGTTTCATCTTTTGATGTGTGCTGTTTATATAGAAAGGATTTATTTTTTTAAACTGCAGATTCAAGTTTTGCTCCACAGCAAAAATGAATCACAGAGACCTTTGTTCCTTTTGAGTCCCAGATAAGGCAAAAGGGTTGTAACTGGACTTTGTGTTGGACCCACAAGTTTTGCTCAGTAGGCGTTATACAAAAGGTCATGGTATTCAAGCCCCTTTTTCTCCTGGCCCAGTTTCTGGGGACTCTGGGGATTGAGTTGTGGGTTGCAGGCAACTCCTTGGCTCCTGGCCTCAGTTACTGGAGGAGAAATGTCATAGCTGAGGTCAAGGCTTCTTCGATCAGGGAATATTTTTGCAATTTAGGGGAACGGCTGGAGAGAGTAAATGTTGTAGCAGGCTATTTCTTGTATCTTGTGTTTGACAGAATTAAAAGACATGTAAAGCCCTTTGGCCAGTCTTTGTCACTAAGGGTTTTGAAAATGTTCATTTTATTCTAATTAAAAATAACCAAAATACCATTTAGCCCAGAGAGAGAGAGGTGGCCTCCAGGCTGCTGGGTCCTAAAGTACTAAGCATATCCAACGTTCACAAATATTGCATGTCCTTCTAGGGGGTCCCTCCTGGGCAACAATTTCTTGTAGTAATCACTATGGCGATCTCAGTTTAAAGAAGACTCATAATGAGTATTGAGAGGAGGAAGTTTAAGAAAAATTTGCGTTTTGCCCACAAAGTAGCTTGCTGCTTACAGACTTGTGGCAACATGGGTAGAGTTAGTCTGTACAACTTCATTTATAGATTAAATTTCCACCTTCTCTTAGGGCCAGAGTGCCAGCCAACTGGGCCATAACCAGGAGGGGTTTTTGCAGTAGTCTAGATCAGAAAGAACCAGTGACCAGTATCTAAAGTCAGATCAACATGGGCCATGTGGTGTGAAAGGCAACCTCAACAGGCAATGGGAGCAAGATGGAAGGAAAGTGGTCCAAGAATAAATGATGTGGTTGTATGGTCCCCAGCACTGTGGAACTCGAAGTTTACACTCATTAGTTTGGGTAGAGTGGGTTAGAGTGAGGGCAGGGGAGTGATGTAGACAGAGTGTCAGGTTGTGGTAAAGGAATAGGACATAACCAGTCACTGGAAGGATCTCTTCAACACTTATTTCCAACATTTATACTAATTTTTATTGTCCTTTCTTTTTGCCATAGAAGTGGCTATAGAATTCACTGTAAAGAAACATCCTTCATTTTTAATTCCACTTAACTTCTTTATTTTAAAATATTTTTATTATACTATTAAATGTGTTAAAAGATACACAAAGCAGAAAACACAAATCTAGATGACATGGAAAAGAATTGGGGATAAAGTGAAAATGTTCCAGGCCTTGGAGCTTCTGGGACAACTGCTTCTGGCCTTGGTGCTCCCAGGACAGCTGTTTTCAGCATTTTAGTGAGATGTCCTGAAATTTTGGTGAACATCCTTGCAATCTTTTCATATAAAGCAACAATTTCCACTTCCTAGCAGATTCTGTTTAGAGTCACTGGTTTTCAAAATGCACCAGGAGGGCCTGCCTGAAACAGTGTTGTCCTGTGCGCTGTTGATGTATCAGAGCTGCATCGGGCTCTGTCCTTGATTGCTGATGGGCTGCTGAAGGCCAGAGAGGCAAGCCTGAGCAAGATCAGAAAAGGACATGTACCCAGACACTATTGCATATGCCAGAAAGATTTTGCTGAAGGGACCCTGTTATAGCTGTCTCGTATGAGGCTATGTCAGTGCCCGGAAAATACAGAAGTGGATGCTCGCAGTCATCTATAAGATGGTACACAGGGCCCCCAATGGAGAAGCTAGAGAAAGCACCCAAGGAGCTGAAGGGGTCTGCAACCCTATAGGTGCAACAACAATATGAACTAACCAGTACCTCCAGAGCTCGTCTCTCTAGCTGCATATGTAGCAGAAGATGGCCTAGTCGGCCATCACTGGGAAGAGAGGCTCCTTGGTACTGCAAACTTTATATGCCCAGTACAGGGGAATGCCAGTGCCAAAAGGCGGGAGTGGGTGGGTAGGGGAGCAGGGCGGAGGGAGGGTATAGGGAACTTTCGGGATAGCATTTGAAATGTATATAAAGAAAATATCTAATAAAAATAAATATTAAAAAAAAGAAAAGGACACATGACACCCATGAAAATGAAGGCAAAAGGCACCAAAGAGACAAAGACCCCTGGCCCTCTCAGGAGTTGCAGTTTGAAACGTCATCAGGGGATGGTCGCACCAGGAAGGGAGCATTTGATGGATATATGGGATAGTGAGAGAACATATAGGCACCTGGAGGAATAGAAAATATCAAATGCAAAGGTCCCAAGGAGAGAGGGTCGAGAGAGGGTGCATCTGGACGAGGGATTCAGAACTGTAGAAGAGGTCAGAGCAGGACTGGCCAACTGGAGTGGCTTTGACTTGGACTATGATAAATCGGCCAGAGGAGGCAAGTGATAAGAGGCAGCATTTCACCTCAGTCTGGTTTGCTCATGGATCCATGTTGCCTGTCAGAGAGTTGAGCGGTTGAATTAGGAAATGGTACATTCTGACCCGTGTTTCATGTTGGTGCCGGCAGCAGTATGGAGCATGGGTTTGGAGCAGACAGAGTCTTTGAAATCCTGTTAAACTGATAGTCACTTACACTGTCTATATATGCTTTGAAGTTGACCTTGTGAGCTGTCTAGGTGAGCCATGATTGCTGGGTGAACACTCCAGGTAAGCCAGCCGTCCTTTCTGTAGCAAGAAGCACATTCTGCAGGATTTGGAGGAGTCTCCAGTTATGTCTGAAGTTATTGGATGTGCTCTGCAGTGGTCCAACATTAGTTTGTCAATGTCTGTGGCGTGTTTCATCCTGGGCAGCATCTGATACCACTTAGACAAAAGACCTGGGAGAGCAAAGCCCAGAACGATCTAATTAAAGTGTAAAGCTCTGCTGCCCATGCTGGTGTAAGGAGACTGAGTTTTAAATCAATGTCATCACAGTCGCTCGGTGGGGGAAGCACGACTCTCCGAGCATCTTCTGCACTAAGACCTTATTATGATGATGGGTCTAAAAAACACACATGAGTTGTGCACACCCGAGGATAACAAGAACTCCAAACCATGACAAGTCCAATGAACTGTTTAATTGGAAAGGATTTTATTTGAGTTAGCTGCTGCTGCCCTGTTGCCTCTCTGGCTATGATGGAAAGCTACGGAGTGTCAGTCATCACCAACATACCCACAATCCAGCGGCAGAATATAAGTGTAAATTATGCTAAAATTAAAGAGGAAAGACTCAAGAAACAAAAACATTTAGATGAGTATGGCCTCCAGAGTCTTCCATGGTCAGCAGGCACTGAAGGTCTGATTTGACATCACTCCTTGTCCGCTGTCAGTTGGGGAAGGAAGTTGCTAAGGAAGAGTTTCAGGGATGGGTGTGAGGGGTCCTGCCAATGCATTGCATGGACAGTGTCAGAGCAAATAGAGGCTGACCCCTCACTGGGGGCAAGCTCCTGCTAACTATACCTTCTCCACACTGCCCACTGTTCTGTCAGAGACCAAGGGGATACTCTGGAGGAGGGAGAGAGAGAGAGAGAGAGAGAGAGAGAGAGAGAGAGAGAGAGAGAGAGAGAAGGGAAGGGAAGGGAAGAAGGGAAGGGAAGGGAAGGGAAGGGAAGGGAAGGGAAGGGAAGAGAAGAGAAGAGAAGAGAAGAGAAGAGAAGAGAAGAGAAGAGAAGAGAAGAGAAGAGAAGAGAAGAGAAGAGAAGAGAAGAGAAGAGAAGAGAAGAGAAAAAAGAAGAGAAGCATTTTCAGACAGGGAGGCAATACTAACATGGCTTCACTCGGTATAATGATGTCTATTTTTTTTTTAATTTTGAAAGCAAAATAAAACTTCTAAGCATATGAAAAGGCTCATTCTCTGCTCCTAGCCTTTGCACCCTCTTTCCTGACCCAGCTACAGGAACCATATTAGGGTCCCTTCCTCAATAAAATTAATGCTTTGGAAAGACCAATATGGAAAACGAACTTGACAAGACAAAAGACACACAAGTCCCAGCACTAGAATTAGACTAGGGCATGGCTTTGGGATAGGCAAGATTAATTAATTAATATCAATTAACAAATTAGTTTTATTATCATAGAAGAATCATAATAATCTTGCAGCAGAAAAGGCATATATATCTCTATATATGAAATATTGATATATACTCTGTTCTTTCCTGTTGTAGTGTAGAAGGTAAGGTATGTTTATACTCTGCCCTCCCTTTGCCCTGCCCACAATAGCATATCTTTTTCAGCTGTTTAATGCTCAGCAGGTGACTCATGCTTTGCCCATCCTTTCTTCACGGACATTTAATTTATTTCTATATTTTGTTATTATAAACAAGTGCCATTGATTGACATATCTTCTTGATGTATTCTGGGCTCCACAGTGGGGATGCTCATTTTGTTATTTACAGCACAAAATATAGCCCTGGCTATATATAGCGGATGCTCAGTAAGTGAAAGCCAGGTAAACTGAACTCAGAATCCCAGATGGTCAGCCATGAGGAACATGGCCCTGATGGAAGGTAAGGTGATGAGGCATGGTAAGACCGTCATCTGTACCCCTCTTGCCCCCAGCTCTGAAAACTGCATCCTTCAGCTTCCCGCTCCTGCTCTCATTAAGTAAATGCTCCTCCTTCATTTACCCCTCAGGCGAGACCACCGGGCCTCCCCTTTCTGGCTACATCTCATATTCTGACCATGTCACCTGCTAAGAGACACGAGTCTTAAAATCCTGGAGAACAGATAGTAGCTGTCTGCAGTGCCAAGTCATAACTGGCTTACTCACAGGCTTCCAGTTAGTCACCTAGCCAGATAATCAAGGCCTAAGAGTTGAGATTCCAACTCAAACAGCCTGAACTCATCTCCCATATGTCACTTGCTACTGTGTGACACTGGGCAAGTCAGCCTGTCTTTCTTTCTCTTTAATAGAGGTATTTACATTATGTCTACTGTCTTGGTCCTATTGAGCATATGTATCGAGAGTCAAGGTAGCTTAACAATAGAAAACTACTTTTCACTCTTCTGGAGGCTGGGAAGCCCAAGTTTAAGCAGATTTGCTAACTGGTAACAGCCTGTCTTCTAAGGTAACACCGCATGGCAGGCCAGTTCTCCACAGCCTTCTTTGATGCTGTTGTGCTGAAGTTCTTCCTCCAGGGTCTTTGTGTCCTAATATTGTCCTCTTAGTGGGTGCTGGGGAGACAACACAAAATTTAGACCATTACACTTCAGTGTTATTGAAAGTACCAATGAGTTCACACACGTACACGCACACGTACACGCACACGCACACGCGCACACACATATGGGCATTTAGAGAAGCTGCTGCATGTAGGCTGTGACACTGAACACTCCTCTCTTGTGTTGCATTTGCTTTGCTTCCTGGGAGTGAACGCACAGTCCTGGTAAGTTTTTAATAAAGTCAGTAAAAATCCATGGGCAGTAAATGCCATCAGTTTCCAAGGTGAAGAAGTGACCCATGCCCAGTGACAGTGCACGATCCCCTCTGCGTTCCTAGAATGATCCATGCTTAGCTTTGTAAGTAGAATTAAATCAGTTTTCAGAAATAGTTATGCGCAGTCCCAGCTGGTTCTCCATGGTCTGTCATGAGGTATCCATTGTTTCAATGCAGAGGAGGCAGCTGTCTTAGAGGAATGATGCAGGTAAATATGGGTAGAGTTTATGTGATGCCTTGTAGACTTTACTGAGATGAGCCATCTTAAGCTCTTGCTTAATCCAGATTCCTAGGCTCACCCCAGAGAAATTGAGCACTAGACCTAGGGTTGGATCTGCATATCACTAACAATCCCACATTTCTCTCCCAAGCAAGCAAGAAGAGCCTAGCCCTGCCTGCTTAAAGATGGTGGCCTGGGTGTACCAATGAAGACTCTCACTAGAGAAGCAGAAATTGACTCTAGGGCCAAGCCTGAGTATCTTGATGACAACAACAGCAAAACCTTCACAGCCAACATGAGGCAATTTTTCTAACTGCTCCATGTGTGGAAACTCATGGTCCTTTCAAGAAACTGTCACCATGGCAAAGCTGTGAGGCATTTGCAGAGCGGTTAAAAACTTAAGCTCGCTGGGCATGGTGGTGCACACCTTTAATCCCAGCACTCGGGAGGCAGAGGCAGGCGGATTTCTGAGTTCGAGGCCAGCATGGTCTACAAAGTGAGCTCCAGGACAGCCAGGGCTATACAGAGAAACCCTGTCTTGAACCCCCCCCCCCAAAAAAAAAGCAAACCAAACCAACCAACCAACCAAACAAACAAACAAACAAACAAACAAACAAAAAAAAACCCACCAAAAAACCCAACCAACCAAACCAAACCAAACCAAACCAAACCAAACCAACCAACCAAACAAACAAAAAAACCCCTTAAGCTCAGGGTTAGATCTGGCTTTGGATTTTGACTTTGACTTATCAGCTATGTATCACTGGACCAGCTACTCCACCTCCCCAGAGCTGATCCATCTCATCAACTTGATGTGTGATAATGGAACCCACTTCGAAAGGTTTTTTTAAGTTTAAATGAGAAGATGAATGGAACGCAATTAGCGCAGCCCCTGGCACCTGGGACATACCGCCCACTAAAATAGCGCTCTGGCATTCAGAAGAATCCTAGGAGCGGCCAGTAGAAAACTGAAAGACTGAGAAACCAGGCAAGGTCATGTGGATGGTAAGTGGAAGAGGTGGATGGGCCTGGGGTCCGGCAGATTTGGGAGGGACTGGAGCATGGCACTGGGATATGAGTCTTGTTGAGAGTTGGGCCTTTTTCTATAGTGAGTTGAGAGTCATATCCAAATAATGTATGATATAAAATAGCAGGATTCGAGGAGTATATTCAACAAGTGGAAATGGAACACTAACTTAAGAACTGTCAGATCAGCTCTTCCTAGCATTGGAGGCAGACTGCAGTGTGCAGGGACCCCTTCCAAACACAGGCTGTGCTCTGGAACAAACAGTTGGATCAGAGCACATAGATAGTAGTAGAAATAAAGACAGTTTACTAAGGGGAGCTTTCTAAGGACTGAAGGGGCACAGAGAGGTGGGACAGGCAGAAGATCAGTGGCCCTGGGTCACAGTCATGATCCCCCCCTTTCCTGACTCATTTACATAGCACCCACATTCCCCCTCATGTAGATGTGGTGGGCCTTTCTCCTGTATGCTGTGGGCCTTACATGTAGCTTTTTGGTGGTGGAGGTGGGTGGGTGTGTTTTATGAGATTAAACCTTTTTCTCTGTTAACGGTTTCTTTCACTCGCTAATCTTGATACCTCTCTCTCCCTACTCTTTGTCCTCATAACTTCCCTCTGGAAGCTCTGGTCTCAGAAATATTTTGGGCAGCTTAAGAATGATGATCAGACTTCTACACTTTGTCATGTTGGTGAAGGGCATAGCCGTCTGCCTGAAAGGGACCATAAAGCTCTCTCACTATCTGATCCACTGGTCGGAGAGGAGGCGTTGGATCCTCTGCGGTAGGAGTTGGCTGGAAGGCATGTGTTACAAGGATTTTACTTTGAAAATGCCACACATTAGAAGGCATATGTTTTTAGAAGCGTAGATACAAGAACTAAGAAAGAGTAACTCATTATGTCAGCCAAAGGTCTCCCAGGGACAAGAGTGCCCCAGGAGGCTGATCCTTGGAAAGCTTGCTCCTGGGTTGTTGAAAACAATACAACAACAACAACAACATCATCAAAACCACCACCACCACCACCACCACCACCACCACCATCACCACCACCACCACCACCACCACCATCACCACCACAACAACAACTACAGCAACATACTGCTAATGGCTCTGTATTGAGAAATGTAGCAAACCACAAAAGAACAATTTTAGGAAGGGAACAGTGGAAGGATAGATTACAAGGGGGGCAGGGTGAACCTGTAACAATGGAGCAGATAGTATAGCAACAGGGCTAAAATAAAAGTAGCAATGAAACAACAATTGCAATTATTGAAATGGGACTTATCTCTGTCTTTCAGGGGATGTCCTTTGATGGATTTCTGATTGAGGAGTTTTCAGAGCTTTTAGCAGCTCTGTCTTTAAGCTGTTCCCCAGGCTAGGCAGCCTAAGACAGGCAACACTTCACCTTTACTCTCACTGTTCACGTTCTTTTAGTCTAAGTGGGGGAAGCTCTTATCCTCACCAGGTGTCAGTCACGTCAAAAGCTCCTTGACAGGGCTCATCTATCAGCGTTTATTTTGCTGTTACAGCTTATATAAGTGCTCTAGATAGCCACATGCTACAGATTTTATCTGGATGATGAAGCTATGGATGCGGAAGTGCTCCCCAACCTTCAGGTGAAGACTGTTGACGGTCGACTGTATGTTTTGTTCCTGGGCCATGCAGAGGGCAGTTCCCAAGGCTGGAGGGGTAACAGTAAGTCCATTGGCTTTTGAGAATTCTCATTAATAATTGATTACTACACAAGATCATTTAGTAAGGAGTCCTGGGTTATTGACTAAGGCACAGAACGAAACCCTATTTTGGTTATCTGTAGTTACTTCGGTAGGACTTTTATCAGGTAACCTTGGATAGCATCAGTCTTTGGCGCTGAAGGGCAGCTCCTTGTTCTTTGGAACCACAAGGAAAGGGAAGCTTTTGTTCCAGTGCTCTGGTTCCCATAGTTGTGGCAAGCACTGTCCCTTTGGAACCTTCCTTCTTCTTCCTGGCATTTCTCTGATGGGTGGGTTGTTAATCTCTCTGGGAAACGCACTGTCCCAGAGTTAAGATTATTGGTTCAGCCCAATCTCATATCTGTAATTATTTTCTCTAGGGCCTCTTGGATTTTTCTACTTCACTTATGCTGTGTAGAGAGAATATCTTGTGTATTGTATGGATGTATCACCTGTCAATTAAAAAGCCTGTGGCCTATTGTAAAGGGTAGAATAGAAGGTGGGACATCTGGAAGGCAGAAAGAATTCTGGGATAGAGTTAGGTATAGGGGATTCATCAGGGAAGATGTGACAAGATGCATGGTTCCTGAGCACAGGTAATCAGCCACATGGCAGAATATAGGTTAAAATAAATGGGGTATTTTAAGCTATGGCCTTGTCAGAGAAGAAACTAGCTATATGGCCAAGGTATTTGTAAATATATTTTGAGTCTGAGTCTTATATTTGGGAGCATGAGGCTGGAAGGAAGAACTAGACCAAACTTCTATGATGCTGTTAGGAACCCCCAATACTAAATGTAAAAGTTAACTTGGAGTGTCTGCAAAACCACAGCCCTTTTCTCTAGTGTCTTCCTACTGTCTGGAGAGGACTGACTGATGAAATAAGTGTTCAGCCATAATGTGACCTTAAGAATAATGTTAGCAGCCATCAATCATGGTAAACTTCCGCTTGTGTGCACCATTATTAACCTGTACTTCTTGTGTCTCTTCATGACCTATGTGGACTTTTTGTAAAATGCTGAAGTTTTTAATATAAAAAAGTTTTAAGCCGGGCGTGGTGGCGCACGCGTTTAATCCCAGCACTTGGGAGGCAGAGGCAGGCGGATTTCTGAGTTCGAGGCCAGCCTGGTCTACAAAGTGAGTTCCAGGACAGCCAGGGCTATACAGAGAAACCCTGTCTCGAAAAAAAAAAAAAGTTTTAAACATAAGAAAGTGAGGTTTGTCCTCATTTTAAAATATTTCCACTTTAGTGCAAAACTACCATCTAAAATCCTTTCTAATCTGAAAGCATTATTGTCAGATGTATATGCTATATAAGTTTTATATGCTTTATCATCTTGGTTAAAATATTTTAAATTATGTATACACAAATATGTCTTTATTGGCGGTGATGAGGGATGTGCACATTAGTGTAGCTTTACACGGAGGCCAGAAGAGGGCGCTAGATCTTTTACACATTGACTTACAGGGAATTCATAGCTTCCCAACATGGGTGCTAAAAACTGAACCTGGGTTTTCTGCCAGAGCAGTATAACTGCTAAGCCATCTCTCTAACCCCTGTCTTGATTTTCTTGCCTTATTTTTCTTAAAGCCATTTAATAAAGTATATATTTCAAAGAAAGCCATCAAAGATATAACTGAAAGAAAGAAGACATGGACATTGCATTTTAAATATCTATCAGTTATAAACATATGCAAACCTTGTAAATAGTCTGGAGATATCTCTGTTTTTCTCTGACTAAGAAATTCAAATCCAATTTGGAAGGGATTCATGTTTTGTTATCACAGATGTTATAAACTGTTTTTGTTAAAGGTCTGGACTCTCATTTGGACCTGCAAGGGGAAGAGAAAGCCCAATGAAATGCTGGTCTGTTATGTCCTTTACTTAGGGTTACCTCATTAATGTGCAGACAAGAAGAAGGTAGACTGTTAGCTTAAATCTATGATTACTCCATAAACAGCAAAAATTCTCAGGATAATTATTCCTCATCTGAGGATCACTGTTCATGACAGCAATGCCTTATCCTGAAGATGGGCAACCCTGTCCTGAGAGCCAGTTGAGGGTTTTCCCTTTCCACTCCTGGGGGTGTTGACCATTCACCTTTCACCAGGCCCCTGAATCTTTACATACTAGACTGGCCATGGTGGGTGTTTGGTGAGGTCAAGAGTCCATCGTTTGCATTTGAAACAGGTCTGAATCTCTGAGGCTTCTTGGAGGGGTCCTTTGATGTGTATGGGCCCTGATAGTGGTACCTAAAAGAACAGATGCAACCATCTGAAATCTCTCTCTCCTTTTCTCTACCTCTTTCTGTCATCCTTCAGCTCTGGGTTATTGAGTATCAAGTGTTCAGCAGCTGAGTCTGGGGAGTGTGATATCCCATCTGTTGCTTCTAAACTCTGCTATGGACGTCAGGGAGATGATCAGCTAATGAAATTCTGGCTCTGAAAAGCTTGTCTTTTGGGAGATGAGAGATCCAGGTTGATGAATTTCCTCAAAGCCTCAATTATTCTGTTGAGACACTGGCCAAGGTTTTCCTTCTTTTCCTGATCTTATTATAATTAGGAGGCTCTTTAGTGCAGTGTACCTTTTCAGTACTGCAACAAGACCCTCCACCACTGCTTTGTTGCTGTAAAGAGACACTATGATCACAGCAACTCTTATAAAAGAAAGCATTTATTGGAGCTCGCTTATAGTTTTGGAGATTTAGTCCATTATTAGCATGGCAGGAAGTGTTGTGGCACAGACAAGCATGGTGCTGTAGAAGTAGCTGAGAGTCCTACATCCACATACATCCACATGCCAAGGGCCAGCCTCGGCATGGAGAGGGGTTCTGAGAGAAGTCAGACCATGGATCTAAGCTGATGACCTGTGTTCTGCTTGATCTAGCTTTTCCAGTCTCCTTATTTCTATGTTCTGCTTTCTCTTTGGAGATCTCTGTCTATTCTCTTGCTATTCTGAGATCTCTCTGTCCACATTCTGCTTGCTTGTGTCAGTTCTCCAAACAGTTCTCTCTTTTTATCCTAAAAAATTCTCTGGATAGCTCATCTCCTGCGGAACACAAGTCCAGTCTTTGATGTTCCATATCAATTCAGTCATTTATTCCAGGTTTCCTTTTGATTATCTTATGAATCAGCATCCCATGACCCCAGCCCTTTGATTCTTAGGTGACAACAAGCATACATTTTTTTTCTTAACATTGCAAAAGACTTCAGAGATCTGTCTGCCTTTGTTAAGCACAGGTGATAAGCTGAAATTGCCATTTCTACCACATCTGGGCCTAACCTTGCTGTGTCCCAGGCTGATCTTGAACTCAGGAATCTGTCCTAGGCTGACCTTGAACTCAGGAATCTGCCTGCCTTTGTATTTTTCTGACAAGCTTGCTCACAGTATAGCTACCTTTGCTCCCTTAGATTCATGAAGCCCCTCATAATTTATATTGCATCCTCATATTTGCATACTTGGGAAACTATACATATCTTGAAGTCATATACTTAGAGCGCTTTCCCATACCCTTGAAGGTCCCAGCATCTACTATTTTCCTTAGATATTAGCCACACCTTCAGCTCCTTGACTCTGCTGTCTCTAATTCTCATGGATTCATTAACATTTACAGGAAAGACATTGCTCAGAGGAATGTGAAATATGTACATTCTTATACAAATAAGCCTTACACCCACAGCAGCCATTGATACTCATGGAAGCTCACACCAGGGCCCTGTCCCATGGGCAGGAACCATGTCACTCTGTCCCCACCAGGGCCACACTGGGTTCAGCATCCACATCCATAGACAGTAGGGAAAGAGAAAGCCCCTGGGCCTGGTTTGGGCTTTTCAAAGTCCATGCCCAGTGATATACTTCCAGCAAAGCTATAATCCTTCTCAAGTGGTGCCGCTCCCTGATAACTAAGCAGTCAAATATATGAGCCTATGAAGCCATTCCTACTTAAACTACCATAGAAAGCATCTTGGAATCCTTTCAGTTATGGTTTTAAATTACCTATGGGCTGGGGAGATGGTTCAGCCGGTAAAGTGTTCATCTTGCAAGCATGAGAATATTAATCCATTCCCCAGAACCCACATTCAAAAAGCTGGGTAAGATGGCTTGTTCTTGTAATCCCAGAGCCAGGGAGAGAAACAGGCAGATCCCTGTCTCTCATGTTAGGCAAGGGCAAGCTGCAGGCTGGTGAGCAACCTTGCCTCAAAAACCAAAACCAACGAACCAACCAACCAACCAACTAACCAACCAACCAACCAACCAAACAACCAACTAACCAACCAACTAACCAACCAACCGACCAACCAACCAACCAACCAAAAAGGACATCTGAAGAAGGACACCTAAGGTTGGCCCTCTGATAGTTACACACATGTACCTGCATACGCATATGCACATAAAAACATGGAATATACATAAATAGATACAAGGAAAATCTTCCATCATAGACGTTTATGTCGAAAGCACATTTCCTAACTGGATACCCATATGCAGAAGAATGAACTAGATCCCTGTATCTTATCCTACACAGAAAAACTAACTGCAAAGGCTTCGGTGACATTAGTGAAGGACTGGAAACACTGTTAGGGAGGAAAGACTTCAAGATATAGTCATAGGTGGGGACTTTCTGAATAGGATTCTAGATGTTCAGAAAATAATGTTAATGGTAAGCCAATAGGACTTGTTAATAGGATTCATTAAATTACAAGGCTTTGGTATAGCCAGAAAACAATTAAGTAAAGAGACAGCCCACAGAATGGAAGGAAAACATTTGCCTAGTTATACATATGGTAGGACTAATATC
The DNA here is from genome assembly GCF_000001635.26 of Mus musculus. Classification (NCBI taxonomy): domain Eukaryota; kingdom Metazoa; phylum Chordata; class Mammalia; order Rodentia; family Muridae; genus Mus; species Mus musculus. Next base: position 97,248,994 of record NC_000075.6, read on the forward strand.
TAGAGTATACAACGAACCAAAAGAAATTAAGCAAGAAGTCCAAAGATCCTATTAATAAACAGGTTCATAAATAATGATTCACACATGGCCAATAAACATGGAAAATGTTCAGCGTCACTAGCCATCAGTGAAATGTAATAAAAACTTCAATGAGAGTCTATCTTACCCAAGTAAGAATGGGAGACATTTATTTATTTATTTATTTATTTATTTATTTATTGAGACAGGGTTTCTCTGGCTTGGCTGTCCTGGAATTCACTCTGTATATCAGTCTGGCCTCAAATTCAGAGCTCTCTCTGCCTTTGCCTCCTGAGGGGTGGGATTAAAGGCACATGCCAGAAAGATAGTCTTTAAGGAAACATAGCAAGAAACACTGATGATCTGGACAAAAGGGCCTTCTACACTACTGGGGAGGAATGTAAACTAGCCCAATGCTACAGAAGTCAGTTTGGAGGTTTCCCAAAAAGCTCACATAAGCCTCCCATATGCCAGCTGAGGGCATTGCTGGAAGCCTGCCTGGCCTGGAATGGGCTGACAGGGGACTCAGTGTCAAATGTAGACCAAAAGATTGATGCTCACCTGCCCTTTAACTCTTTCAGACTATTTTGTGCTAAAAATTTAACTCTTTATTACTTATGTTTGAATAAACACCAATATCTGGCGTTTAACCCATGCTGTTTAGCGGTGGGAAATTATTGGATTTTATGCTAGTATGCCTTTTTTTGACCAGGCAGCCCTTCATTGGCCAGGCTGATTAACACTTGGTGAAATAGAGAGGAAGAAGGGACATGAATTAAGATGCTTTATACAGGCAAATATGCACAGACACATATACATTCACATATCCACACTCTGGCCACATCCGACTGTCTATTTCAATCAACTCCACAAGCATTCACACATGCCTACATACATTCACATATACCTACATACATACATATAAACAGACATGTAAGTATATACATTTGGGTGGTTGGTTGGATGGATGGATGGATGGATGGATGGATGGACGGATGGGACAGAGTCCCCCAAGCTACCAAATCACACCATCTTTATTTCTTTTCTCTGGCTTTTTAAATACCTTCTTAGACAAAAGTTCTTTAGAAAATTATCCCATAGATACAATGTTACACAAAATGGAAGTTACAGAAGAATATCAATAACAAGTTCAAACCAGTGTTTCATTTTATGCTCATTATAAGTTCAAAGCAACAGTTTCACATGGCCTTGTCTTATCATAGTACATACCTGTGGCTTTATCCTTGGACATAGATGTTTTTTCCTTGAACACAAATTTGTCCCAAGTCTATTTTTCTTTTTAGTATGATTATGAAAGGTCATTGTATTTCCTATTATGTAGCCTTTACTTACTTTTATGAGGAGTGGGCACATTCTATTATTGATTCTAACTTTATTATGTTTTTCTAGAAAAACAATTAAGACCATCTCTTAAAACTTTCCTCCTAAAATTATTTGAATCAAATCAGAAATTCGATAAAATAATTAATTCATCTAAACAGCATGAATTCATGAAAGTTCACCTTTATGTTGATCTGTAGTAAATCTGCTCAATAATTGGGCTAATGACTATTATATTAATTTAATGAAGACAGGAAAGGCATATCAGCCTCAGGAAGCCATCCTGAGATGAAATCTCTTTGGAACCAGGCCTCAGAGCTCACCCATCTTAGTCCATTTGAAAATGTCGACTGCCTCCAGGAAGGTGACCTGGTATCCTTAGCCTGTCCTAGAATGCTTCTGACATTAAGGGGTTTTTTGTTTGTTTGTTTGTTTGTTTTTGTTTTTTGTTTTGTTTTGTTTTTGTATTTCAATAGAAAAATACAAAAAGAAACTTTGTATTTGGCCATTGATTGGCCAATATCCTCTGATTTTATCTTCTGATAAATCCTCTGATTTATCTGGATCAGCCCATCTGTACAATATCTATATCTTACGGTGAGTTCACTTGGAATTTTAGCCACATCTGCAAAATTTCCTTCATAGAAAACTTCCTGGATTAGTGTGTGATTGAATAACCAGGAGATAAGAATCTGGGGGAAGGGTGTCTGTAAAATTCTGCTTACCACAACAAATAAATAGATGTTTGTTGTGGATTGCTGTTTATATTTTCTGCTCCCTCAAGAGGGGTGCCCCAATGAGGAAAAAATCATGTACTCAGGTGAGGTCAGGTAATATCTTAATTGGTCAGATAAGGCCAGAGCCTAAGATTGGGCAGTGGAAGGAAAAGGTGGAACTGAAAGTTTTAGCGAGGGGAAAAGAGGAAGAAGAAAGATAGATGAGATGGAGGACAGAAGAAGATGGATGAAGAAGATGAACCAAAACCACTTGGCCTGAAGGAGCCACAAGTAGCGAGGGATTTCATAGTTGGACAATAGAGTAGTGAAGTGATATATTTGTCTAATCTAAGTGTATAGCTTGTAATTAAATTATTGAGTTGTGTGTTCTTTGCACTGGCATTTTGGGGTAGGAGATCTACCATTATAAATCTGGTTGGTAAAATGTACATCTCTAGTGTTATCATTCACAGGACTAAGGGGAATCTGAGCAAGCAGTAGCTGGCCAGCCACAGGGGATGGGTGGCCTGGGAAGTTTGAGCAACAGCAGCAGCAGCAGCAGCAGCAACAGCAGCAGCAGCAGCAGCAGCAGCAGCAGCAGCAGCAGCAGCAGCAGCAGCAGCAGCAGCAGCAGCAGGCATTTCAGGAAAGACTGGTTCTGGAGATCAAAAGAGCTAGCTTGGGAGTGGGATTTTGACCAAAGTAGCTTGACAAAAGACTGGCCTCAGGAACCAGGGCAAGATGGCTGGCCATGGGGTGGGCAAGACCACTGATGCTGGCAATTATTAGCCAGGTTTAGAGTGGTTCATTTTTTAAAAACTACATGCTACATGTGTTTGTGCAAAATATTGACATTTTACATGAAATGATCCAGTAAATAGACTGGAAAAATAAGAATATGTATTATAACTCCCAGGGAAACAACTAAAAAGTATAACACATAGGGATGTAGCTTAAAAAAACAAAGGAGAATTAAAAACTATTTTATTAACTCAAAGGAAAGCAAGAAAAAAGTAGAGGAACATTAGTCAGAGAAGACAACAGAGGACAAAAGAGGTGATGAAATGATATTTTGAAGTAAGATGGATACATAATGAATATAACAATGGACAAATTCCCAACATCATTCATAATAAATCTTAAAAGTGTACACAGTACATTATTCCATGTCTGTGAATTAATAAGGTGACCTGTGGTAGGAGAAACTGCCTCTCCAGTAGGTGAGTGGGGCTTACTAAGCAAGGCTATGTAAACATTTCCTAAGGTGATGGTCATAGTGTGTGGATTCATTTGGGCTTGGGTTGCATATGTGTATGCAGCTGTCAGCTGACATCAAACGGCATACTTATGGCTCATGCATTTATTTGTATACATTTTATCTTGAAAGAAATGGTTTTAAGATTTGTAACTTTTTAGTTCATAAAATCACATCCATCACAGATTCTTTTAAATTATAATCATCTATATATGGATTTCAATTATTTACTTATGATGAGAGGAGGCAAACCAGATGGTTCAGGAATACACAGTTAACGTGACCTCTTATGGCAGCTAAGTCAAAGCTTCACAAAGTCACTTCTCTGTAAACAGACAATTTACATTAACAAATAGATTTTGTTTCAGTAACAAATATATTTTGCTTCAGAAGACAAATGGGTAAAAATATTAACTGTAGTTATGATATACAATCTAAAACATTTATGGTGAAGTATATTGATGTCTACAACTTTTTTTAAAGAATAAGATGACTCATAATCAAGGAACAGATATGTGCTGTAAAATTGTTTTGACTTGTTTATATACTTGGAAACTAATACAATGAATCTCTGATAAAAATGAAGGTGATGTAAAACATTTTCAGCTAAGTGACAGCTGACACTGATAATGTTTTAGCACTGTAAGAAATGCTAAAGGAACATTTAAAACCAACAGGAAAATGTTATCACGTGCTAATCTAGGCATTAAAAAAAGCAAAGAAAACCAATGATATGAAGTTGAAAATTCTGCTTCTTTAAAGCTAGTTAGCTTTTTATAGTAAATCATGTGATAATATATTGGGATTTAAATATATATAGAAGTAAAATAAAGAGCAATAGTATGTTATAGTATGAAGCTAACTCAAGGCAGAATATGATAAATATACATATTTTAGTTATCAGAGTAACTATAAACCAGAAACAGAGTTATAGTTATAGTTAAGAAGGACAGTATAATATATAGAATTTAGAACCAACCAGATGAAGAGAAAAAAAGGAATTAATAACAGAGAAGATAAGTAGGACATAAGAATTATATTAAGTATAAATAGACTAAACATGGTATTTAAAAGACAGAGACTGTTATACTGAATAAGACAGCAGTGCTAACAGCTGGAGAGATGGCTCAGTGGCTAAGAGTGCTGACTACTCTTCCAGAGGTCCTGAGTTCAATTCCCAGCAACCACATGGTGGCTCACAACCATCTGAAATGGGATCCAATGCCCTCTTCTGTTGTGTCTAAAGACAGCAACAGTGTATTCACACATTAAATGAATAAATAAATCTTAAAAAAAGGAAGTGCTAAATCTTATGTTGTTTAAAAGATACACTCTTGAAATATAGATAAAATCTAAAAAAAATGATTGAGGAAGAACAATATACATGTGAAAAACACTTAACATTAGAAAACTGGCTTTGCGGTGCCTGGCAAACACAGAAGTGGATGCTCACAGTCAGCTATTGGATGGAACACAGGGCCCTCAATGGAGGAGCTAGAGAAAGTACTGAAGGAGCTAAAGGGATCTGCAACCCTATAGGTGGAACAACAATATGAACTAACCAGTACTCCCCGGAGCTCGTGTCTCTAGCTGCATATGTATCAGGAGATAGCCTAGTTGGCCATCATTGGGAAGAGAGGCCCCTTGGTCTTGCAAACTTTATATGCCTCGGTACAGGGGAACGCCAGGACCAAGAAGTGGGAGTGGGTGGGTAGGAGAGTGGGTCGGGGAGGGTATGGGGGACTTTTGGGATAGTATTTGAAATGTAAATGAAGAAAATACCTAATTAAAAAAAATAAAAGAAAACTGGCTTTGATCGCTTCTCGACCTTTTGGCTAAGATCAAGTGTAGAAAACTGACTTTGACCAACCAAGGAGTACACATTGCTCCAGCTGCATATGTAGCAGAGGATGGCCTTGTCAGGCATCAATAGGAGGAGAGGTCCTTGGTCCTATGAAGGCTCAATAGATGCCCCAGTGTAGGGGAATCGAGGGCAGGCGGGGAGGTGGGAGTGGGTGGGTTGGTGGGTGGAGGAACACCCTCATAGAAGCAGGAGGAGGGGAGATGAGATAGGGGGTTTCAGGGAGGGGGGAAACTGGGTAAGGGGATAACACTTGAAATGTAAATAAATTAAAATAAATAAAAATAAAATAAAATAAAAAAGAAAACTGGCTTTGGCTATATTGAAAACCACCTATGACGCATCATTGGAGATAAGAAAGTGCTATTTTGATATTTCAGTGAGAGGCTGAGCTTTGGTTTAGTTATCTCTTCAAAGGATTCTGAGTTTCAAACAGGGTGGTGAACTATTTGTTTTGTTTTTGATATATGTTCTCCCTCTCTCGCTCTCATATCATGTCATTATTTCATTTCTTTAATACCATCAATTTACTCCAAAGTACTTTTGCAAGTTTATTGCCTGTTGAAATTCTTCACAAAAAATGATGAAATTATTTTGTAAGAAATATCTATAATTTCACCCTTTTAAGAATACATATGTCTTCTTTTTTTTTTCCTGCCAGTCCACAGTCCTTAGTCAAGGGCTATGCATATGTAGCTTTTATAGCTAAGACTATAGGATGAATGCAACTTTGTTTTCTGGTTGTCACTTTGTTAGTAAAACACCTTTTTAATGTTACATTTAACGATGGCAAGTTTTCCCAACTCTGGGACTTTGGTTGTTTTGTTTGCTCTTGCCAGTTATCTGTCATAAGTAGATGCTATGGACACTGAAGATTATCAATACGTACTAGACTCCAGTCCAAGTCTCCAACAACCAAAGATGTCCTTGCCAGGGATTCCCTGAGAGTTAAAATGGCCCCTGGTTTAGAACATTTAATCATTTTTTAAAAAAAATTTTATTAGGTATTTTCCTCATTTACATTTTCAATGCTATCCCAAAGGTCCCCCATACCCACCCCCCCAATCTCCTACCCACCCACTCCCCCTTTTTGGCCCTGGCGTTCCCCTGTACTGGGGCATCTAAAGTTGGCAAGTCCAATGGGCCTCTCTTTGCCGTGATGGCCGACTAGGCCATCTTTTGATGCATATGCAGCTAGAGACAAGAGCTCTGGGGTACTGGTTAGTTCATATTGTTGTTCCACCTATAGGGTTGCAATTCCCTTTAGCTCCTTGAGTAATATCTCTAGCTCCTGCATTGGGGGCCGTGTGACCCATCCAATAGCTGACTGTAATCATCCACTTCTGTATTTGCTAGGCCCCGGCATAGTCTCACAAGAGAGAGCTATATCTGGGTCCTTTCAGCAAAATTTTGCTAGTGTGTGCAATGGTGTCAGCGTTTGGAATCTGATTATGGGATGGATCCCTGCATATGGCAATCACTAGATGGTCCATCCTTTTGTCACAGCTCCAAATTTTGTCTCTGTAACTCCTTCCATGGGTGTTTTGTTCCCATTTCTAGGAAGGGGTAAAGTGTCCACACTTTGGTCTTCCTTCTTCTTGAATTTCATGCGTTTAGCAAGTTGTATCTTATATCTTGGGTATCGTAAGTTTCTGGGCTAATATCCACTTATCAGTGAGTACATATTGTGCGAGTTCCTTTGTGATTGGGTTACCTCACTCAGGATGATGCCCTCCAGGTCCATCCATTTGCCTAGGAATTTCATAAATTCATTTTTTTAAATAGCTGAGTAGTATTCCATTGTGTAAATGTACCACATTTTCTGTATCCATTCGTCTGTTGAGGGGCATCTGGGTTCTTTCCAGCTTCTGGCTATTATAAATAAGGCTGCTATGAACATAGTGGAGCATGTGTCCTCTTACCAGTTGGGACATCTTCTGGATATATGCCCAGGAGAGGTATTGCGGGATCCTCCGGTAATACTATGTCCAATTTTCTGAGGAACCGCCAGACTGATTTCCAGAGTGGTTGTACAAGCTTGCAATCCCACCAACAATGGAGGAGTGTTCCCCTTTCTCCACATCCTCGCCAGCATCTGCTGTCACCTGAGTTTTTGATCTTAGCCATTCTGACTGGAGTGAAGTGGAATCTCAGGGTTATTTTGATTTGCATTTCCCTGATGATTAAGGATGTTGAACATTTTTTCAGGTGCTTCTCAGCCATTCGTTATTCCTCAGGTGAGAATTCTTTGTTCAGCTCTGAGCCCCATTTTTTAATGGGGTTATTTGATTTTCTGGAGTCCACCTTCTTGAGTTCTTTATATATATTGGATATTAGTCCCCTATCTGATTTGGGATAGGTAAAGATCTTTTCCCAATCTGTTGGTGGCCTTTTTGTCTTATTGACGGTGTCTTTTGCCTTGCAGAAGCTTTGCAATTTTATGAGGTCCCATTTATCGATTCTCGATCTTACAGCACAAGCCATTGCTGTTCTATTCAGGAATTTTTCCCCTGTACCCATGTCTTTGAGGCTTTTCCCTACTTTCTCCTCTATAAGTTTCAGTGTCTCTGGTTTTATGTGGAGTTCCTTAATCCACTTAGATTTGACCTTAGTACAAGGAGATAGAAATGGATCAATTCGCAATCTTCTACATGATAACAGCCAGTTGTGCCAGCACCATTTGTTGAAAATGCTGTCTTTTTTCCACTGGATGGTTTTAGCTCCCTTGTCAAAGATCAAGTGACCATAGGTGTGTGGGTTCATCTCTGGGTCTTCAATTCTGTTCCATTGGTCTACTTGTCTGTCACTATACCAGTACCATGCAGTTTTTTATCACAATTGCTCTGTAGTACAGTTTTAGGTCCAGCATGGTGATTCCACCAGAGGTTCTTTTATCCTTGACAAGAGTTTTTGCTATCCTAGGTTTTTTGTTATTCCAGATGAATCTGCCGATTGCCCTTTCTAATTCGTTGAAGAATTGAGTTGGAATTTTGATGGGGATTGCATTGAATCTGTAGATTGCTTTTGGCAAAACAGCCATTTTTACAATGTTGATCCTGCCAATCCATGAGCATGGGAGATCTTTCCATCTTCTGAGATCTTTAATTTCTTTCTTCAGAGACTTGAAGTTCTTATCATACAGATCTTTCACTTCCTTAGTTAGAGTCACACCAAGGTATTTTATATTATTTGTGACTATTGAGAAGGGTGTTGTTTCCCTAATTTCTTTCTCAGCCTGTTTATCCTTTGTGTAGAGAAAGGCCATTGACTTGTTTGAGTTAATTTTATATCCGGCTACTTCATTGAAGCTGTTTATTAGGCTTAGGAGTTCTCTGGTGGAATTTTTAGGGTCACTTATATATACTATCATATCATCTGCAAAAAGTGATATTTTGACTTCTTCCTTTCCAATTTGTATCCCCTTGATCTCCTTTTGTTGTCTAATTGCTCTGGCTAGGACTTCAAGTACAATGTTGAATAGGTACGGTGAGGGTGGACAGCCTTATCTAGTCCCTGATTTTAGTGGGATTGCTTCCAGCTTCTCACCATTTACTTTGATGTTGGCTATTGGTTTGCTGTAGATTGTTTTTATCATGTTCAGGTATGGGCCTTGAATTCCTGATCTTTCCAAGACTTTTATCATGAATGGGTGTTGGATTTTGTTAAATGCTTTCTCAGCATCTAACGAGATGATCATGTGGTTTTTGTCTTTGAGTTTTTTTATATACTGGATTACGTTGATGGATTTCCGTATATTGAACCATCCCTGCATCCCTGGGATGAAACCTACTTGGTCAGGATGGATGATTATTTTGATGTGTTCTTGGATTCGGTTAGCAAGAACTTTATTGAGGATTTTTGCATCGATATTCATAAGGGAAATTGGTCTGAAGTTCTCTATCTTTGTTGGGTCTTTTTGTGGTTTAGGTATCAGAGTAATTGTGGCTTCATAGAATGAGTTGGGTAGAGTACCTTCCATTTCTATTTTGTGGAATAGTTTGTGAAGAACTGGGATTAGATCTTCTTTGAAGGTCTGATAGAACTCTGCACTAAACCCATCTGGTCCTGGGCTTTTTTTGGCTGGGAGACTATTAATGACTGCTTCTATTTCTTTAGGGGATATAGGACTGTTGAGATCATTAACCTGATCTTGATTTAGCTTTGGTACCTGGTATCTGTCTAGAAACTTGTCCATTTCATCCAGGTTTTCCAGTTTTGTTGAGTATAGCCTTTTGTAGAAGGATCTGAAGGTGTTTTGGATTTCTTCAGGATTTGTTGTTATGTCTCCCTTTTCATTTCTGATTTTGTTAATTAGGATGCTTTCCCTGTGCCCTCTAGTGAGTCTGGCTAAGGGTTTATCAATCTTGTTGATTTTCTCAAAGAACCAGCTCCTTGATTGGTTGAGTCTTTGAATAGTTCTTCTTGTTTCCACTTGGTTGATTTCATCCCTGAGTTTGATTATTTCCTGCCTTCTACTCTTCTTGGGTGAATTTGCTTCCTTTTCTTCTAGACCTTTTAGGTGTGTTGTCAAGGTGCTAATGTGTGCTCTCTCTAGTTTCTTTTTGGAGGCACTCAGAGCTATGAGTTTTCCTCTTAGGAATGCTTTCATTGTGTCCCATAAGTTTGGGTATGTTGTGGCTTCATTTTCATTAAACTCCAAAAAGTCCTTAATTTCTTTCTTTATTCCTTCCTTGACCAAGGTATCATTGAGAAGAGTGTTGTTCAGTTTCCACGTGAATGTTGGCTTTCTATTATTTATTTTGTTATTGAAGATCAGCTTTAGTCCATGGTGATCTGATAGGATGCATGGGACAATTTCAATATTTTTGTATATGTTAAGGCTTGTATTGTGACCAATTATGTGGTCAATTTTGGAGAAGGTACCATGAGGTGCTGAGAAGAAGGTATATCCTTTTGTTTTAGGATAAAATGTTCTGTAGCTATCTGTTAAGTCCATTTGTTTCATCACTTCTGTTAGTTTCACTGTGTCCCTGTTTAGTTTCTGTTTCCACGATCTGTCCATTGATGAAAGTGGTGTGTTGAAGTCTCCCACTATTATTGTGTGAGGTGCAATGTGTGCTTTGAGCTTTACTAAAGTTTCTTTAATGAATGTGGCTGCCCTTGTATTTGGAGCATAGATATTCAGAATTGAGAGTTCCTCTTGGAGGATTTTACCTTTGATGAGTATGAAGTGCCCCTCATTGTCTTTTTTGATTATTTTGGGTTGGAAGTCGATTTTGTTAGATATTAGAATGGGTATTCCTGCTTGTTTCTTCATACCATTTGCTTGGAAAATTGTTTTCCAGCCTTTCATTCTGAGGTAGTGTCTATCTTTTTCTCTGAGATGAGTTTCCTGTAAGCAGCAAAATGTTGGGTCTTGTTTGTGTAGCCAGTTTGTTAGTCTATGTCTTTTTATTGGGGAGTTGAGTCCATTGATATTAAGAGATATTAAGGAAAAGTAATTGTTGCTTCCTGATATTTTTGTTATTAAAGTTGGCATTCTGTTCTTGTGGCTGTCTTCTTTTAGGTTTGTTGAGGGATTACCTTCTTGTTTTTTCTAGGGCGTGGTTCCCGTCCTTGTATTGGTTTTTTTCTGTTATTATCCTTTGAAGGACTGGATTCGTGGAGAGATAATGGGTGATTTTAGTTTTGTCGTGGAATACTTTGGTTTCTCCATCTATGGTAACTGAGAGTTTGGCTGGGTATAGTAGCCTGGGCTGGAGTTTGTGTTCTCTTAGTGTCTGTATAACATCTGTCCAGGCTCTTCTGGCTTTCATAGTCTCTGGTGAAAAATCTGGTGTAATTCTGATAGGCTTGCCTTTATATGTTACTTGACCTTTTTCCCTTACTGCTTTTAGTATTCTATCTTTATCTAGTGCATTTGTTGTTCTGATTATTATGTGTCGGGAGGAATTTCTTTTCTGGTCCAGTCTATTTGGAGTTCTGTAGGCTTCTTGTATGTTCATGGGCATCTCTTTCTTTAGATTTGGGAAGTTTTCTTCAATAATTTTGTTGAAGATGTTTGCTGGTCCTTTGAGTTGAAAATCTTCATTCTCATCCACTCCTATTATCTGTAGGTTTGGTCTTCTCATTGTGTCCTGGATTTCCTGGATGTTTTGAGTTAGGATCTTTTTGGATTTTGTATTTTCTTTGATTGTTGTGCTTATGTTCTCTATGGAATCCTCTGCACCTGAGATTCTCTCTTCCATCTCTTGTATTCTGTTGTTGATGCTGGTATGTATGGTTCCAGATCTCTTTCCTAGGGTTTCTATCTCCAGCGTTGCCTCACTTTGGGTTTTCTTTATTGTGTCTACTTCCCTTTTTAGGTCTAGTATGGTTTTGTTCATTTCCATCACCTGTTTGGATGTGTTTTCCTGTTTTTCTATAAGGACTTGTAACTCTTTAGCAGTGTTCTCCTGTATTTCTTTAAGTGAGTTATTAAAGTCCTTCTTGATGTCCTCTACCATCATCATGAGATATGCTTTTAAATCTAGGTCTATCTTTTCAGGTGTGTTGGGGTGCCCTGGACTGGGCGAAGTGGGTGTTCTGGGTTCTGATGATGGTGAGTGGTCCTGGTTTCTGTTAATAGGATTCTTACGTTTACCTTTCGCCATCTGGCAATCTCTGGAGTTAGTTGTTATAGTTGTCTATGTTTAGAGATTGTTCCTCTGGTGATTTTGTTACCTTCTATCAGCAGACCTAGGAGACTAGATCTCTCCTCTGAGTTTCAGTGGTCAGAGCAGTCTCTGCAGGCAAGCTCTTCTCTTTCAGGGAAGGTGCACAGTTATCTGGTGTTTGGACCTCCTCCTGGCCGAAGATGAAGGCCCAAAACAGGATCTTTCCCAGAAGCTGTGTTGCTTTGGCCTGTCACAGAAGCCGTTGTTTCAGTAGTCCACACTCTCACCTGTGTAGATTACTTTCCGCGGAGTCCCGGAACCAAGGTGGCACCCGCAGAAGCTGAGGCAGAAGCCTCTCGGGCCGGGCGGAAACCTGTGCTCTGACCTGGAAGGTGGCCGGTTGTCTGGAGCCGAAAATGGCGCCGCCTCAGAAGGTCTGTGGTTCTTGCCTGTCCCAGACACTGCTGGCCTCTGTATTCCACACACTCACCCGTGCAGCCTGCCCTCCGCGGAGTCCCGGAACCAAGGTGGCTCCTGCGGAAGCTGAGGCAGAAGCCTCTCGGGCCGGGTGGACAGCTGTGCTCTCACATTTATTCATTAATGTTATATATTAATTGTTGGCTCATATACTGCCAAAGTATTTCCTCTTTCTGAATATCTGTATTGTTTCCAACCTTTTGCTATCCTAAATTTTACTAAAGGAGACACTTTTTTCTTGTTGCCTGTCATTTTAAAATTTTAGGCCCTTTATTTCCTTTAGGCTAAATGCCTGAAAATGGGGCAATGTTACCATGTTCCGTGCAGCTAGGACTTGACCTATCTAGGGAGAGGGAATGAATGAGAGTGATGCTGAGGAGACAACAGATGCACAGAGAAGCTGGGATCAGGGTGGCTGTGTGTACTCTGATAGAGTCACAACTACCCCAAAGAAACTGGAACCCTCAGCACATCTATTATGTGCAGCACAAGGGTGGGGGTAGAGGGTGGGGGATGGGGGAATTAGGTAGTCTCCTAGGAGGTCCGTATGGATGTACTCACTGGTTGCAGTTATCCTGGAGGAGGAAGTCACAGTTGATGGTTAATCTACTGCTCATTCACACTCAGACCAGAGGAAAATTGCCAAGTTCCCATGGGTCTGATGCCTTAGTCCCTGATGTGACTGTGTCCATATCAACAATAACATTTTGTTAGGACTTTAATTGCTCCTTACACATCCCAGGGCTTCCTTCCTTGGCTCTCCACAGTATGTGGATAAAGGGACATCCTTTTTGAGCCTTTAAGGTGAAGAGTGATTTACAGACTTGAAACCTTGGTTTCCTATGCTCTCTTGGTTAAATTCATCCCCTGTTAGTTTAAATCACTGACTCACTTAGGGAGTACCTGTGTCACTGAGAAAAGTGTTTGGCGACTTCTATAGTTTGGTTCTGGGTCAACAAATTAGTTATCTGAGCTATATATTACTGTAATAGCTCATAAATCATATCTATATTGTATAAATCAAACAACACTGACATATGATGGGAATGCAAGAATACTAATTTATGAAATACATTATGACACACTGAGACACATTAAAAAAAAACCCACCAGCACATCTATCAATGCCTCCACACTCAAGGAGATATTAGATACCCAGGCTGGCAGAGATGACACCAGGAAGTAATTTGATGCTCACATATTCTTCGTGGAAGAGAATTGGAAAAATGCTACTGACTACTGTTAAGAGATTGCTAATGTAGAATTCAACTTTCAAGAAACTTCTCTTTGTTGTCTTTGTTCTTTGTCTTTCTTCCTGACCACTAAAGTGTCTGGTAAGTCAGGCCGTGGGGATTGTGTGTGGATTTGGAAGGGAAATAAACTTCATTGTGTGCATAGCTCCTCCAGCCTGATTCTCCAGCCTGTGTTCTCTCCTCTCCACCATTTCCTAATCATCTCCCAGTTCTCGACTTGCTTGTCCCTTCATCAGGGATGACTAACTGCCCCAGAGTTCTCATGGATCAGATCATTTCATCATGGGATCCCCTCCATGGCTTAACGTCTTCATTCCCATTCATGGCTCATGTGGTTCACAGGGGAAAGCAGAGTATCTCTTCCCTGCGTCTCCAGTATCCATTGTGTTTGCCTGGTGCAGAATATTCATGCAGGAGTGTTTCTAAAATGAACGAGAAAAAGAATTGCACATCTGGGAGCCGGGGCTGGGACTCTGCCCCTGGCAGATGCTGGGTCAGTGAAGCACAGCTTGCAGTTTTTAAGCATACGCTGTTCTAAAAGAACTCACTAAAGGTCACAATGGAAGGAGTAGTTGGTATTTAGTTATAGGAGAATAAGTTGCATCTTCCCTGCCACACCTCCAGGATGCTTGAGTTGCTTTGAAGGGCTTTCCAGTTAAAAATATATTTAGCGGAGGCAAAGAATTCCAGATGAGGGAAAGCTGTCTGGGCTGTGAGTCTTGCTGGATCAGGCTACTATCCACACATGAATTTGGATTTATTCACTGTGTTATTCTGGTTTCCCCATGCTTGCTAAGGGGATGCTAGGGATACAGTCTGTAATCCTTTCCTAGGAAGAGATTCTGGATTGCTAGGGTTCTGTCTATTTATACCATCTCACAGCTGGAATGTTAGCACTCTGAATTACAAAACAGGATTCACCTCTCACCAACTATGGCCTTCAGACAGGCTCTATTTTCTTTTTCTACTCGTTACCTACAGCTCAAGCAGTTAGTATAACTTTGTGGTTCCTATAACTGTAGCTATGCTCAATTGGACAGTCAAGATGCGCACCTAAGCAGCAAGGAGTCAGCTAAACTGCAGTTTCAAATCTTGACACCCATCTCCCATCCAGCCCTTTACACCCCTCAGCTCAAGCATAGCCTAGGGCTTAGCTTTCCTTTCTTTCTTTTTTCATTACCGGAATCTTGTGGGATAGGCAGGATGGAGAATTAGAAGAAAGTGGGTGAAGCTGTTAGTGGGCTCTGCTAAACTGGTGAAATGGTCCAAATGACCTCTCATGCCCCTAGTCCCAGCTCCTGCCTTCCACAGTCTCTTCCACAAGGACCGTTAGCCTATGGTAGGAGGCTCTGTTCCTTTAAACTATGGCTGTCTCATTGGCTCTCATGGCTGCTCTGCTCAGAATCCTGTCTTTAGAACTGGTAGGACCTGGGAAACCACAGTCCCTCTACTGCAAAGTCCAGGCAACCCAAGGCCTCCTCAAAAGAGGCCTGTGCTCTTCCCTGGAGCAGCCTTTGGACAGACTGTAACCGCCTGCAGCTCAGCAAACAACCAACTGGAGAGGCCTGCATCCATGCCTTCTGCCACACCCCTCTCCAAGGGTACCCCAGGAGACCTTAGCCATGCCCTCTGCTAAGTTCCTCTCTGAGTAGCCTTCCTCACCTGGCTCAGGTTGCACGTAAACACTCACCTCCCTTCACCCTGTAGGTATCCTCTTTTGATTTTCTGTGTATAAAGGAGTGTGGGGATGGAGCTTGGGTTTACAGGACCATCTGATACTTTTTTCTTAACCAGCATCCCAATGCTCTCTCGAGACATTTAAGACGGAGGACTCATAGCCATAGGGTTGATTCTGAGCCAATCAAGGCATTCTCACTGTTCTCTTTATGTCCCACTGACATATGGCATCAGAGAACACACAGCAACAGAATGGGCTTGGGCTCTCTACTTTGTAAGAGCTCAGAGAAGGGAAAAACAGCAGGGCCAGGCGCCTGAAAATACCAGCAGTTGGGGCCTGAGCTGGACCTTGAAGTTTTTTTTTTCTCTAAAGGTAAAATATTGCATTATAAAAGTAATACACACTCTTAATAAAAAAAGGAAGCACAAATGGAATAAAGCTCTCTTCCCTCCAGCCTTCTGTCTTCCCCAGGGCGACCTCTCATGACCGTGTGCCCTGCATTCTTCCAGACCCTTTTTACGGACACATAAACACATTTTCAAACCACAAAAAAAGGGCACATCCCCCCATCTCCAATAGCATGCCATCTGTGCTGGCCTGAAGGACTCTAAACAGTCATTTATCCAATACTTGCTCTCTCCCATGGCTTGCTGTCACTCTGCTGCTTGTCACCGAGGGCAGGGTGATAAAGGAGGTTGTCCCTAGGTGGAGTGATGGGCTAGGCCTGGCTCTGTGCAAGGATGCCATTGGGAGGGCTCTAGGGGGCTGAGAACCAGTCTGTGCCTTGCTACCCAGCCACAGTCCCTGGCTCTGTGCATGTTTGGAAGGGGTAGCAGACAAGGGGAGAGGGCCTTTTCTGAATTACAGTGAAGGTATGACCTCTTCTAGAAAGTTCCAGGCCAGTAGTGGAACAGAGAAGGGAAGAGACCTACTGAGTGGTGGAACCTTTCTGACGTGTGCAAAGAAACCTCCTGAGTTCCTGCACTGCTGGAAAGTGTACTCTGGGAGGCTTCACGGGGAACTCAGGAGGCATGTTCCTACCACTGGCCTGGTGGTCCAGCTGGGGAGGAAGTCATGCTTGAAAGACAGTGACTAATTATCTGGGAGTGGGATGTGTGTAGTGTCACCGGCTTCCATCTGTCTGCTCCTTCTTCTAGGCTGAGAGTTGGTGTTACTCTCAGGCTCAAAAGCTTCATAGGTCTATCTTCTGTCAACTTCAGGAAAAAGAAAGAATCAACTTTGTCTCTCTCTCTCTCTTCCCACCCCCACTCCCTCCCCACTCTCTCTCTTAGGTCTGACCCCATCCATTTCTAGAGTTCTGTCTTCAGCTCTGATGTCTTCAGAGATTCTAGACTATTCCCCACATCTGGAACCACTAACGTGTGTCTTGGCTTAGCTGCACACTGGCCTCTGTCTGGATGTAGTGTCTTCTGTTTACCTGATCCCAATTGTCCTCCTCCGGCTAGCTTTTACCCCAGCTGTCTTTTCTGTCTTTCTTTTACCCCAGCTGCCCTTTCTCTTTCTCTTATCCTAGCTGTCTTTTCTCTGTCTAGCACTTATCCAAGATGTTCCCCTCTGCTGTGCCTGTCTGATTTTTACCTCGTTCTGACCCTAAGTGGTGCTTAGATGCTTGGATGCTTTGGGATCTCCTTCCAAAGTCCACCTTTATTCTTCCTTTTAGCTGATGGGGAGTGGAGCAGACAAGCAGCATCTCATCTGGTGATATACTCTCTCCTACTGCCATGTTCATACCTGACCCTTCCCAGGAAGACACAAGAGGAGAGGAGGCTCAGGTGGCCTGGCTTGGCTCTCCGAGAGGGAAGCAGGAAAATGTAGCGTCTTTCTACAAATTAAACTTTACATGTAGTGACAAACCATTACATGCTCTGCTGAGGTAGAAAATGACATTTTTCTCTGAGCTCTGTTATGTTTGAAAGTTCTTTGAGTAACAGTATACATGAACATCCTAATCAGTTCCGTGTACGGGGGAATCTACTCGTAGGCACGGTCTTTCGGGGCACGTGTGTCATCTTGATGACATGGCATTCTGTTCGCAAACATCAACTAGCTCAGTGTTCAGCTGATACAAATGAGGTCCGAATTGTGTTTTGTGAATAAAAGACTATTAAAGAAATAAAGATTTGCCTCAGAAAGGGACTATATGTCTTATATGTGATGCTGTGGAGAGCCCGAGACTATTTCCAGAAGCCATACAGCTTAGGTGTTTGGCTCACTAGGTGACGACTGACTGATGGGTGCATTTCCCTCCCTCGGGAGGGTGCAGACCGGCGACCCATTACCTGCACAGGGCTCTCCCATCCGCCCTGCTGCCCCCTCCACAAGTTTGTGAAATTCATCATTTGTGTATTGTCCTGATGGTCAGGCCAACCAAAGCAGTGAGAACTTATCAAGCAGGTCAAGGGGAGAGAGACCTGTATCCAGCTGTCTTAAGTTCCCAGAACCAGCTCGTCTGCTTGCTATCTTTGTCCTTTGATGGATGATGTAAGAAAGGGGTGGATAAAACTCTCCATGGTATTTATTGTTGCTTGTTGGTAAGGATATTGTCCACTAAATCAGCAGACCCTGTTAGAACAGCCACATGAAAAACGGAAGCCTTGGGTATAAGAAGGGCATTGTTTCATGCCCAAAGCACCAATGCGTGATGTTTGTGGACAGATTCAATTTTGTAATTGACTGTTTTCCTTTGGCTGCCAGAAAACTTAGGGATATATTTGCAGCTCAGGTTTCTTTCTTGTACTAGTAATGACCTTGTGAATTCCAATTGTGTGTGTGCTGTCCCTAGGCCCACCCTTCCCATTTGTTTATGCTTCCTTCTGATTTTCGTTGGATCTGTGTTTATACTGAAGTCTCGAGCTCTGTCCGGCAAATTTGTAGAATTACTGGAGTCCTGCAATAAACAAGCTTGTTTGTTTGTTTAAATAGGGTCTCATGCTGAAAGTAGGGCTGACCTTGAACTTGTAATACTTTTGCTTCTGTACCCCAAGTGCTGAGATTATAGGTCTGCGCCACTTTGCCTTGACCGATAAATTTATTCTTTTCTACCTCTGTCCCATCAAACCTGACCTGTGTGCCTTTCTTCCTCTCACCCTGACTGTAACCACTGTGAAGTTCCAATGTCTCTCTGGTCATTATTTGGCAAAACCATCAATCTCTGTTTACTTCTGCAGAGATCATCTTTGTGTGCACGTGTGTGTATGCATTCTGTTTTCAATTGGCACATACTATTTATCTTACCACTGTTATTATCCTCCCTTTACTACAACAA
Source organism: Mus musculus (assembly GCF_000001635.26). Lineage (NCBI taxonomy): Eukaryota > Metazoa > Chordata > Mammalia > Rodentia > Muridae > Mus > Mus musculus. The sequence continues at coordinate 97,267,496 of NC_000075.6, forward strand.
AAAGGGGTACAAATAAAAGACCAAAGAGCTTGCCAGATCATACAGTAAATGGGGAAACTGTATTTCAACCTAGCACCTGCCTCTGGAAGCCCCTTTGTAATTATGGCACCTGACTAGATGGACCTGCTCTGTCATGTTCTGTCAACTATTGGGTTATGACTTAGGGGTCTTTTGTTTCAAGCAAATGCATATAAAAATAACCACAAGGGAGAAGGGTCAGCTGACAGAAGGTGAGCATGAAGACCTGATCTCAAACATTGGCACCCTTGTGAAGTATGGCCCACTGTGGGTGGTTCTATCCTTAGGCAAGTGGTCCTAGTGGTATAAAAAAGCAGGCTGAGCAAGCCATGTGAGGCAAACCAGTAAGTAATGTTTCTCTAGGACATTTGACTCAGTTCCTTCCTTGACTTCCCTTAGTGGTAGACCATAGCTTTTTCTCCTCAATTTGCTTTGGACCTAGTCTTTAGTAGGATAGACTTGCTGTGGCAGACTTGATCATTATGGTAGTGTGAATATGAATGGCCCCCACAGACTCACATGTTTGACTGGTTAGTCCATAAGGAGTGGCACTATTAGGTATGTCCTTATTGGAGTAGATGTGGCCTTGTTGGCAGAAGTGAGTCACTGTGGAGATAGGTTTGAGGTGCTGTGTATACTCAGGATTCACCTAGTGTGGCACACAGTATCCTGCTGCCGGTAGATCAAGATGTAGATAGAGCTCTTGGCTTCTTCAGCACCATGTCAGCCTGGATGCTGCCATGCTTCCTGCTGTGATGATAATGGACTAAGCCTCTGAAACTGTAAGCCAGCCCCAGTTAAATGTTTTCCTTTATAAGAGTTGCCACAGAATGGATACAAAAAATGTGGTACATTTACACAATGGAGTACTACTCAGCTATTAAAAAGAATGAATTTATGAAATTCCTAGGCAAATGGATGGACCTGGAGGGCATCATCCTGAGTGAGGTAACACAATCACAAAAGAACTCAAATGATATGTACTCACTGATAAGTGGATATTAGCCCAGAAACTTAGTATACCCGAGATATAAGATAAAATTTGCAAAACACATGAAACTGAAGAAGAACGAAGACCAAAGTGTGGACACTTTGCCCCTTCTTAGAATTGGAAACAATCACCCATGGAAGGAGTTACAAAGTTTGAAGCTGAGACAAAAGGATGGATCATATAGAGACTGCCATATCCAGGGATCCATCCCATAATTAGCCTCCAAACGATGACACCATTGCATACACTAGCAAACGTTGGCTGAAAGGACCCTGATATAGCTGTCTCTTCTGAGACTAGGCCGGGGCCTAGCAAACACATAAGTGGATGCTCACAGTCAGCTATTGAATGGACCACAGGGCCCCCAATGGAGGAACTAGAGAAAGTACCCAAGGAGCTAAAGAGATCTGCAACCCTGTAGGTGCAACAACATTATGAACTAACCAGTACCCTGGAGCTCTTGACTCTAGCTGCATATGTATCAAAAGATGGCCTAGTCGGCCATCACTGGAAAGAGAGGCCCATTGGACATGCAAACTTTATATGCCCCAGTACAGGGGAATGCCAGGGCCAAAAAATGGGAGTGGGTGGGTAGGGAAGTGGGGGGAGAGGGTATGGGGGACTTTTGGGATAGCATTCTAAATATAATTGAGGGAAATACATAATAATAAAAATATTAAAAAAAAAAGAGTTGCCATGGCCATGGTGTCTCTTCATAGCAATAAAACCCCAAATAAGACAATCATGCTATTTATGGGAGGGGATTGCAGATGGACTTTGGAACTCAGAATACCCATGATATAAGTCACAGACCATAGGAAGCTTAACAAGAAGGAAAGCCCAAGTGTGGATACTTCAATTCCACTTAGAAGGGGGAACAAAATAATCATGGGAGGCAGTAGGAGGGAGGGACTTGGGTGGGAGAGGGCAGGGGGAAGAAAAAAGAGGGCAGGATCAGGTATGGTGTAGGGGGAGACAGGAGAGAAGCTCAGAAGGCCAGGAGAGTGAATGGAAATATGCAGCAGTGTCTGGTGGGTGGCGGGGGAACCTCTAGAAAGTCCCAGAGACCTAGGATGTGGGACTGACTTAGCTGAAATGACCAACAATGGGGAGATAGAACCTGAAGAGACTACCTCCCGTAGATAGACATAGCCCTCAGTTGAGGAATGGGGCCATCCGTATATCTTCAAAATTTTTGACCCAGAATTGTTCCTATCTAAAGGAAAAGCAGGAACAAAAATGGAGCAGAGAATGAAGGAAAGGCCATCCAGTGACCAGCCCAACTTGGGATCCATACCATGCCCAGGCGCCAAACCCTGACACTACTACTGATGCCAGTTGTGCTTAGTGACAGGAGCCTAGCATGGCTATCCTCTGAGAGGTTCTACCAGCAGCTGACTGAGACAGATGCAGATACAGGGAACCACTGGACTGAGGCCAGGACCCTTATGGAAGAGTTAGGGGAAATACTGAAGGAGCTGAAGGGGATGGCAACTCCAATGGAAGAACAATAGTATCAACCAACCCAGACTCCTCAGAGCTCCCCAAGACTGTCACCAAGCAAAGAACATACATGGGCTAGTCTGTGGCCCAGCATATGTAACAGAGGACTGCCTTGTTTGGCCTCAGTGGGAGAGGACATGCTTAATCCTGTCGAAACTTGATACCCCAGGAAAGGGGGAGGCTGGTGGAGGTGATGTAGGGGTGGATGGGTGGATGGGGGAGCACCCTTTCAGAAGCAAAGGAGAGGGGGAGGGGGGAGGGGGAAGAGGGAGGGGTGTAGATCTCTGGGAGGGAGGAATAAGAAGGGGCAACATTTGGAATGTAAATAAATAAAATAATTTAATAAAAATCACCTATAGAATAGGTAAACTAAACAAAACAAAAATACCAAAACAAACAAACAACCCTAAAACACCAAGAAAAATCCATTGAGTGTTCAAAGCTTAATGAGGTACTATGGGAGACAGGGAGATAACACTGCTGAAAGAGGTGCAAATAGTGGGAGGTGTGGCTTGTGCAATTTCAGAGGGAAGGAAAGATTCACACAGAGACATTTGTGTAGTAGTTTGAATTAAGAATATGCGATTCTGGTCATCTGGGGATGAAGAAGCAGTTGTGATGACCAGGAGACCAGAACCACAAGAAAGGAAGGGTTAGGATTTAACAGTAATCAATGTGTTGGCTACCTTGGAGAATTTGGATTACTTGTCCACAGTGGAGGTGTGTAGTTGACTATGTCTAGAGTGTAGGAGGTCCTTTAGGATGTCTCTCAATATTACCATGTTCTGTGATTAAAGTCAATGGGAAACTACAATAATCCAACCCAGCCATGATGATAAAGGACCCAGACCCTTCAAGGATGAAGGTAGGGCTCACTCCTCTAGGGAAAGAACCAAGACTTGCTGAGGGTCTGACAGAATGGGTGCTAGAGGAAGGCAGCTATAAATATCAGCTAAAGTCACATGACCAGTTGCAGAAGTGAAGATTGTAATTGATGTAAGTGTTTTTGTCCTATTTTTAAATAGCATGTTTATGCATATGTGAATACATATTAACCAGGGATTTTAATTTTCTTTTCTTTCTTTCTTTATTACGTAATATAAGATCAATTGAAACAGTATTAATGGTTAAGAATTATAAATAGATATTAATATATTTAAGTTAAAGGACAGTAAAAAAATCTAAGCATTTCTTAAGGGAGTTTGCCATCTATTATAAAATATATAATTCATTTGTGGTTGTTCATGGGATAGTTATATCATGTTAAGTGGAATTATAACCTGGTTATTGTTTTCATTTGGAAATTGGGCATCAGGAACTGTTATTGTAAATATACATTGTTTCAAGTTGACAGGGGTTGAGCTTGAAACTGCTGATTTTAGTTCTCAACTTGACTACACTTGGAATCAACTAAACTTCAAGCAGCAAGGCATTCCTGTGATGGATTTTCTCAATAAGACTGTGTGAAGCAGGAAGACTGACCCTGAATCTGGGTCTCACCTTCTGAGGGCAGCCCACATGAAAGACGATGAAACAAGGAAACTTGTTTTTACCTCCTTGTTCTCACTCTTGCTGGCAACTACGTCTCTCTGTTGCCGTGGGCCGTATTAAACTCAGATGCTTCAGGAGCCCATGTAGACTAAAGACGAGCATCTCTCCAGGCATCTTCCAAGAATCCTAGCAGACAGAGACTACAGAGACATCCAGCCTTGTGGACTGAACAGCTACTGAACTCGCAGCCTTTCTGCTGTGAGACAGCTGCTGCTGAACTACCTGGATCACATCTTGTGTGTATGTGTATATGAATGTGTATGTGTATGCATATATGTATATATGTACATATAATAAACATATAATAATATATATTCATTGATATATAACACAATTTATATACAGTATTATTGATATTTATCTAATATATATTGGTATGTATATGTATGTGTGTGTATGTATGTATGTGTATATATACATACACACACACACACACACACACACACACACACACATATATATATATATATATATATATATATATATAGTTTTATTCCTTTAGAGAACCCCGATGAATACAAGCAGGCCCCCTTTCTGTGGCAATTGTCAGCTCGGACTCTTTCTTTTCAAATGAGTTTACAGTCTTACAAGCTGGAGCCTTTGGTGAGTGGAGTCTTGTTTTCAGGTTGCAGTGTAGAGCTTGGGGCTTTTCAGTTATGGAATCAATCTCTCACAGCCTTGGCTGCTCCCTCTTCATCTGTGTCACCGTCATTGTCACCCATGCTCGTACAACACACTTCCGAATCCTGCTGCCTCCCTTCTGATCTCACGAGCTATGAATCCTGATAAATTCCGTGAGTAATAACCGTTCCACACCTGTACATTTTGTTGTGAAGATTCTTCCATCAAAACAATTTGCCATTAGTTTTTAATTCAGTTTTCTCCTGTTGTCAGGACAGAGGTAGAACGCAGCCGGATTATTTGCCAGTGTATAACATAAATGGCCTGTAGCACAGATACCAATAGAGTCCTTGTTCCCTCTGAGACCTCATGAGCCTGCCTTGTAGTGTACACATTTTTATCTGCATTCTAGACTTCCAAGCACGTATCAGGACCGCCTAGTAATCTCTTTCTACATCACTGTAGAGCTTCCCTTCCTAAGATCCTCAACCTTCGTCCTCCAACCAGCTCTAGAGGCAGCAACCACGTGGTCAGGTAGTCAAAGCAATCCTCCAATCAACTCTACAGACAGCAATCACGTGGTCAGGTAGTCAAAGCAATCCTCCTCCAATCAATTCTACAGATAGCAGTCACGTGGTCAGGTAGTCTGCGCGATGGCTCCACTTCCCATTATCAAACTTTGATCTTATTTACCTTTCTCATTGTTGTGACTTAATATCATATAAGAAGCAACTTAACGGAGAAAGGACTTATTTTGGCTCATACTTTTGAAGTCTATTCCATCAGGGCCCTGAGGATATGGTGGAAAAAGTCACTTAGGGCTACAGGACAGTGGCTCAGAAGATGGGAGAGGAGGCAGGGGCAGGCTGTAAAGACTGTCAGGTCTTTCCCCTAGTGACCCAAGTGACCCAAATCCTCTAGTGATACTCCACCTCCTAACGGTTCTTCAACCTCCCCAAACACTGTTATTAGCTCGAGACTAGGCATTTGAATGCACGAGCTCCGTGAGGTCACTTCATTGAAATCTCGAGCTCTCTTTCGAGTTCCTCCCTCTTCTTTGTCCCAATGCCCCTGTTTTACGATGCCGCGACTTCGATTCATGGGGCTGGCGAAGGTGGGCGACAGAATCAGCGTCCCTAGCCATTCATTTTACTCATGCGTCAGGTTAAATCTGCTCCGCATTCCCATCTTACGTGGGCTCAGAATCTCAGCAGCTGGGGAGATACCGAAACTTCTGAATTGTCATTAATGTTGACCTTTCTAAATAATCCCGTAGAGAAGCAAAGAGGATTTGTCTCTCGATTTCCAACCTGTAAACTTCAGTTGGAGAATCGCGCTCAGAGAGCTTGTTCTTTATAAGCCTATTACAAAAATAATACAGCTACATAATTGCAGGGGGAAAATGAAATTTATTCTTTATCCATGATGGCCTCGAGGGAAAATAGGAACACATCGAAAATTCGCTACTTAGGAAAAATAACCAGAACCTTCTTCAAATGCTGTGTGATTTAGTCATCAGGGGCTTTGGGGAAAAAATAAATCTATTTATCTTAAGCCCCTAAAGAAACCTCTTCACAGAGAGATTATTCTGGTGCAATTATTTCAAGGAATTATTTAAAGAACATCAGCTTTAACAACCATTAATCAGATTTCATTTGCTGTTACTTTGGTTTCTCTTTAGTTATGGGTAATTGTTTTAAGAGAGGTGATTGCCTGTTGTAAAATATAGGGTTTTTACGTTATAAAAATATTTCAAGATTTCTATTGGCCTGAAGGCTGCCGGGGAGGACGGGGCTAGCTCCCGGAGGCAAGCCATTTTAAAACTGATTGGGCTTCACTGGGGCTGACAGAGAAAAGTGTCAGCAGTCTGCGCAGGTGACTTGGTTCCAGGTGGAGTATCCACGTATGGCCCAAGTAGGGACCATGGCAGAGCGCTGCACTGGGTTTCTGGAGATAATGTGAGGTGACACCTTGGAGGAGCCTAAGGCCAGAGCCTTCTGGAGAGGGACACTGTGCCTCTCACAACACCAACTCCAAGGGTGCCTCTATAGTTTCCTGCCCAGGGCTCCAAGAAAACCAAAATGAAAGAAAAAAAAATCCTTATGTTCTCAACAAATTTTTTTTTTTTTGGTGTGGCAGAAATTATGGTCTTAATTTTCCCCAAAGTCAGACCTCAAGGCCAACTACAGTGTATGCAGATGAGTAGTCTGTGACTTAGACAGAGAGAAGACGTATGGCATAGATAGAGACAACCCACAGTCAGTGGGCTCTGCCTTGAACAACCCATTCAAATGCTCCAAGTCTCTGCTCACCTGTACAAGGGGAAAAACAAAACATTTGTACCGGGTAGCTCAGTGGTGAGGAAGCTGCAAGATAATGCACAGGAAGGGTCCAGCCCAGGGTGTGGTCCCTCATAGGTCCTGAATCCACGCCATTGCTGTTAATTTCTGTTCAGTGGGTCAGTAATCCCCGTCTCAGATTAATTGCCATCGTGATGATTAAATGACATAATTTAGGCAAAGGACTTAATATGGTGCCAGGTACCCAGTGTGCCTCAAAGTAGGCATTATGGTTAGGAACAGAAATGTCCCCAGCAAACGCATGCATTGAAACTATGGCACTGTTGGAGGGTGAGGTTTAGGGAAAGGAAGTTAGATCATTTAAGAAGGTCCTGAAAGGGTATATATATTGAGACCTCAGCACCCGTTTTTATCTTTGCCTCCTGGATAAATGTGATGAGCCTTTTGTTATACCAAGTTCTCCCGCCATGATGCTGTGCCTTGCCACAGAGACAAAGTGACAGGACAAGCAACTATGGGTAGAAAGCTCTCAAAGCATGAGTCAGAATAAACACGTCATCCTTTTAAATTATTCATTTCAGACTCTCCACCCCCACCCCCTTATCTGCCTAACACCTTCTGGTAATCATTTGTGTTGCATTTTCACAACTTTGTCTGGAAAGGTATCAGAACCCATACTTCTGGGCTTCCTTCTGTAACCTAACAAAAATGGTAGGGAAGGGAATAAGAAAAGATAGCTAAAGGGCCAGGTGCAGCTGTGTAAAGGCAGAACGTGAGACCCAGCAGAGGCTCAGCCTGGAGGTGTTTTGGGGTCAAACACTGTGTGTGACTGAGGGGACAGAGCCTCTGTAGCTCAGCAGCATAGGAAATTGGACATCTGTCAGTTCATACATGCATCCATCAGTCTGTACAAATGCTGTTACTTTCTTCCTTCTTTCTTTCTTCTTTACACCTTTCCCCTTTCCTTTCTTCTATGCATCATTTAGGCAAAGAGCTTATCACCTGTTGGTTGTTAGGTTACAGAAAGTGCGGGGGAATCGAGTGTGGCCGCCTGGGCCAAGATGTTTACTGCCTTGCCTGAGCATGCACAGTGAGGCTGCATGCGTGGGCTGCCTGCCAGGCTGGACTATTCCTTGTGATCCGGACCTGTCAGCCAATCGGTGACCGACCTGAGCTCGTGCTTGGAGTGTGTGTGAATTCTGATTGGATGAGGTGGGGTGGAGCTAGATGAGGTCAGTTGGTGCGAGTATAGGAATTTTGTTGTTGTTACCCTTGCCGGAGTGAAGAGAGCTGTAAGAAAAAAGGCCACAAGTAAAAGGAGAAGCTGTTTCGTGAACCCGACTTGGTGTCCGTGTTGTTCCTGTCTCCGTTGGAGTGGAGATGACCTGCGACAAGTGGTGGCCCGTACGGGGAACTCATCATGTCGGTCGGCAACGGTAAGTAAAGAAAGAAAGTACAGGCCTTAGGAAATTTTAGTAAGGAAACTTTGGTAAACAGCGGTAAGGAAACTTTAATAAACAGCAGTAAGAAAATTTAGGTAAGTGGCCAGTTTAGAACGTCTTTAGTTAGACTGTAAGAGTCTGTGGAACTTACAAAAATTATTCTACTCTGTCAGAGGCACATGTCAACATTTATTGTAGTTATCTTAAATGTTCTCTGTCAATTCACTTTCTCTTAAGTTTTTTGTTGTGCTTAGTTCTGTTTGATACTTGAAAATGAGAGATCCGAGTGATGCCATGTTGTAAAGGGCGAAGGAAAATGCAGTTTTCAAATGGAGGGAATTCAGATTTTAGTAGACAAGCCAAAGAGATAGTATGGGTGTATTAAGGCCAGACAGGAGAGGCAGAGCAGAGCAGAGGCAAATGTCCAAAGTGATCTAAATTATAGACCAGGCAGCTTTACATTTTAAAAATGGGACTTGCATAGATAGTATGGCCAGGTATAGAGATGAAGTTTCCTGGGAAAAAAGGGATGAAGCATTAAGGTTCTCAGGTATAGAGACGAAGGTAAGGTTCTCAGAAAAAAAAGGATGAAGCCTTAAGGTTCTCAGGAATAGAGACAAAGGTAAGGTTCCTGGGAAAGAAGGAACAAAGCACTAAGGATCTCAGATATAGAGACAGAGGGAATTTAAATGACATGGGTTCAACTGCAACTAAAATGAAAGTAAAAATGTTAGCCATCTAGATCTTGGTCAGGGCGTGCTTGAGGGATGCCAGTGGAAAGTACACTGCTGAAGTGGAGGAAAAAGCAGCGCGCTTGAGGAGGCTAGGGGGATTGCTTCTCAGGCTAGCTGCCGAAAACCCAAACAGCTTAGACGACGAACCAAAGATAAGAAAGAGAAGAAGGAATCTAGCTCTGAAGGGTTTACTAGTGACAGCGACAGGACCGATAGTGACAGTGACATCTGTAGTCAGATGTCCCGCTGGAGGTTGAGGCGCCATAGGCCACCCGAACCATCAGCCCCTCCATTGCCTTCTCCTCCCCCCTATAAAGATGAGGGAGACAAAAAGAGAAAGCATAGTCTTCATGCAAAAGTCTGGAAAAATGTGCCCGCCATTGTGGGGGCCTTCCCAGTATTTCAGGACCAACAGGGGCAATGGTATCATGAACCCCTGGATTGGAAGTTTGTACAAAGATTGAAGGAGTCAGTTCGACTTATGGGGTCCAACCTGCCTTTATAAAATCTCGAACACACATTTAAACTCTGATAAAGGCAGTAAGAGTTAAGGTTAGGTACTTTTTGAGCAATTTTCTCAAAGATAAAACATTGCAACCTGCAGGAAAGCTCCTAAAGACTCAGTAGTAGGAACTTGAGCCATTCAAGGAGAATGCCTTAAATGAAAGAAAAAGAGAAAAGATGGTCTTATATAGTGGATGGGAGGACTAGCCAATAGTATTAGAAGGAAAACAACACTATGAAAGGGACCATTGTTTTGTGTAAGATAAAAACACTTAAAGTTCTTAGGTATGCATATGTATGCTCTATGTAAATATGTTACAAATTTATGTCTATAAAATCTGTATTTCAGTAAGCATTGAAAAGATATGGAAAAGACATTTAGTGAACAGGCAGGGAACAGAAGGTAGTGTGGTGTGGGGGGTATAGAACAGAATATAGCCAAGTTTGAATAAAAAGTTTTTCTTTATGTACTTCTGTGTTTTGAAAGTAATAAGGTGTTCACAAAAATAAGATCATGGTTTCCTCCCCCAGAGGGGTGTCTGCTATTTCCCCTGGAGATAGAATTGTTCAAATTTTGCTTTTGCCTAGTCACCATGCTAGCTTCCCTTCAAGGGGACTGAAAAGAGGAAATCGGGGCTTCAGCTCCACTGGAATACAAATTTGAAAGCTGGTATCCTTATGGTTAACCAAAGAGTGGATTGGTTGCGGGAACAGATGACTATTTTGGAGCAGTTAGTATTTGCTTCCTGCATTACTCATATGTCAGGAATGTGTGTAACCTCTGTTCAGTATCAGAATTTTTCCAAAGCTGCAAATGTGTCGTGTGCAATTGGTGCGATGTGGCTAGGAAATTGGAGTCATGATCTCGACACAAAGATGAAGGAATTGCTAGCATCGATTGTTGCCGTGAACAACACCCATGTGGAGATTGCAACTGCAAAGCAATGGATGGAGATCATCCAGGGAACTGTGGGATTCTTAAAAAATTGGGGAGGGATGGCCTTTTGAGCGCTCCTGCTGACTATTGTGTGTGGAGGAATGCTTTGGTGGATGGCACGTATGCGAAGGCGGCACAGGGCTGATAAATGAGCCTTAGTGCAGGCTATGGCAGCCTTGGAAGCAGGAACATCCCCCCAATGTTGGCTCAACATGCTGGATCAGTAATCAATGATGGGTAAGACCCTTATGTGCTCATACCAACCTAAGACAGAATGGCGAAAGTGAGTTCGTCACTCCCATGATGGGTAAGGATGTGGCACGGATGGGGCAACCTAAGACAGATGCTGATCCCAGAGCTACTAATAAAACAAAAAGGGGGAGATTCGGGAAGGAGGTGCAGCCACATGGGCCAAGTTGTTTACTGCCTTGCCTGAGCATGCGCAGTGAGGCTACATGTGTGGGCCGCAGCCTGTTCCTCATGATCCGGACCTGTCAGACTATCGGTGACCGACCTGGAGCGTGTGTGAATTCTGATTGGATGAGGTGGGGTGGAGCTAGATGAGGTCAGTTGGTGCGAGTATAGGAGTTTTGTTGTTGTTACCCTTGCCAGAGTGAAGAGAGCTGTAAGGAAAAAGGCCACAAGTAAAAGGAGAAGCTGTTTCGTGAACCTGACTTGGTGTCCGTGTTGTTCCTGTCTCCGCCAGAGCGGAGATGGCCTGCGACAAGAAAGCATCAAATTCTTACTGACCTTCGTTGCAGTGCAGAAGTAGAAGATGAGGTGGAACATGAGATGGCTTTCTGAGGACACCTTTTCTTAGGTTAAAAGCAAGCCAGGACATTTAAAAGTGAGTCATTTTAATTAGCAGGCAAACTAAGGAGTCTCACTGTGGCATATTCACACACATCCATCGTTTTGCCTCATTCTTACTTGATGCTCTTCTGTCATCTCTTGTTGGCCTAGTACCTCCCCAGATACTTTGTGCTTTAGTTCACATGAGTCCTGTTATGTCTCTATTATAATTCTTTTGTGGGAAAACATTTCTCCCCTCTTTTCCTCCTCCCTCCCTCGTGTGTGTGTGTGTGTGTGTGTGTGTATGTTTATATGTAAAACTAGATTCTGCATTAAAAAGCCCTGTGAGATATTCAATCAGGCCTCTGTCTTTTTGAGTCTGGCTTTTTTTGCTTGACTTATAATCTTTGGCTTCATCTATTTTCTTGTAGACATCAAACTCACTCTTTTCACAGATAAACAATATACCATTGTGTATATGTACCACATTTTTTTGATCTACTAATCTGCTCATTTTAAATTTGTTTATTGACATAGGGTCGTATGTAAACACAAATTGTCCTTGAATTCACCATTTGGCCAAGGATGTCCTTGAACTCTTGGTCATCTCCTGCTCTGACATTATAGTTGTGTGCCACCAGAACCAGCCTGCTGGTCATCTGTTGATAGGCATCTCATCGGATTCCATTATCTCGGCTATTACAAATAGTTCGGCAATAAACACGTAGTTTTGTGGTGTGCACACTTAGTATTCTTCAGGACATGTGCCTAGTAATAACTTGATCAAATGAGGGTTCTAATTTTAGATTTTGCTCCATACTGATTTCTATAGGGGCTGTACCAGATCACATGACCCTCGGCAATGTGTAAGAACTCTCTCCTTGAGAGTCCTTTGCCAGTAGCTGCTTTCTTTCCAGTATCCACTTTGGGGTGAGAGGGAATCTCAAAGCAGGTTTAATTTGCCTTTCCTGGAGCTCAATGCTTGGCCAGACATTCCTTGCCTCTCTATGTTTCTTCTTTGGAAACCCTATTTATTCAGTTCATCAATCCATTTGTTGGTTGTATGCTTTGTTTTAAGAATGTTAAAAGTTCGGGTTTCTTTTCTTTTCCTTTCTTTTCCTTTCCTTTCCTTTCCTTTCCTTTCCTTTCTTTTCTTTTCTTTGCTTTTCTTTTAAGATTTATTTATTATATGTAAGTACACTGTAGCTGTCTTCAGACGCACCAGAAAAGGGTGTCATATCTCATTATGGATGGTTGTGAGCCACCATGTGGTTGCTGGGAATTGAACTCAGGATCTTTGGAAGAGCAGCCAGTGCTCTTACCACTGAGCCATTTCTCCAGCCCCCAAAGTTCAGGTTTCTTAATAGATTCTAAACATTAACTGCTTGTCAGAGGAGGAAAGCGTTCTTGTCCTGTTCTGCAGTGGTCTCTTCAGCCAACCACTGTTTCCTTTGATCTGCAGACCGCTCTCATTCCAAGATCCCAGCAGTAGTTCTTCCAGTTATTTCATGCACTATTGGAGTCCTCAGAAAGCTTACAACGATCTCTGAGAGCCTTGCTCATGTCTCTCTCTCTAAGAAACACAGGTCTCAATATAGTGATCTTTGCTTTTCCAGTCTTACATGGAAGTCTTTGACCCAATAGGCATTTTTGTGGGGAGAAGATTGAATTCCCTCCCTCTATCCCTCTCCCTCCCTCCATCTGTTTGTCCCTCCCTCTGTCCCTCAATCCCTTTGTTCCTTCCTCTCTTCCCTCTCTCCCTCCCTCCCCTCCTCCTTCCCTTCCTCATCACCTTTATTTTTTTCTCTCTTTATTTTCTGCCCCCTCATTCTCTGCCTTATTTTCGCCAGTTTCCTGTCACTGTATGTTGAAGATGTATCTCTTCACTCCCATAATGTATGTTTCTCCACTTTAGTCAAAGGTTAGATGGTTTTGGCTCTGTGAGTTTATTTCCAGGTCCTCTTTTTATTCCATTGGTTTGTGTGCCTGTCTTGTGCATCTCTGTGGTCTATCTCCAGCATTACCTTTTCTGCTTAGGATTCTATTTGGCTATTAGAGATCTTTAATGCTTCCTTGTGAATTTAGAGTTGTTTTTCTGCTTCTGTGAGGAGTGTCATTGGGATTTTCAAGATACTAAATCTATAGATTGGTTTTAGCAATGTATTTTCACAATATTAATTTTGTTAATCCATGAGCATGGCAGGACATCTTCCAGAGTTTCATTTAGTTTCTTCCTTAAGTGTTTTTAAGTTTTCACTGTACAGTTTTGTTTTTTGTTTTTGCCTCATTGGTTGGGTTTTTCTCTAGTTACTTAAAATTTCTTTTTAAAAAGCTATTGTGAACAGGATGTTGTCACTGACCTCTTTCTCAGAAAGTTTATTATTAATGTGTAGAAAAGCCACTGACTTTCATATGTTGTCTTTTGAATCATGCTACTTTGCTGAAAGTGCTTATCAGTTTAGAGACTTTTCTGTGTACTCTTTAAGTCTACTTAGTGCAGGACCATGCTACCTGAAACAGGATAATGGTCCTGCCCTGTCTTCATCCCTTTATTTTCTTCTCTTTTTCCTGTTCTAGTTAAGGCTTTGAATACTACATTGGTGAGAAGAGAAGAGAAGAGAAGAGAAGAGAAGAGAAGAGAAGAGAAGAGAAGAGAAGAGAAGAGAAGAGACACTGCGCACATTGTCTTATTCCAGAGTGTGGAGGAGTGCTTTGTTTTCCCATAGTCAGTATCTTGTTGGCTGTAGGTTTCTCATAGCTAGCCTTCACAACATTGATACATGCCCCTTCTTTTCCTATGGATTGTGTCTTGAAAGAATGTTGAGCTTTGTCAATGACCTTTTCTTCAACCATTGAGATGAGCATATGATTTCTGTCTTTAAGTTTATGTATGTGCAGTATTACATTCATTGACTTGTGGAGCTGAACCACTTATACTGCTATAATGAAACCAATATGGTTATGGTTATGATCTTATAAATGCTCTTGAATTTGGTTTGCAAGCATTTTATTGACAGGTTTTGTATTCATCTTCATCTGGTATATTAGTCTATACTTTTATTTTATATCCTTACCCAGTCTTGGTTAAAAAAACAAAACAAAACAAAACAAAACAAAACAAAACAACACAAAGAAGAAAAAGAACCAAAAAGTTTTCCTGGCAGAAAGAAAATTTATAACAAAAATAACACAAATGTAAGAAAGTGGCTGAAAAACATGAAAATTATTTAAAAAAAACAGTAAAACTAAAATATATTAAAGTTTAATAGAAAGACAAAGAAAAACACCCACCAAAGAAAAAACACAAAAAGAAAATTAAAAAGATTGCCCATTAATGAAAATGCATAAACAAAACTTTACAAATGTGTGAACAATGAACAATAAAGTTTTCTAATTGTAAAAAAAGTATGGGAAAGCGAAAGTGCAGCCGGAAGTGTAATGGAAAGGAAAAAACAGCAGACACAACGGAAAAGAGGCAACATCTTAGAGCAAGCAACTCATTCTTAAACTCTTCAAAAGTCTTTTAGATTAAGATTAATTAATTTTATTATGTTATGTGTTTTGCCTGCACATATGTAGAAATCAGAAGAGGGTGTTGGATCCCTTGGGACTTTCGTTATACACAGCTGTGAGCCACTATGTGGTCACTGAGAGAAAATCTTCCCCAAAAGCAACAAGTGCTTCCCTGTGGAGCCACCTTCTCAGGCCATGTTTTTGTGCTCTTAGAAACTGACTGCTGGTAGGTTGGAGGGGTTGGGGAGTTGCCTTGTGCACTCTTGACTTTCCTGTGGTTTATGATGGTGTTGAGCCTGTTCTGGCTATGTGTCCTGTGTCTGGGAGAGCTTTCTTCACTTACTTAGAATCTCTTCTTTGCATACAGGTGCTTCTGTTGGTCACATTTAGCTGTGCAGCGTGTGGGTGGATGGTTTGTGTTCTAATGCTCTCTCTGAAGACTCTCCAGCTCAGACTTGCCCAGGTGGCTAATGCTGTAACTGAAGTACAGTGAGGTGGTTTCTCCAAAGTCTTTTGGGAGTTGGGAAGCAACCACGACAGTGAGACCTACGCAGATGTTTCTGCCTGGATACTTTCAAAATCTACCAGACACTGGCCACCCTGCCAGCAGCATGTCTTTGTGGATATTAAGTACTAGAGTTTCAGAGTTTGGAGACTCAGCTGTGATTCTAGAGACACATGGTTACTTGGAGAGCTTGACTCATGTTCTGACGTCAGGCTGAGGGCCATCAAACTCCAGAGTTATTCTCAGTTGATAAGATCTGCTACCAAGGGTACTCTTTCCCTATGCTCTTTACTGTATAGACCAAACCTTTTGCCAAGTGTGCTTTTATTTCATTACTATTCAGCTATATAGCTCTCCACAACTGTGTCCCAGGGCAGTGTCCCACCCTGTAGCTGTGGCTTGAATCATGGCGATTTGTGACAGTTCTCTGTTCTCAGCTCCCCTGGGCAGCTTGATTTTGGATAATAGGTGACCTTTTAATTCCATTGTATTTATTAGTTGTACACAGCACTGTATTTTCATAAGGATATCTAGTAGATGATTTTTTTAAGTGTTAGCACTCATAGCTGTAAACTTCCCTTTTAGAACTGCCTTAGTCATATCCCAAAGGTTCCCAATAAGCTGTGTTTTCATTGTCTTCTTAGAATTTTAAAATCTCCTCCCTGCTTCTTCAGTGATACATAGTTCACTCAAGTGTATCTGTGCAGTCTCCAAGCATTGAGGCAGGTCTGGTGATTACTCTTGCTATTGATTTCTAGGTGTATTCTAGTACGATCTGATAAGATAGAAGAATTTATTTTGGTTCTTTTCTGTTTGCTAAGCTGTGTTTTCTGCATGCCTTAGTTTTGTTTCCTGTAGCACTGACAAAACATCTCGACAAAAGAAGTGTAAGAAAGGGGTTATTTGGCTCACAGTCCTAGGCTATAGCCCATCACCGCAGGGAGGTCAAGGCAGCAGGAACCTAAAGCAACTGGTCATACTGCATCCACAGTCAAGAGCAGAGAGCAAGAATCTATCTAGTCATACCAGTGCTCAGCTAGATTTGTGTATTTTGTACTATCCAGGATCCCCTGACAAGGGAATGGTATACCCACAGTGGGCAGATCTTCCCCACTCATCAAGCTAATCCCTTATAGACATGCCACAGGGCACCTCAGTCCTTTACTGAGACTCCTCAGGTATTTGCAAATTGTATCACTCTAATAATTCAAAATAGCTGTCACAATGGCCTTGAATTCGATGTAAAAATAGTTAACCACCATTCCATGTGAGCAATAATGACTTTCCCTGGGTGACCTTTGCTAAGCCCTAAAAATTATTACTGGACTTGTAATTGCATACATGACACCCTTGGAGGTAGAGGTTCATCCTCTCAGGCCCCTGTCTTCCCCACAGTTTTATGCTCAGGCAATAGAGTCAAGCCCAGAACCAGCCAACCAGGACATGTTTGTCGTTGAGACACATCTCCAAGAACAGTGGCCTGGCAAGAGAAATGCAACTGGGGGAAGGTGTGGCTGCACAGAGGTTATGTCAGATACCTTGTACGGGCATTTTTTGCTGAGTGTCCACACAGCTGGCTGGGTCCTTGGATGACTCATGGCTGCTGTCACAGCACACACCTAGCTCGGAGGTCAGTGCACTCTCAGGTAAGTGACTATGCGGCTAAAATCTCTGACATTCATTAGGGGAGGTGCCCTTGCACAGCATACAATGTGAACATCCATCAAGCAGCTCCGCAGACAAGGGATGATAAATGAATATAACCCACGTGACACGGTAGATAAGACAAAGGTGAAGGAGCATGGAAGGGAGCAGAAAAGAGGGGGTGCTTTTTTAGCTCCTCAAAGGCTCTTGTGTGATATTTACTCTTTTGTTGCTGTGACAAATACTTGAGAAGAAAGAAACAAGAAAAAAAAACAGATTAAAGGAAGAAAGATTTATTTTGCCTTTCAGAGATTTCAGCTCATGGTCGGCTGCCTCCATTGCCTGTAAGTCTGTAGCAAGGCAGAAACATCACAGAAGGCAGGGCAGACTAAAGCCGCATGAATCACAGCCCCCAGCAAACAAAGACAAGAAGCAGGAAGGGGCCAGGGCAAGATACACTCTTCAGTGACAGCTTGCAAGTGATCTGCTTCCTCCAGCTATGCCCCGTTTTTCCATAGTTCAACCCCCAACTCCCGTTTAAAGCTGTTCATATTTAGAGTCTATCAGTAGATTAAACCATTGATTTGATCTGAGCTTTTATGTGCTAGTCACCTCTGGGAATGTCCTCATGGATAAACTCAGAGGTACATTTTACTAACCTGCCAAGAGTGAATCCAATCTGGTGACAGTCAGGACCATCACCTCTTGAAGTCCACAAGCTGCTTCTGGATTCTCTGAGTCTCTCAGGCTGTGAGCATGACCCTTTCTGTTTTGGATCTTTGCACTGCCTGTCTAGTGTTGCTTGAGTGACAGAGTCTGAGTGTAGCCAGTCCCCTAGGCCCTCATGCCACATCAGCGGATGGGATGCACCATACACATACTCCTGCTAAGTCCCTAATGCCCCGTTCCTAACGTGTCACAGCTGGGCAGGTTGACAGCTACTCAGGCCTTGCAGGGAGGGGGCAGCAAATGGTCTGTATCTAGAAGGAACATCTTTCTTTCTAGTGTGCTGCCTGGAAGGCCATCGTGGTCTTCCAGAGGAACTGAGGGTCTAAGGGTCCAGGTGGGGCAAGCTGGAACCGATGGTGTGAGGGAAACCTGGTGATTCAATGACCCCCACATGGTGGATGGTGCTAGTATTTGCATCAACAGTGCCATCACAGATCAAACTCTTCAGGGATCACATTTCTGATGTATAGTTTGCCACAAGGATTTCACTGAGGCTGGTGGTAGATTGTGTTTCTGGATCAACTTAATCACCTTCCTGGGGGAAACTCTGTGCAGCTTATCCTTGCTAATAAGCATCATTTATTTACTAATCTATCTGCTCAAGTATGAAAAAGGAACAACTACCCAGGAGCGCTCATCATGCCAGAGGGATCTTGAGATACACCGGCGCTGTGCTGCTGACTTATCTCGGGTTCTCCTTGGCCCCAGTTGCCGAGGCATTTCTGGCACTTCATGGAGCTTAAGCTGGGAAGGTTCTTGGTTGCAGAACTGCCTGGGGGTGTGTGTGTCTCATAGGGCTCCACAGCTGAGGGAGCAATCTCACAAGTCCTCTTCTCACACATGCCAGGGCATGCTATGGTCTAACATTTTCAAACAAAGCACATACAATTAGAAGGCAAACCGGTGTAGCTAGTAAAAGCAAAGGAAAACCAACAATCACAACAACAACAACAACAAGAACAACAACAACAACAACACCCCCAACAAAACCAGCATGTCGGTTCTGAGGCCAGGACTTGGGCTTGAATCCTGGAAATAGGTGCACCGTTAGGTGGGTGATATTGGACATCATGGTATGTGGGACAATGGTCCTTCAAAGATTTCCATGTCCCAGTCTCTGGAAACTTTGATAGGCTATCTCACATGGCAGAAGGGACTCTGTAAACAGCATTAAGTTAAGAAGTTTGGAATGAGATTACATTGGATTATCTAGCAAACCAAAGTAATCATAAAAGTCCATGTAAGAGGAGAGAGATGCTATACTACAGGATTCAAAGATGGAGGCAGGGGCTGTGAGCCAACAGATAAGGACAGTATCTAGAAGCTGTAGAGGCAAGAACATGCATTCTTCTCCAGAGACTTGGGGTGCACAGGGCTCTGGTAAGACACCGATTACAGCAAATGCATCAGTTTAGGCTTTGTGACAGCTGACACTGTAAGTTCCAGGATTTGTGTTTTTAAGCCAGTGGGTCGCACTTAGAGCAACAATAAGAATACAGTTCAGGGACTTGACTTATGTCTCACCTCCAAGGAGGTCATTTCCAGTGAAAGCAGAGAAGAGAGGGTAGAAGCTGCTTTCCAGGTGTGTGTGTGTGTGTGTGTGTGTGTGTGTGTGTGTGTGTGTGTAGCTGTTGTGAATGTGAAATGCAGCAGCAAGTTTGCAGTGACTCAGGGAGAGAAGAGGGAGGAAGGAGCAGAGAATGTCTGTCAGTGTGGGTCCCTGGACAGCACTTCTCATCTCTTATCTGGCAAAGCATCTGCTCTGATTAGCTTTTTGTCAAGTCGGCATAAGTTAGAGTCATCTGGAAAGGGGGAAACTCAATTGCGAAGTCTCTATCAGAGCAGCTCATGAACAAGTCTTTAGGATACTTTCTCGATTAATGGTTGATTTGAGAGGACTCAGCCCCACTGTGCATGGTGCTATCCTTAGGTTTTTTGATCAGAGGTTGTACAAGAAAGCGAGCCACAGAGAGCAAGCCAGCGAGCAGCATGCCTCTAGATCAGAGGTTCTCAACCTGTAGGTTATGACCTGTCTTAGGGTTTTACTGCTGTGAACAGACACCATGACCAAAGCAAGTCTTATAAAGGACAACATTTAATTGGGGCTGGCTTACAGGTTGAGAGGTTCAGTCCAGTATCATCAAGGTGGGAACATGGCAGCATCCAGGCAGGCATGGTACAGGAGGAGCTGAGAGTTCTATATCTTCATCTGAAGGTTGCTAGCAGAATACTGGCTTCCAGGCAGCTAGGATAAGGGTCTTATAGCCCACATCCACAGTGACATATATATACCAACAAGGCCACACTTACTCCAACAGGGTCATACCTTCTAATAGTGCCACTCCCTTGGCTGAGCATATAGAAACCATCACATGACTCCTTTGGATGTCACATGTCAGATAGCCTGCATGTCAGATATTTACATTATTATTCATAACAGTAGCTAAGTTACAGTCATGAAGTAGCAGCCAAAAATTTTATGGTTGGGGGGGGGTCACCACAACATGAGGAACTAGTAAAGAGTCACAGTATGAGGAAGGTTGAGAATCACAGATCTGTGGTCTCACCTTCAGTTCTGCCTCCAGGTTCCTGCCTCGACTTCCCTCAGTGATCAACTGTGATTGGGAAGTATAAGCCCATGAAGCTATTTCCTCTCCAAGTTGATGTTGGTCATGGTGTTTATCGCAGCAATAGAAGGCACGATAGGACAGTCCCTACTCGCTTTTAATAAATTTCAATCCAGTATGGGTCGATGCTTTTGTAAAATACAACAGAAATGGATCATTAGAAACAGGAGATAAAAGCGCTCCAAGTTTTCATTTCGCAGTTTTATGAGATGCAGTAGTCATGACTGCTCTGTATAATCACGTCCCTACACACTCTCCTTCATTCCCTTGCTTTCACTGGGTGGATGACAGCTTGGTGACTGTCCCCTGCTGCTGGCTCACACTATGAGCTCATCGGTACCGGAGGTAGGACTGGCAAAGTCAGAACATTGCAGAAGCAATGGGCAGAGTGCAGTCTGACGTATGAATAGAGGCTTACCAAGAAGGAAAAAAAAAAGCAAAACCACATTTAAAGCTTCAAAGTGAGGAATGTGTTGTGCTTCCAACATGAATGTCCAGGAAGGTCCATGTGATGTACTTGATGGCTCTAGATCCTTGACAAAGTAGAGAAGAAAACAATCTATGGTGTTAATGATAGGAATGTCTGTCTTCAGCTCAAAGCTCATTGGAAGAGTCTCCTACCATTAGGATCGAGTGATACCTTTTAGTGGAACCTCTCAGAGTTGCAAGAGTCCACGTCCCTTCTCTGGTTCAACCTTTCCCTGGCTCGTGAGGTTCTTTCTCATTCTCCCAGGTCACCTTGCCCTAAGACCTTCATTGTGTTCTTCCTTGGATTTGTGTGGGCTTCCACTCTTGCTAGGGAGCTCCTGAGGGCGCTTCCATAGGGGGCTTGTCTTCACAGCCTTGCCCTGTGACATGGTCCTATGCACACACCTGGGACAGAGCTTTCCATACTTGGTACTCAGTAAATCTCTGGTGGATGGTTAAGCACACCCAAGCATGTCCTTTTGTGTATCCATCTGGTTAATGCTAATATTCCTGTAAAGCTAAAGGCTAAATGCAGGTAGTGACTTTTTTCACTCTATGGTGCCTGGCACATAGTAAATTCATTATATAGACTTAGAGGAAGAGTGTGTATTCCATGGAGAACCCTAAGAATGACAGCCAACACTCAGAAGCACCTCTGGCCTCATGCCTTCTGCCATGGTTGGTGCTGAGACTCAGTAGTCACAGAAACTAAACATCAGCAATGACAAGAAGCATCACTGAGAAGATGTTTACCCTCCCCTCCCCCACAGAGAAACACAGTCGTATATTCTCTAGGATAACCAACGTATACATGCCCATTGGCTTTATTTTAGGGATTTCCCCAACATTGTTTTAGGCAGCCATAGGACAGACACATTGATAAAGCTGTGTTCCAGAATGGGAAACCAACAGCCAATCAACAAAGAAAAGCTGTGATTAAAAAAACATAAGCTAGTAACTACACGAGGGAAACAGCAGTTTGACCCATTTGCATACAGCATCCAGAAGACCTCCTTTAGTAACGACTTGCTTGGGTGACACATGCAGAATGCAGAAGGGCAGGATCTTGCATGTATTAAGGATCTTGCTCTAAATTTATTAGCAGATGTGGCTCTTGTCCTCTCTGATGCAGGTCACATCTGTGGTTCTGGCTTGGCAGGACCTGTGACTTCTTAGAGCAGAGTGGACAACTTTGGGTCTTGGGAGCAGATGCTGAGCTGGGCTAATGGTTGTTTGCTGTGCCTCTGTAAATGTGAGGCTGGAGGGCCAGCTGTCCACCTTCTAGCTAGTTTCTAAACCATTAATGGATTAAAACAGTGATTACACCTGAGCCCTCGTGATTTAATCATCTCTGGAAACACCCTGACAGACACACCTAGGGGAAAGCTTTATTAAACCCTTCAGCTCTCCCCAAAGCAATCAAGTTGACAACCACAATTAACTAGCACACTAGCAGTACACCCATGAGCAAGCTGCCTGTTCTCTTGGGTTCCAGTCTCTACGGCTGAAAATAGAAAGGGGAAGGGTCTGAGAAACTTTTCTTAATTGTTTGGAGAAGAGTGTAGACCATTGGTAATATGGGGTGATAGAAGGAGGCAAAAACCTTACTTCAGATAAGTATGAGGTGAGGACAGAATTTATTTGGTGTGTATAATTATGATATAGCACATATGAGACAATCTGTCTTTGCAATTTTTATTAAAATACAATTACATATTTTCTTTATTCCATTTCCTCCCATGACTCCCCCCACCTCCCACCCCTTACTTCCCGAAGTTCCTACCCCTTTTTATTGAATAATTGTGATTTATATACATATATATGAAAATATAAATACATCTTTCTGAATCTGTTTCTAATTCAAACATTTTGCAGCATACTGTTTAGTCATGTTCAAGCCACATAGCCTTCTTATGTGTGACACATTTCTAGCCTTCCTTTCCCCTGGCAATATGGAGACTGTGTACTCAACCCAACAGGCCACACCCCCTAATGGTGCCACTCCTTTGTGATTAAGTATTCAAGTTATGAGTCTGTGGGAGCCGTTTTTATTCAAACCACTACAGATGGTTACTATGAATAATGATACTGTGAATATGGTGCACATCTCTCTCATGAAGATGCTGCTTCCAGCGTTACTCTTAGGGACTTGTTCAGAAATTCCACTTCTGGGTCACCTGGTGATTCTGTTTTTAAGGTGTTTGTTTGTTTGTTTGCCTGTTTTTTTGTTTTGTTTTGTTTTTGATATAGGGTTTCTCTTGGTAGCCCTGGCTGTTCTGGAACGTGTTCTGTAGGCCGGGTTGGCTGTGAACTCACATAAATCCATCTGCCTGTCCCTCTCCACGCCTGGTTGGCTTTGGTTTCTTTACATCTTGGTTTGTTTGTTTCTAGAGATAGTCTCCCACTATGAAGCCCAAGCTGGCTTCGAACTTATGATTTTCCTGCCTCAGCCACCAAATGGTGGGGCAATGTTACCAGCATATGCCATCATGCCCTTGATCACTTTTTAAAAAATATTCTTGCCAATGCTTATTGTTCTGTTTTTACTTTTACTTATTTTAATAGTTGTCAACCTAATGGATGTGAGGGAGTATGAATTTAATTTTCCTTTTCTCTATAAGTGGTATTTTGGACATTTTTATGTGCCTTTTGACCATTTGTATCAAGAATGTCTATTAAAAATCTTTGCCCATTTATTTTACTTATGTCAATTAAGACGTTAAGAGCCAATAGTATTTTGGAGGGTGATTTTTTAAAAAGCACTTATTATTGTATGCATGTGTGTTATATTCGCTCATGTGTGTGCATGCAGAAGTCAGAGGAAAATTTTATGAATTATTTCTTCACATTTAGGTAGGCTCTGGGATTGAACTCGAGTAAGTCCTTGGGCTTGCAGGCAAGCACTTTATCAGCTGAGACATCTTGCTGGACCTCTTTAACCATCTTAAGTAAAGGATTTTTTTATTTAATTGTAGGAATTCTGAGTATACAACCCAAGCCCAAATTAATCAGGTTTAGGAAACAAAGGCCATTTCCCCAAGTGTTCTGAAACACATGCATCCTTCCTACTCACGGAGTCTCTCATTCAATCTTCAGAGAAGTCTGGAAAGCTATTGTGATCTATTGTGGTCACCTCCACTGTCTTCCCTACAGGAGCAAGAGACTGAGGCCACCAAAGTCTTTGACCAGAATCACAGGTTGTAACCAGCAGGTCAGGGACATCATAGCTGGGGGTCAAAGTGGCTTGAGTCCAGAGTTAAGCTCTGAAATTCTTATGTCTGCTTTTTGGCCACTGCTCAGATCCAGGTGTATCCTCACTGTCTGTACAACACAACCCATGCCCTTTGCCACCATCCTTGCTTTACCATCTCTTGCCTCAAGACACAGAGATATGAGCCAAGTTTATAAACCTCTCTTAGATAAGAGTCTGGAGTCAGAGATGTCAGGCACTTTCAACAAATGCTTGCTAAGCACCTACCGTATTCCAAGCATTAAATGGGATTCTCAGGACTCTAGGACAAATAAGACCCAGTTAGTTCTCTGGTTGTCCACACCGAGTGGAGGAGGCAGATACAAAGGCCCATGCTGTTGTTAGTTTAGTTTTCTGAGGCTGGGTCTTGTATGTAGCTCAGTTTGCCCTGGTATCTGCTTGGTATCCCAAGCTGGTCTCAAAACCATGGCAATTCTGCTTGCCTCAGCTTCCTGACCACTGGGTGGCAGGTATGAGTTACTATGTCTGGCTCTTTTTAATTTTTTTTATATGCCTACCTGGCTGGGCCATAGCATCCAAGTCAAGAAATATTCTACATGGGCATAAAAGGTGTTTGGATCAGAGAACTGAGTGGCTCAGATTTCCCTCTACTCAACTGAAGACCTGAAGAGAACAGGAGGATTCCATTGAGTGAGAGGCGCTTCTGCCTGGCTTCTCACAGCCCGCACATTGGGTCTTGTGTTTGGGGCGAAGCAGCTGCTCTTCCTTCTGAGTCTCCGCTCTATGGGCTTGTGATTATTGGCTGCAGACTTAGATGTTATCGGTAATCACATCAGCAAGGCCCAATAATGAATCTCTCTCTGCACAGGACATACTAAAGCATCCTTCGCTGGCTCCTCTACACAGACGCTCCTCTTTGTGACCCTATTTTCTGGTTAATAAGGCTGTCTTTTACTTGACTACACAAGGTAGGGATTTTTCGCTGAGGGCAGGGACCACATCTCATTGTTTTTTTGTTTGTTTGTTTGTTTTGTTTTTGTTTTTTTCCAGCTCCAAGTGCAGGGTGTGCACTGTTATTGGAAAGAAATACCCAAAATGAATCCACAGTTGGTCCCAGGGCTGGGGAGAGAACTTGACTTCTGGAAGCCCAACTTTGTGTTCCTGTCCCTGATTAGGAAAACCTTGTTTGGAGCTGAGACGGTAAATGAAACACAGCGATTGTCCTTCGAACAGAAACAGAAATTTGCTTGACTCAGAGATAAGCATTTTACTTTTACAACACGGTTGGCATTATGTTTGAAGCTGAATACATTAGACCTTTTACAATACAGGCTTGGTGTTGGGCTGATACCCGACTCTGCTCGCATTAATGGAATGAGCCTGGAGGCTTTAATCACAGCTTGTGGTTCAGTCTGATTGACAGTGTTTCCATTTTTTAAGGTCCCCATTTTTTTTTTTTTGCATGTGAAATGAATGAGTCCCTTTTCATTTTGTCCCTATAATAGAAGATGTCCTCATTGTGGAAGGAAGTGTCTACAAGCAGCCCATTAAACACGAAGCCCTGCTGTTGAGTCTCGTGGATGCCGTCATGCAGGGAAGCCTTGTCTGGAGGTGTGCAATGCCAGGGTATGTTGCCCAGATTGTGGGGCTGGGAGGCAATTTGTTCATCATCTGGGGAGTCAGGCTTTAGCATTGTCTACCTTCAAAGGAATTTCTGGTCTGTATGCTACTTGAGCATCCTAGAAACTTCAGCTTCAAGTGAAAGGGGACCTGGAAGGAATAAGTTTGGGGTGGATGGCTCAGGCTGGCCTTGCTGGTAAAGCCAGGCAAGAGAGCCAGAGGTGGCCTGGTGCACTGCCCTAATCCAGGGAGACTTTACCTTGTGCCATTCACTCCTTATCTCTCCATTTCTTCTGTTTTGCAGTGGACAGTTCTGATGGTTTGAATAGGTATGGCCCCTATAGATTCAAGTGTTTAATTGGTTAGCCACAGGGACTGGCGCACTTAGGAGGTGTGGACATTTTGGAGGAAGCATGTCACTGTGTAGGCGGGCTTTGAGGTTTTCTTTGCTCAGGGTCCACCCAGTGTGGAAGATGGCCTCCTCCTGGCTGCCTTTGGATCTTGGCTCCTCTAGCACCATGTCTGCCTGCAGGTTATCATGTTTCCTACCATCATGATAATGGGCCAAACCTCTGAAACTGTAAGCCAGCCCCTGAAGTGGAAATTTCTAGTTCCCTTGGAAACTCAATTATGTCATATGCTGTTTTACAGGAACAGGCACAGGTGAAAGGATGTTTTGCTTGGAGCAGACACATAAAAGAGTGTTGAAGCAGACATGTGAAAGCATGTTTTGCTGAAGCACAGATGTGAGAGAACATGTGATGTTTAGAAAGAATATAAACATGATGCCATAGATAGTGGGAGGAGGCTCCGGCATTGGTTCACCCTGCTCTGCCTCTCTAGTCTTGATGCTCTTGTATCAATGCACCTTACACTGCATTGCTGATTTTTGCTTGTCATGACTTTGTAGAGAGCAACTCACCAAAGAAGTTCTTGTGATATGCTGGTGGTTTCCTGCTGCTTCTGTGGACGCGCAGATCATCGGATCCTTGCAGTTTCTTTTGGATCAAACTGCCACTGCTGATTTGTGTTGGTGTTTTGCTAGAGGACTGGACTGCTGACAGTAGAGATTGGAATCACCCCAAAGAACTATTTCTAAGCAGATCCACAACCCCCATTTCCTGTTAGCCTTTCTTTTCCACTACCTCTGGTGGGTGGTTTGCTAGAAGGGAGGTTGAAACATTTAAGAACCTTTATTAAGGTAGGTTTTTTAAAAAATCTAAGACTAGAAGCCCTGATTAAATGTTTGCCTTTTTAAGAGGAGCCTTGGTCATGGTGTCTCTTCCCAGCAGTCTAGAGTTCTGTTTCCCAAGTTCTCATGGTGGATATGGGCCATTGCTGACAGTACTTATGTTTGAGTATGACAGACCACGCTTCTTGGAGAGTCTGGCCTTGTTCTCTATCCCTAGTGTGCTGTCTTGGCTGTACAGGCCCAAGTATGGAGGGTGGCTGCATAACCACACAGAGCTTCTGCTGCAAGCTCGTGGGTAGGTGGAGAGGGTGCTGCATAGCTGGCTGGTGATCCAGGAGATGTCTGAGTACCAAGGAGAGGCTCAGATTCACACTGCAAGTGTTAGTGCTCAGACTGCAGGACTGGAGGTCGCATCCACACAATGACATCAGTCAAAAAGGGCCATAGAGCCTGCAGGTGACTAAACTGAAGTTCCATATGCTTAGAGCTGGTACTGCTCTGGTTCTCTGTCTTCTCAGACCTGCTCCTTTCTGAATAATCTGCCACAGAGAGAAAGCTATTGACACTCAGAAACATCATTTCTACCCAGATCTTTACAGAGAGAAGCAGAACAATTTGTTGATCTAACGTAGAGAGGAAGGTGGGGGGCTTGGAGCAAAATTCGTAATTCTTTTTTCAGAAGTCTTTAACTTCATAATACCACACTGCTATTTACAGACTGGACTGTTTTCATGGTGAAAACAGGAATAATGATCAAGAAAATGCACCCATAATGAATAAAGATGCTGCGATATACAGTAGGCTGGAATTGCTGGCTGCAGGCACCTCAGATGTAGATCCCACCCTGCAGAGGCTCATAGCCCTCCACTGCACGTGGTGACTTACCAGGGGACTTGTGTATCCACCATCTCCTCGTCAATAATACGCTGGGCCTGTGGGTGATTTCTCCGTCTGGCATTCCATCCACCCACACAGGAACACACTGATTTTGTTAGCTAGCTCCTGGTCCTGAGTAAAAGCTGTTTATACAACGGTGTCACTCACCATGGATAGCAGCCTCTCCGTACCCAGGGATACACTGTGTGTGTCCACCCAGCCATGCAGACAGTCTAAGTTTGAGTTTATTTGTGTCACTCCATATCTTGTATCATTACATTTGGGGACATGTCCTCACACTCTACAACTCTATTGTGTCACCTCTTAATTAGCCCCTGCCCCTTCCTTATTGCCTGGAGTTTCAGGAGACCTCACTCCATTGTGTGATGCTATAGCACAACATAACAGACCGGGGGGGGACAGTTGCTAAAGCAACTAAACGAGACTGGTAAATTAAAGATTTGGGGCAGAGAGGCCAGCACCTGGAATTCTTGCCTTGTCATTCCTCGGTAGAGGGATAAGTTTGCTCTTTGACTGACAGTGACCTTAAGGTGTAACCCTCGAGCTCTGAGTCCTTCTTCCAGGCCCCAGCGGTTAGAGGGGCAATTAAATCTCAAGGTGATTTGGAGGGGACAAACATCCAAACCACAGTTCAGGTGAGCCCAGCCTTTTGAGCACCTTGTCTGTGCAGTTCCTTTTCTGGCCTCTAGGTGGAGGACGAGTTTCTGTTCACGAGCAGCTCTTTTCTCTCTCACTGATTGCTGATTTGTCAATCTGTATTCAGATTTGGTGAATCAATGACTTTTATTTAAAGAAGTATGGATGAGGGGGTTACTGGCAGGAGCAGAAATGACTCGAAGACATCTGCATCACCAAAGCCTGCCCTGCTCCGAGCATGGCCCAGAAAGCTGGAACCTTGGACTACACAGCCTGCTGGCAACTCCTCAGGCTGGAGAGTCTCTTCAAGGCACTTCGACTGCTTTGAGAATATCTCTAAGGAGGCTTTCTTCCTTATCTGTGCTTGGGGAGAGAATAGGCTAGTGTATCCTGTTGGTTTCAGGGACTTTTCTGGAGGCTTAGTTGTTTCCTTCCTGAGCTTAAGGAACTTCCCTGCAGGGTGGGAAGTGTCACTTCCCTTCAGAACTTCCTGTGTCTTAATTATCTTCCTCCCAAGGTATCTTGGAGGAAATTGCTTCATAACACCCACCCTGCCTAGGGTCTGTGAGGGGCTCTAGTAGTTCTGAGCATGGCAAACACGGCACTAACAAGTTTTGCTCCTCATCCTTCTCCCCCTGGTTAAAAACTGTTAGATTACGTTCCCAAAGTTAGGTCCCAAGGTCCACTGCCTTGTTCGACCACTGGCTAATTTCTGAGACTAAACATGAAGGTCCAACAATCAAAATTCATTATTTGGCCAACTGGTCCAATCAGGTCTTACCAGCTCACCCTAGCACAGACTGCCGCCCCCCCTTTTTCCTCTTAAAATCCCGCTCCTGCAGGAATAACTACTGTTGCTCCCTCGCTTGCCGCTTCTGCTGCCTTTGCAACTCCTTTCCTCCCTCTACCCGACTTGAGCAGGACTCTGCTATTCTTAGAGGGCTACACGGTCTATGCAGCGGATACGTTTTCTTATCTTGTGGCTGGTCGTGCAAAGTAAGGCCCCTAAACATTTCTAATCTCCGGCTGAAGTGTGTGCATCTTGCGTGTAGAGTCCAATGGCAAGTCTGCATTGACCGAATGAGCAAGGCCAGGACTGGTCTTTGCTGACCATGAGAGGGACACTTAAAAATATTTTATTAATTCTTTGGAAATTTCATATGGTGTATTTTGGTCAGATTCACCCCCACTGCTGCCTGTAACTCCTTCTAGTTCTTTCTCTATCTCCTTACCTCCTGACTTCCTGCCATAAAAACAAAACAAAACAACAACAATAAACCATCGGCTCAATTTGTGCTGTGTCAATACTTATGGGTGTGGATGACGGTGGATCTACAAGGAGCCTTTCCTTTAGAGAAAACTGAGTTGCCTTCCCCCTCCCCCAGAACTTATCAACTGTCCATCACTCCTCATTTGGGGTGGGGTCATGAACCCCTTCCCAGGCCATGTTATAATGTTGATTGGCTTATCTTGTGAAGACAGTGACAGGTGCTGACATGAAGCATTAGATGAGGGTCCCAGTTGCCACAATAGACCCTGCAATCCCGTTCTGCAGACCCTGAGTCCAGCACTGGGTTCAGAAAGGGCAACCCCTTTCCTCCCCAAATGTGTGTGTGTGTGTGTGTGTGTGTGTGTGTATGTGTGTGTGTAAGCTGGATGAATCCAGACACCAGGGCTTATAATCTTTCCGGCCAGCAAGCCCTGAGTTCTCTGCCCAGTTCTTGAAATGTGTTTGAAGGAGAACCTTTCAAATAGAGACTTAAGAGCCATGAGATGGCGCCATAGTTCCAGGAAAGTCCACAGAGCCCTTTGAGAGGACAGAATTGCCGGGAACTGGTAATTGAACGCAAACTCCACCCACCTGTCTGTGAGGCTAGTTCTTAGCTCAGAACCAGGGATTAACACCAAGCTGCAGCTAATGAGAATGATGAAAATGTTCCAGAAAGCAAACTTGCAAGACCATTCTTTCCCTCTGTGGACTGAGAAGGGCCTCCCATGCTGGCAGGGACCGTTTCTTACAGAAGGGAAGGAAGCTCGCAGGCTGAACTTCCTACAGAGATCTTGGGAGCCTATTTTCAGAACTACAGAGTCCAGGGAGCTTTCTAGCCCCAGTGTAGCATCTTGGTGGCTGCCACAAAGGCAACTGGGGGCAAAAGGAGGAAGGGTCCCCAGCCTAAGTCCCCATGTTTTCTTCCCCAGGTTCCTGCCTGCCAACCTCTGTATCATCCCCAACATGTCCTTGTCCTACCAATCTTTCAAGGACCAGTTCCCATCATTGCCTTGGGACCTTTACTGTCTCCACATTCTGGAAAGCTGGAGGTTTCATTATGTAACCTAGCCTAGATGTGAGTTCATGACTCCTCTCTCCCCAGTCTTGGCCTCTGGATCTCTGGGTTCACAGTAGGTAGCACCAGGCCTAGCCTGTCCACTTTTGCTTGCCTGTTGCTTCTTGATTCCTCTCTGAGAAGTGATTCCCCTGGGGTTCCGCTACACTTCTTAAGCTTGGGTTGTTTCCTGCACATAGCAAGCACTTCATGGATATTTATGGATATTGGAGAGCATAGTAAAACATGTTTGCTCCATATTCAAAGGGCTGGGAGATGTTTAATAGTAAAGCATAAAAAGGGAGAGCATGTGGGTCATTACTCTTGCTCTCAGAAAGCTATAGATTATGACTTTAGATCATAATCTATAAACTAGCAGTGTGACTGTATTATTATTACTAGAAATAGCATTAATAACAGCACATTTATCGAGTGCCTGATGTGTAGTGTTCACTGTGTTATGCATTTTATATATGTTCTTCATTTAGTTTCCCCAACTAAACCCTTGGAGGTGCCTTTTGAATTTTCCATATGGGGAAAAACAAGGTTAAATAACTTGCTCGAGTTTCTAACTTAGTAGTGGTCAAACTCTGGGATTAGGTTAGTACTGGTCAAGCTTTGTGGGGCTGGACAAACCTACACAGCTTTCCCAGGCCTCTCTCTGAAGGGATCAGGGTCCACAGTGGGCCTTTTGGTCAGTCATACAGAGATGAACCTACTTAGAGTTAATTCTGGGAGGGCTCCTGAGCCCTGCCATGTGGCTGAAGGAGGGCTGCCTGGGAAATGGTGAGAGGCCAGCATCCTGGGAAACTTGCCTGAGGTGATCTCTGCTGTCTTTTAGTAAGCAGCAGACAAGGCCTGAAGCACAATGCACTTGACCAGCAGAGCTGGAGCAAGGAAAGTGGCTATACCTATTTTACATAACTTGTGGGGCATGTGGTCACTTGGGTGATTATCTTCCTACCATAGATCTCCCTCTCTGGTCTATTATGGTGTTCCACATATCACTAGTAGTCTTTATTTTCCCTGAGCTTAAAATGCTTTTGTGTCTCAGCATCTTCCAAGGTCTATTAAGTCTGGTAAGAGAAAAGGAGACGGGGAGGAAAGAAGGAAGGGAGAAAGAGGGGGGAGAGGGAGGGAGGGAGAGAGAGAGCAAGAGAGAGCTAGAGTGAGAGAAACACACACACACACACACACACACAGAGAGAGAGAGAGAGAGAGAGAGAGAGAGAGAGAGAGAGAGAGAGAACCTCTGTATTTAGACAGTAAAGTCTTCAGGACCCTGATAAACACCCTTCCTTCTTGGGCATCATAGCTTCTGGAAGTTGATGCTCTTGCAGAGTCCAAAATGCCACAGTCTGTTTAGCAAACACAGCAGGTGTTGCTGGCAATGATTGGAGAAAGGGAGTCAGTCTTCAGTAACATCTTTACTCAGCCAAAGATGCTGATAATGGGAATGCGTTTTCTAGAGAAGCAAGACTCTAGTTTGGCACTGAATGTCTCCTTGGTGAGAAAAGCAATCTTAAGAAGTGAGGGTAGGATGCTCTCAGGCACCTTCTGATGGCGAGAATCCCTTCTGCAGAGAACAAGAGCGTCTGTCCCATCATTAAAAATTAAGCTGAGGTTGCAAGGTCCTGGAAGAGTAAAGTGCTGATATCCTTCTCTGCTGGGAATAGCTTGATGTGGAAGAAAGGAAGGGCAAGGGAAATCGTGCGGACCCTGAACAGCTGAGGGCAAGCAGATGTGGTGAGGCAAACCAAGCACCAGAGGCACCTTTGCCTTTGGATGATGGGTGTCACAAGTGCACAAGCTTATTACAAATTGGCCTCTGCACTCAGGCCCATAGTGTGTGCTGGTGACCCTGTAAGTATTTAGTAACTCCTTGAGTTGCTCTTCTAGGGTGGTTCAAATTGTGTTGTCTGTGTGCCTTCAGAAAGGTATGCAGAGTTTCTTGAATTGGACTGAACTATTGTCCTTGAAGATGGCTAGGCTCTAATGACTAGAGCTCAAGATAATTTATACAGAAAAGGGCCCATGCAGACATTAAATTAGGATCTTGATATGGGGATATTATCTTGATTTATCCAAGGAATACAGCTGTTAAGATTGCAGAAGCAGGGAAGAGATTGTCCCCCCTAAAGCCTCCAAAGAGAGTGTGGCACCTCCAACACCTTGGTTTTTAGCCATTGAAACCAGTTTTGACTTCTGACTTCTAGAAATGTAAGGAAATTAATATATGTTGCTATAAGTCAGTCTGCAGCAATCTGTTACATCAGGAAGAAGGAACTAATACTTGGGTGAAAGTGAGAATTTGCATGCATGGGTTCTTGGCCCACAGAAGCTTACAATTTAGTCAAATTCTCTAGAAAGACAGACCGCACAGAAGCTAGATTATATAGAGAGAAACAAGAAGGGTTTTATTCATTAGGGGACTCAGACCACATGATTATGGGGGCAGAGATAGGAGGCTATCTGAGAGCTGGAGAACCTGGGAAGCAGATCCAAGGCCAAAGCTGATGATGTAACATTTGGTCCTGGAGGAGAGGTGCAAAGTCCAGGAATGGATCCACTGAGCTTAAAGGCTAGAGAACATTCTAGAGGGGTGTGGAGGATGAGAAGAAGAGAAGGAGGGAGAATCCTTCCTCTGTCTTTTTGTCCTGTCTGGGATCCTAGCAGAGTGTGTATCACTGATCACAGTGAAGGCAGATCTTTTCAACTCAGACCACAAACTCGAATGCCAGTCTTCTGTGGGAATGCCCAGCACATTCAGCTGAGAAAGCAAAGCCAGGTGACATTCCCTTTTAATAAAGAAGAATGGGTTCCCTAGAACCACAAACATTTCATGCTCTTTCTCATCTGAGGCTCCTAGCTCCAAGTCTTCAGATGTGAATCCATAGCCAGAAGTAACTGCAGAATCCAGGAGAGTAAAAAGGGAGAATTGTGTGTGTGTGTGTGTGTGTGTGTGTGTGTGTGTGTGTCTGTCTGTATGTCTGTCTGTCTGCAGTAGAGAGGGGAATAGCAGGGCACAAGTGATCTGTAGGGAAATAGGGAAAATGGGTGACTCTAATTTGGGAGGGAGTAGGGAGGTAAATACAGAAGAAGGAGGATAAAACAACAGCAAGGATGTCTTTAAAATCATTATTAACATAATATAAGAAATCACATTATTAATGATCTACCTAAGTTGGTGCATAAATATACATGTATAATTCAAATGAAAGTTATCATCTGGGATGACAATACTTCCATCCCCCAAGAACCATAAACCATCTAACAAAATCCTCCAACTCAAGGCATGAGAAACCCTCTTTTGAGTTGGTGGTCAGGTGTAGAGGAAGTTTAATCCAGCAACATGACTGCTTTGGTAAGGGGGTCATATTCAAAGACCTAGGTCTGTAGATCCTGCTGGAATGCAGACATACCACACACCTTTAATCTCTCTGGACGGAATACAAACAAAACTTTAGTACACACTTTAAGGTAAATTAGTTAGTGCTGTCTAATTGAGAGGCCGATGAAGTGATGAATCAGAGAAAGATTTGACAGAATGAATCAGAAATAGGATATGCCCAACTCTCACAAGAACAATGCAGAAAAGAGAAGCTGTTTCAGGGAAGTGCAGAGAAAAGACAGACAGACAGAGAGAGAGAGAGAGAGAGAGAGAGAGAGAGAGAGAGAGAGAGAGAGAGAGAGAGAGGCAGCAGGGAGTTGAGTCAATTCAGATTAGTCAGTACAGAAGGCAGTGCAGTGAGGTTGAGTTTAGTCCCATTCAGTTTGTGCAGTACAGGTAGTTGAAGTCAGAGAATAAGGATCCAGACGATTAGAACAAATTGCCAGAGTTACTTTGAGGCCAAGTAGAGCAATTCAGTGAGAAGCCAAGAGAAGCAAGATCGAATCAGTCAGCTTGGAGAGGCATTTGAGCCAGAGCAGCTGAGTTGAACCAACCAACCAACCAGAGTTCAGAAAGAGCTAGAAAGAGTGATTTTATTCAAGCATTAAGCCTCTGAGATGACAATTATATCTGGTGTATAAAAGTCACATTTCATAGGGATATCCAAGAGACTCCCAAAACATTATAGTCTATTTCTATTGTCCTTGGTTGTCTTCCAGAGTCGGAAGGTAAGTCCTTATTGCTAAAGAAACCGCACACTTTGAACACAGGATTCATAGGCCCTGAGCTGAATCTGACCTGAAAGTTTCCTCCCTGAGGTCTAGTTTTCATGGGACCAGAAGGGGACTTACAAGCTTCCAAAGGAGAGAAGCAAGCAAAATTACTAGTAAGATAGGATACCTATGAGTCACAACAAAGACAAGCACAGCATAATAACCCTAACAGTACAGTAGTGGCGTACAAACTTTGGTGGAAACCACCAGCTCTTAATTGGGCTCAACATTGGCCTAATAAGAAGGAAATCATTCCTGGGACTGGAAACTGAGCCAACTACCCAGGGCTCCTGATGTCATGAATCTTGGAGGGGAAGCTACAACTACAATCTTACTATACAAGCATAGTTTCTAACTATATTCTAAATAGTTGTCATCATGTCTGCAGATAAGATACCTGTCATTAGGGAAACTCCTCTTTGCAAAAGATGGAGATCATTATAGAAAACTACAACTAGTCAAAATACTGGACCCAGGCTTAAATAACACATCTATAACACAGCTCCTATACCTAGAGCTCAAGGATCACAGCAGAGGATAGGGCAGGATTGTAAGAGTCAAAAGAACAGGGAGTTTGCTATGAGATTGTGTTTCCTACCAATGTCTAAAGCCACACCCATACATTTGCACCAACATGGCTGCCTAAATAGGACCCAAACAAGGACAATCCAATAGACATGCTAATGTGCACAGCAGAAAGACCGCGAGGCCTCAACCAGAACTGCAGAGCCTACAGAATGTTGAGAGCAAGAGAAATATCTTTCCAAGGGGAGAGCACACCGATTGGTTATCTAATACTAAGTAACCCTAAAAAGATATGCAAATAACACTATACAAAATCCTAGCAATTACATTTTATAGATGGAGATGGAGGGTCAGAGGATTATGTACATAGAAACTCTTTGTCTAGGGTATAGTGTAAGTCAGAGGCTGGCTGTGGTCCACCTAGCTTCTGACCATTAGGAGGATGTTCAGTGATGTGATCTAAGGCTCTGTTTTCACAGTATCATTGACCACACTTTGTTACTCCATTGTTGTCCTTTAGCTCTCCTCCTCCCATAGGTGAGAGGACACAGAGACAGGGATCAGGCATAGGAAGAGAAATGGAAAAGCGATTGCTCTTAAATGAGCTTGGCATGGATTTTATTGACATTGAGTAAGCAGACTC
The DNA here is from genome assembly GCF_000001635.26 of Mus musculus. Classification (NCBI taxonomy): domain Eukaryota; kingdom Metazoa; phylum Chordata; class Mammalia; order Rodentia; family Muridae; genus Mus; species Mus musculus. The sequence continues at coordinate 97,303,587 of NC_000075.6, forward strand.
TGGATTCTTAGTGACGTCATCTGCTATGTCATAAAGGATAATGGTGTTTACAAAGGGCACTGATGATGTTGAAAGGACAAATGTCTCATCTTCCCTGTGTATAGTTGAGCTTCATTGTGCAGAAAAAGAAAAGAAGAGCCCCACATGCCAAGAGTCTGTAGGATCTAGTCAGTGTGTGTTTTGAGCATGCATACATATATGACTTAGGGGGCATGGGGTAGGCATGGTCCTCTGATACCTTAGGCTAAGATTCCTAGGAACAGCAGAGGGGGACGGAGAGAAGGGGAATTAGAAGAAAAAGCAGGTCAAAGGCTGTGCTGTCAAAGAGGGAACCACTGTGCCGAACTCTTCTGGAAACCTTGGAATGATTCAGTTCAGGGATGGGATAAGGGGCCTCTAACTGGGGTATTGATAACCTCTGCATCTCCACATGCTCACACCTCAGAGTGGCTGCTGTGACTTGGATGTTGACGGCTTCCCCAAAGTCCATGCTAAAGGCTTTGTCTCCACAGCAACACTAGCGGGAGGTTGTGGAGGCCTTAGGAGGGAGTGTCTAGTGGGAGTTGGAGGTCACTGAGGGCGTGCCCTTGAGGGAGTATACAACTCTGGTCCCTTCCTTTCCCCTTTTATTTGCTCACTCCTGGCCTAAGCTTGAGTTTTGGCACATGCTGCCAGAGGCTCAAGCAATGGACACCCCCCCCCACCCTGCCTTGGACTGGAAGCTCAAAAACTGTGGGCCAAACAAATCCTGTTTATATTTCAAAGTTAATCTCAGTGACTTCACAATAGTAATCCGAAGATGACTAGTAAAGTGGCTGACCATACTGCCATGGGCATTTCAGAGGCAGGGGGGATGAGCCTGTTGGGGTGATGGGGAGAGTTTGAGGGGGAGCAGCAGAGAGGCAAGGGTTTTCTTGTGTTTTCTTACAGTTGGTAGCTTAAGCAATGGAGGACAAAGTAGCTGTGAGACAAAAGCGTGAGACCCATCCTTTTACCAGGGCATTTGTTCTCATTGCTGAAACCTTGCTCATGAAGTTACTAAAAGTGTGCTCAACACACTGGTATCTTCTGAGTAGAGACCCAATGGGTTTTGTTCAAGTCTGGAACTGTTTAGACTTGTTCCAAGCTAATTGTAACATCAAAAGAGTGACATTGGCCCAGATCTCTTACATGTTGGAGACTGCTTCCTGTAGAAGCAGGAGGTCATGAATATAACATGTAATTTTGTCCTTAAGAAGGCATCGCAGCACAGTGAGGGAGCTGGCTTGTGCCAGTCAGGAGGGGGTAGAGTTTATTTCAGCTCAAGATCTGAGCTATGTGGCCTCACATCACCACATAGCCTCTACAAAACCCACTCTTAGCTTCAAGACAGGAATAAGAGTAACTTCCCTACAGGAATGACATCAGAATCAAAGAAGACAACGGATGTGAACAGCACTGGCATTTGTTTAAAATGAAGAAGATATGAGTGCTCCATGGTATCTGTGCACTTGCCATGTAAGTGCTCCATGGTGTCAGAACTTGCCATGTGGGTGCTCCATGGTATCTCTGTACTTGCCATGTGAGTGCTCTGTGCCAAAGGGAGGAAGCTTCCTAGAGAAACTCACTTCAAGAAGGCCTGGAGCTGATATAAGAGGACAAGGAAAGATGAGCGAACAGGAGCATTTTGAGCAAGCATTAGAGTGAGAAACAGTTCAGGTATCTGGATCTTAGGATTGGTTCTTATGAAAAGGGGGTCCTACTCATGCGAGAGGAGGCACGATGAAGGTTAACAGGCACAACCTGTGTCTGGGCAACATTTGAAAGATGGCAGCACCCCTCAATTTATTTTATAAATTTAGTTATTGATACTCACTCAGTGTGAGATTCATTGTTACCTCATTTTTGGAAATAATTTTTCAGCACATGCCATGTTGTAGTCTTGACCCAGCAATTCCCTCTTAGGTGTCCGTCCTTCAGCGATAGTTAAGTGAATGCAGGTCTGCCCAAAGGCTCATTGCTGTAGTCTGAAGGAGTGGGAATCTGGAAACTATGTTGCTCTTCTCCACCATGGAATGATATGTCATGCTGTGGATTGTAATGACGAACAACACAGCTCTGTGGGTTTAGCTTTGGCAGTAAGATATTTAGAGACACTAAGCCACAGGTTACTATCTAGCAAGTGTATCTTACCTTTTGACCTGTGACATAACGATGTCATCTACGAGGTTCACACTTGAGAACCATTTGTGTTACAAAAAAGTCTTCCATTAAAAAAAACCCTAAAAATATGTTTATTCAGTGTGTGTGTGAATGTATATGTGATATCTATGTGTGCAGGTGCGCGGAGGCTGCAGATCTGGTACCCTGCTGTGTTACTGTCTTACTTCTTTGAGACAAGGTCTGTTGAGAGTGGAGTTGGGCTGGCAGCCTGTGAGCCCCAGCGAGCTTCCTTTCTCTCCCTCTCAGCCCCAGCACAGCAAGTGCTCTATGGTTTTCCATGGGACTGCACTCATAGATCACCTTGGTGATCATTTCGGTAGTGTACATGATGTCATAGGTGTTTTTGTGTGTGAGCAGAGAGATGGGCCCCAAGAGCAGTGTTGGGAACTGGATGATGCTAAGCTGAGATATGATGCCATGCACTTGCCTGAAATGAAAGCAGAGTGTTTGTTAATGTAAAGGTGAGAAGGAGTATTGTGTATTTTTTCCACAGGAATGGTCTCAGTACAGTTTTAATATGTATTGATTTGAAATTCTGATTTTGAGGTGAGAATACTAATTTTATGGGAATAGCATGGTCACTGCATAAAAGCCTAGACGGAATTATTCATATCTATTTTTCCTCAACTTATGGCTATTGATTTAAAATATAGCTTTTAGTCATGATTATTGAATATGGATTTTTCCATTTTCTTATGCTTTTAGATCAATCTCCCTATTCATATCAAAATCGATGTCTGGGTGACTTATTAAAGTTTTTGTTTCTAGTTCTTTGACCCCCCTGTAACTTTTTCTTTTTTTCATAAATAATAATTGAATATAGTGTGAGACCTGCTTCTCACATGTTACTTTCCATGTTGCTCTGCTGTTTAAATTTGTTATATCATCTCTGTTATACTCATACTTCTGTACCTCAGTTGATGAGAGTCCATACTCAGAATATAGAGTGTCAATGCACATTTCTCCCTTCTGCCCGTAGAGCCATGCACTAGGTGCCCCAGGTCCATGGTGGAATGGGTTCAGAAGCTGCATCCACTGTAGTCGGCCTTTCTTTTCATCATCTCTGGGGCCATCCTGAAGAAGCCTGCCTCCTAGGCAGCCCGAAAGCTAGAGTTGCCAGTCTCCCATGGAGTTCTCCAGGCAAGCAAGTCTTGAGAAGGGAAACAGGTCAAGAGAGAAAATGCAGCTCTCTTTCTGTGGCAGCTTATGAGAGTGTCAACTTGAGGACAGGCAGGAGTTTGCCAGATCATGGGAGAGGTGTGACCTGGGGAAGGTTGGAGAGAGGGCACAGGTAGGAAGGGTGGAGCTACACGACTTCAAGCTGGAGAACACTCTTGGCTCCCTTGACCAAGGTGGCTGACTTGAAATTCAGGGTTTCTTTTTCTTTCTGCCTCAGTTTCCCCTTGTATAAAATGCGAGTGTATATCCCACAGGGTTATTGTGAGGGTTTAGAGATAGTGTTGGAAAGTGTTTATAAGAGAAATTAGGTGAGGGTAAGAGAGAGAATGAGAAAGGGGAGGAGGGAAGAGAAGAGAAGAGAAGAGAAGAGAAGAGAAGAGAAGAGAAGAGAAGAGAAGAGAGAGAGGAGGGAGGGAGAGAGAGACAGATCTATGGTTTTTAGTTTGTGGGGGATCATTTTGTTACTCTTTATGTTTTTAATTTTTTAGAATTTTTTTTCAGTTCACAGGGAGAAGACACCTTCACATGTGCTCCATTTAAACACAATTGTTTCACTTTCGAAACAGACCCTATTTTCTAGTCTGGGTGAAAAGCTTTTTAGAAGTTGTTTTTCCGCTGGGTTTATCTGATGCAACAGAAGGCCGCTTCCTCTCAGGCCAGGTTGGAAAACCTACGGTGGCTGTCAGTGGGCCCTTGGCCTCGTGGGCCTTGTGGAAAACCCTTGCTTACTGTGGAGGAAAGCTGTGCTTTATGAGCAAAGATCTCCACGGAGTTTAGTCTCCTGCTCCTGTGGGCTCTGAAGGCTTGGGAGGTGGAGGTTCAGGGGGGAGAGGGCGGGGTTAAGGCAGAGTGTGACAAGGGCAGTGACCTTTTGTCTACTAGCAGAGGCAATCTGGAAACTGGGGTCTGGGGCAGGAGCTCAGATTTGGGGAAGCTGCTGATTGTTGTCTTAGACATCACAGCCATTCAGGAGGAAGTCACCCAGTGCCTGGAGAAAACCACACCCAGTGGACAAGAAAATCACAAGGTGCCACACAAGGTGGTACAGCTGGCTCTGGAAGGACATGAGTGAGACAGGAAATTGCCCAGGTCTGTGGTGAAGTGGCCGGAGAGGAAAGGCTAGGGACGTTCCTAGGGGAATTTTTGTCTGAGCAGGGGATGTTGAAGGGACTAGAGGAGAATTAACAAGTGCTGGGCTTCTGGTGTATCTTGGGAGCTAGGTGATTTGCAGACATTATCTCATTTATCTTGGTAATGACATTGTGAGTCAGCTAACCTCACCTCCCGTTTGCATGAGGAGGCAGGGCCTCCAAGCAGTTAGGGGACAAAGAACATGTGCAAGGTGACACAGGTGTGTGAATGCACAGTGGCTCTGGGGACTGAAGGTCCGTGGAGAATAATGCTAATAAAAAAGTTATGGGTAATTCTCTGTGGGTGAGTTTATTGTAACTTGGCCACCCTCCCCCCAACTCTGACATAAAAATCAAGGATTTAAAACCTGAGAGGGGCTTTTTATTTAGCTCAGCCCCTCATCAAACAATGGGCAGGATCGGTTTAATTGTACCAGAGGGGTAGATAATGCGAGGATAGGGGCTTGCCGTGGTCACAAGGGAGGCACTCCATGATCAAGGAGGAAAGAGGTGGCGGTGAGGTGACTTTGCTCCTGCAGGCTCATGCTCTTAACTCGGGGGAAAATAGGACATCAGATGAGAAGTGGATGTTTTCTTCTCCAACATGGCATTGCTCATTGGCTCTACAACATGAACTTTAGCCCCAGAAAGAGACGGTGGTTGGCCTTACTTGATGTCTTCAAGCCAAGAGGGAGACCATCCAGCTGGGGACCCGAGCTCCCTGGTCTGTGTCTGAGGAGAGCCACTTCTGTGAGCACAGTCCTCAGCCTTTTTGCATTGCTGGTCTGCATGCATGGTCTTTTGTGCAGGAGTCCTTAGGAATGGCTTCTGGTTAGATAAGGAGAAGCAATACAACACAATGTTATTCCAGTCCTAGCCTATGAGGCATTTTAAACAGGTTATCCTATCTGCTTTGATTTCCCCTGTTAAGGGGTTAATCAGCACCAAGTTTGACGAGGCAATGTACATTAGTCTTAGGGTCTGGAACCATGTGTCCCTGTCCTAGGTCCAAGGGAAAATGGGTTCCCTCACTGCCTGTGGTTCATATGCAAAGCACTGGCTACGAAGCAAGACTACTTCCTCAGCATTTGGCCATCACAGCCTTTTCTCCCATCTGTATGGTTAGGTAAGTTTAGGACTACTTGTTAGGACCTTATTGTGCTAATGGCAAGAGACATAAACTAGGTAGACATGAAAAGTGTGTGTGTGTGTGTGTGTGTGTGTGTGTGTGTGTGTGTTTGTGTGTTTAAACCACATTGCCTTTTGGGGGCGTTGTATATTCTCCTGTAAAACATGCTTCTGTGTTATACATGGCTCATACACACATTCCTTCTGTTTATGCATTTGTTGACAAGCATTTTTTTGTTGTTGTTCTAAGACCCTCAGTAAAGGGGCCCTTACTTTCCTCCTGCATCCCAAATAGGCCCTCCTTGTGGCTGGTTACACAGAAGTCTTCTGCAGATTTATAGCTTGTCCTGGTTTTCAGCTCCAAGGGTCCTTTAAAGTTAATCCAGGCCTGCCACGGTCCTCAGATGCCCAGTTATAGGCTTTAAACCTTCAAGAACAGACCATGTGTATCCCACCCCACTCCCCGCTCGATGCCCATGTTAGATTGGACGATGAATCTCTGGGATTTCAAGAGATTCAGGCTTAATGACCCAGCTCTGGCTCATGTCTATAAAAGTCAGGGAACCTTAGCTAAGCTAGTCTGCACAGCTGGCCCGGAGATCCACAGAGACGTGGTCTCAGCTGCAGGGAGGTGGGGAGGTATGGTATGGGTGGAGGAGAGGTATGTCTCCTGTGGGCAGCCCTAGAGAGCTAAGCCAGCCCCATTAGTGAGGACCCAGCAAGCAGGCTCTGCCCTGATACAGCTCACTTTCTCCAAGGACAGAGCAGAGAACTGGGGACTTTACTGAATAAAGCCAGAAATCATTTTCCTTTCCAGCGAAAGGACACCTCATCCCAGTGAGAATAATTTAACTTGTGTGAAGTCCTCAGTTTCCTGGGGAAAAATGGCCAGAGGTGGCACGTGGGGAGTCACCACAGTTCAGGCTGATTTGAGGGGCATGAGTGAAGTCTCAGCTCGGCCACTTGATTTTTCCTGACCATCAAGTCAGAGAGTAAGTACTTCCTCTCTGAGTTTCAGTTGTTGTTTCTTACAAGTTGGGACAGGAATGCCTTCTTTACGAACTGTGATGAGGACTGAAGGGCATGGCAGGGAGGCGGACACAGGGGCTTGCTGGTGTTGGGAAGCCAAAGTGACTATACCCATATGATAGGTGAGTGAGTAGAGGTGGGGAGATGGGGACATGTGACCTCATCAAGGTTGCAGAGCAGTAAGAGGGAGCCAGGCTCTCTTCATCTCAGCCTGTTGCTGATTCTCGGTCTCTGTGAGCTGAGGTTTTCTCAGGTTTGGTTCAGTATTTTTCCCTTACCCTGGGGACTGCCGTTGTCACATGTGGGGGTGGGGGTGAAGCCACTTCCCCTACAGCACCAGAGGTAAGGCTTGCTGTTCATCCCCACACAGGCTCCTGGCTCTGAAGCAAGATCAACAGTCTCCAAACTTGAGCAGAAACCCTGCATTTCCCCTCAGGTAAAGGGACTCGCATTTATTTAGCAGGTTGGCTAGGCAGGGGCAGGTGCTTCTCCCTAACTGTCCCCAGGCCCTGGTGTCTAGGATCTTGCTCATATTCTAGAGCTCTTCACCAACAGGACAAATGGCCTGAAGGAGTTGAAAATGGGAAAGTCTACGTACTGCCGCTCTCTAAAATAGGAACTGTTGGTTTTAGGAAGCTAGTAGTAAGGTCTGTTTGGTTGGTTTGTTTGTTTAGCAAAAACAGCATTTCCACTGTAACCCATTGTCTAACGGCTTTGGGCCATTTCCTGACAACTTGCCTGGCTTTCCACAGTGCCTTAACTCAGGAAGAACTCCATTGCCTGACATTAGACTTAGTCTGCCCTAGGTCAAATTCAGGATGCTGTAGGAGAAGGAAAGTCCTGATACCTGCATAGGTAGAGAGAACTACCCATGTCCTGGTCTTTAGGTGGTGAAGATCAGAGAGCACAATTGAATGGTGGGATGGCTCTTGTGAGGAAAGATTGGTACCAGCACTTTGTAAATATTGCTCCCTTAATTCTCAAGATGACTGTGTAGGTATCATTAATTCATATTTACTGACTGGGAAACTGAGGGTCACAGATGTGACCTTCAATTTTTTTTTTTATTCATAAGATTTTCATTCATAAGACCCTCCTAAGATTTTTCATTCATTCATTCATTCATTCACTCACTCAACAAGTACTTACTGTCTTAGTGTGGATTCCATTGTGTGTGATATATGGATGAGTTGTTCTACAAGGTATCTGGGAGGAGGTGAGAGAAACAGGAGGGGCAGGGAAAAGATCTAAGCAAGGGTAGGGTTCCAGGCCTTCATTAGAATCCCTAATTGAGGGACTTCTGTTATTGTGAGACCTTCTAGGATCCACAGCTGATTTAAATAATGACACAGAGACTTCTAATATAGTTTAAAGCTTTGGCCTTTGGTGGGGCAGTCTCCCAGCTCCTGTTTAAACTTAGCCTGGCTCTTCTAGCCTATGACCCACCACGTGGCTAGTTCTTTACCTCCTTGCTCGGGCTCCAGGCCACAACTGTTCCCTTCTGTGTCTGCTTTCAAGTCCACTGCATCTGCTTCCTCCTCTCTGTCACTTTCTCTGACCGGAAGTTCCGCCCTTGTACTTCCTGCCTCAGCCATTGGCCATTCAATCTTTATCACAACCAATCAGCAGCCAGACAACACCCGATCCATCTCTTAGATTGCCTTTAGGCAGGCGAGGAAGGATGAACACTTACAAAATAGAAAACCTTGTGATGGGCCATAGAAACGACAATACCAGAATCTTGCTAGCACTGGGTTCACTTCTGGGATATAATTAACAATTGACAATACAGAGATACACCTTAAATAAAGTGAGGGAAGGTTGATCCAACACTCCTAGTCTTCAGGACTTTCTACTTTGAAACTGGGAGAGTCCTGGGAAAACTGAAAAACTGGAAAACTGAAAGAGTTGTTTCTTACTCCCTGACAATGAAGGGGCGAATGGGGAGCCAACACAGTTCACCATATTGGGTAAGGTCTTTGTATTACTTTTCTCCTTGATGCTATCGAATCCCTGGCAAGAAGCAACCTGAGGGAAGAAAGGTTTATTTTGGCTCCCAGGGCAGGAACTAGAACCCATCATGGCTGGGAGGTACCTGGAGGCTGGGGTTGGGGTAACTTGCTCATACCTGTGTGAACCAGGAAGCAGAAAAGATTAAATGCTGGTACTCTCTTATTCTCATCTTCTTAGCTAGCTCAGAATCCCAGCCCATGGGATGATGTAGCCTACATTTGGAGTAGGCTTTGCTACCCTAGTTAAACCTCTCTGGAAAAGCCCTGAAAGACACGCCCAGAAGCATGTCTCCTAGGGCAATGAAGATTAACCCCTGCAGTGCTGATGCATGAAATCTTGCCCATGGTATGATGTAGCGGTCAGAGAGTCTAGGCCCTGAGGTCCAGATTAGAGCTGAAAGAGCCTGTGAAAGTGATCTTGGTTACTCAGAGCATAAGGGGACTCTGGGTGCCTGGGTATTCAGAGAAGGAATGCTCAAACCAGAATGCAGAGGTGAACCATAGGGTGGAGACAGCATTCCCAGAGGGAGTGATAGCCTGCCAAGATGTGGCAGCTGGTGAAGATTCCAATGAGCATTCAAAGTAGGGAAATCACAGATGTAAAAGCTCAATGAAGGGGAAACATGAGGTGGCCAAGCATGGACCTGCAGTGGCCTTGTGTGTTATGCCATTCATGTTGAGAAACAAATTGCCAAAACATATTTCGACTCAAAAGAGTTTTTCATCTCATAACTGCTGGGGTCACTACTGGGGAGCATTATAGTGGGGTGATTCTGAGTCAGGGTCTCCCCTGAGGTTGCAGACAAGGTATTAGCCTTGTGGCAGCAGATGTTATGACGAGGGCTGGAGGCCCCACTTCTGCTTTGGCTCATGGAATGGCTGTGGGCAAATGTCTTCAGCTTTTGGCTGTCGGAAGGTGGCCTGAGTTATATACCATGTGGCCCTTTCTACAGGTCTGGTTGTCTGTCTCCTACTGTGGCAAATGGCTTCATTTAGTGCAAGTCTCCCAAGAGAAGGCAAAGTAGATGCAGCAAAGCCTTGAAGACAGACCCTGACACGTCATACTTTGATTTCTACCAGTCTGTTCATTAGAAGCAAGGCATTATTAATTCAGCCCCACACATTAGGGGAGGAGAACTGGCTCATCTCTGAAGGAAGGCATGCCACATAATCCTTAGGTTCAACTGGATCCAAGGATAGAATAGAGTCTGCTATCCTTTACCTTGCATCTGGGGCTCTGTCTCTCACATTGGGGAAGGTGACATTTTTCCACACTGGTCCCTCAGAAATCACATAGTAATGGTGATGGAAACAGAGAGGGAGAGTGAGGGAGGGAGGGAGAGAGAGAGAGAGAGAGAGAGAGAGAGAGAGAGAGAGAGAGAGAGTGTTCCCACAGACCATGATGTCTGTTGTATGTGGGGAAGGTAGCAACCAACTCTTAGAAAAAATGAAAGGTGAGGAATGGGATGCTTCCTGGCTGGCTTTAATTATGGGATGGTTGGAATGCTGGCTTGCACGAGAGAGCAAGTCATTAGTGAAGGCTACAGCTAGAAAGAGCCTGTGGTATTAGAGGACCCCCATCCCACACGGAGGAGCCATCATCTGTCCTGAAACACTAGCATCAGAACAAGGTCTGACATGATCATTTCTATTTGTGGCAGCAATCGAAAGCTGGATTCGAGCAGGCTGTTTGGAGGCAAGGATGTTGGCCCACAAACTATTTCAGTGATAGCACAAAAAAAAATTAGCAAGAATTTTAAATGTCATCAGTGTGGTAGGATTTTGTGTACCCCTGCTTGGGTGCTGGGAGGAGGTTCCAGATAGGAAATATTTCTCAGGCTACTCATCAGCTACTTGATATAACACTATAGCGGTTCCTGTAAAGCCCTGGTGGCTCTCATTTACTCTGTGAATGTTTATGAACCACTTAGATATGTCAGCAGTTAAGCCAAAGGAATGAGTTTGTTACGGTAAAGTGTCAGGCATCTTGGCAGGTTAGTAGGGAAGATATTTTTGGATAGGGAAAGATAACTACTTTCCTGCCCTACGCACAAAACTGTCTTCTCCCATGATAATTAAATGGTCTTCTGTTTTTGTATCTTTTTATATTTCACCCTCACAGCCCCTAACTGTGATGTTGTCTCTTATGAACATCGAGAGCCTGGCCTTCTGAGGGCAACTGCCGATCTATACATGGGCTCAACAGCAGTCCCAGGCTTATAACACTTGGGAAAGTAGGGCACCACCAGCCTCAGAAAGAGCTCCTCTAGTTATTTCCTAAGTAGTTTCCCTTTGAGTCCTACAACAGCCGCTCAAGTGAGCATGGCCCGACGCTCACTCCACTGATGGGAAAACTGGGGCTTGATAAATAGAGTCAAGCACCCAGGACAGAGTCACAGGCTAGTCAGGGGCCGTTCTTGCTGAATTGCTCAATCTACACCACCACAAAGGCTCTGGGAAGGTGTTTTGGACATAGAGTCATGTATGTGGGCTGCTGTGTATGTGGGCTGCATCTCTGTGTGATGGTAGTGAGCCATGCTCGTGAACTAGCCACCTGGGAACGTTTTGCTTTCTACGAGTCTCCAGGCAAGGTCAGGATTTCAACCGTTGTCACCTCCCCTTGGGAAATATCTGATAAGAAATAGGAAGGGAAACATGGGAATAACTAAACCCTAACCAAGGCAACACATTCCCCAGAAAACATAGTAACAATAATGAAATCAATGCTACATTGTGTTAGATGGGAGGTTGTAGTAACATGCCATATTTCTTTACCCTCTACAGTGAGAATAGGCTCTGAGAACATTCTTTTCTTTAATTAAAAAAAAAACCTTTTTATCGATTCTTTGTGAATTGCACATCATGCACTCCAGTCCTGCTCATCTCCCTGTCTCTTGTATCTACCCTTCACCCTTGCAACCTCTCCCCAAAATAACTCTCTCTCTCTCTGTCTCTCTCTCTCTGTCTCTCTCTCTCTCCACCACCACCACAAAGCATAGGAAATATCTCATTGTAAAAGCTGTAGCATGTCACAGTGTGTCCCACAGTCTGTCCCTCTGTCCACAAATCTTTACTTGCAGATGTTCATTGCAACGAGACACATCTAGTTCAAGATCTCTGGCTTCTGTGACACCATCGATATTGGATCCTCATTGGAACTCCTCCCGGTTATCCTGTTGCTGCATGTGTCGTGGAGGTCCTGCAGGACTGGCCCTTTCACCCATGACAGCCATCCACAGATGATACAGATTTTGGTGTGGGCCAACTCAGAGCCCTGGATCTGGGCCTGGGTGGAAGCTGAGCTCTTCCTTATCTCCACCACCAGGGTGAGCTCTCGAGCATTGCTTGGGCTCGGCCACCCACAACAGCCATCAGAAGGAAACAGGGTCAACACTCCGGGCTCTCATGCCCTTGGGACCAGCTCTCCCAACTGCCTAAGGTTGTGGGGGGATGGGGAAGGGCATCGCATCACACATACGTCACCTCCCAACCTCCCAATAGATGAATAGTCGGGCCACCTCTTCCACACTCTCACCCTCAGGGTTGGCTCACCCGCATTCCCTCCACCAGGGCCAGCACTACTGTGCTTCCAGGTGAGGTACAGGACCTGCCTTCCTGGGTGCTGCAGCAGGTGAGGGACAGGACCAGCTCACCTGCTGCCATGACCCCAGGGTCAGTTCTCCCAAGTGCCTCAGGTGGAGAGGGGTGAGGAGGGCAGAGGACACCCCCATCACTGCAGGTTTCCTCTCGGTAGAGGGGTCATCTCTTCCTTACTTTGGGGCTGGTTTATCTGAGGCCCAGCCACCCGGGTGAGCTCTGCTGTGCTGTCTGGGTGAGGTACAGGGCTGGCTCTCCTGAGTGCTGCAGCTGGTGGGAGGCAGGGCTAGCTCTCCCAAACTCATGACCCTGTAGACAGCTCTCCTGGCTGCTGGAGGTGACAACAGACAGGGGCAGTGAGGTATCACTTCTACACTCATGCCACCCTACATCAGATGAGTGGTGGGGTCAGGTCTCCCACACTCACACCCTGGGGGCTGGTTCACCCACACCTCCATTACTGCTGCCTGGGTGAGGCTCAGGGCCCCACTCACAGTGCTGCTGCTAGTGTAAGATGGGGCCAGCTCCCCAGAGTGTGGTAGCCAATGAAGGGTGAGGCCAGCTCTGCCCAGTCCCTGGATATCCACATCATCCCAGGTGGCTGCTCTTAACCAGGACATCATCATGTTCTTTAGTGGTAATATGAGCCACGAACATCAACACCGACCCCTGCTGCTGCATGGCCACAGACTCAAACATGACCCTCAGACATGAGCTCAGGACCTCACCATGGCCCCAGGTGGTGGGGCTGGCCACTCACAACAGGCTGCTCCTCTCCACCCTTGAGTCTCCAGGTCCATGTCTCTTCATAATGCTCAAGCTGGTCCACTTCTCTTTCTCTCCCATCTGACCACCACATCCTCACATGTGGTGGAGGCCCCAGCTGCAGGTTGGCCCCAGCTGACCGGTCCCTGGGTGACAAAGGTGGCCTGTGCCATGTGCTGGATGGAGGGCAGGTCTGTGGGTGGTATGGTAGTCTGCCGGTCTCTGTTGTCTTCCTCTTGAGCTGTACTGCCTGGATTTGATTTGATCATTATGAGTCCTAGCCGTAAAACAACTTTGGCTACCAAGCCAGGCATCAACCTAGGAGGAACAAAGGATTGCCATGTGACCTGCCTCTGGCATGTAAGAGCAATACCAACAAGGTGTCCCTTTGCCCATTGCTGGGGGCCGGGGGGGGAGCATTCTTTAGTAGAATCATGAGAAATCCTAGTCCCAGTGATGTGTCATTAAAATGGCCTTTCTGCCTTTCTTCTTTCTGCCTGTCCTCCTGGGCATGACAAGGTCGCACACACACACATATTCCTTTGACAGTGGATGTGCTGTGTGGCTTGTGTTGGAACTGTGGAATTGGTTCACTTCTTTGTAGGAGACTCTAAGAGTCAGTGCGTGATGGCCAGTGCTGTGTCCTAAGATGTGATTTCTAGCTTAGTCTCAGAAGGTCTATGCATGTTAGCCTGTCTTAGGATAGAGCAGAGATAGGCGTTCATCAAGAGAGATATGGTGACACAGTTCTTATCACATGGTGTTGATTTTAAGTTGCTACTCCTCAAATCATAATCATATGATATAGCCAGGCCATGACTAATGGGTAAAACCTCTTCTGCATTAGCAGCCCTGTGTTTTCCTGCTGTAGGAGTTGCCGGGAGTCTCAATTGCAGGTGAACTGGAGGATAGAAATTGCATCTAGGCTGTGACTAGACTCATGGCTCACCTCAGAGTCACACAAACTGAAGTAGATTAAAAATGGAAAATCAAAGAGGATCATAAAGGCACTTGAAAGAAGCATGAAGATTTAAGTTTTCAGTTTCTCCATCTGTCATAGTTTTCCTGCAGAATAGTGACAAAAACAATATGTGACAGATTTTCTTTTCCAGGGTAGCCTTGACAATATCTGCCACCCCATATGCTCTTCTGCAGTGTGACCTCGGCACGCCTCCATTAAGAGCAGGGGCTCATTTCCACATCCTAGAATCTGGGTGGGCTGTGGTTGTCCTGACCAGCAGGGCAAAAAGCAATGTTGTCTGGTTCTTGAAGGAATTGTTAGCCACCAGAAAGCTTCACTATTTTCCAGCCTTTATGTAGAGAATTTATGTATGTGAGTTTTTAGAGTTGACAGAAGGTCCGAGAGGAATGTTTAGGTTCTAGGATGAGATGGCATCACAGAATCAAGTCCTCTGTGGTGAAGGCAACAGCTGATGTTATGCAGGTGAAGATGAAGTAACAAGATGACTTCCGTTTAGTTCTAAAGATACATAATCATGACTGAAATGAATGGCTGTATGAACTACTGTGTATTGTGGACAAACAAAATACAAACCAGCAGACAGCACTATATCTGTGTGTATATCTCTATCTCCGTGTATATATCTATATATCATATCATATCTATCTATCTATCTGTCTGTCTGTCTATCTATCTTCTATCTATCTATCTATCTATCTATCTATCTATCTATCTATCTATCTATCTATCTATCATAGCAATGACAAAACCCTATGTGGTGGAGGGAGTGTTCGTTTTCTCACAGCTGTTATAAACAACTACAAGAAACAACTCAAAGGGGAAGAGGCTAATTGTGGTTTAGAGTTCCAGTTCATGATTACTTAGCTCCATTGTTCTCTGGCTAGGATGAAGATGATGATAGAGAACATGTGGAAGAAGTGCTCGTCTCATGGAGTTTGGGAAAGAAAGAGAGGGAGAGAGGAAGTGAGTAGTGCCATTCTCCACACAGGTATGCCATCTATAGCCTGCTTCTGTTGGTAGCCTCTACATGCTAAGCTCTCTACCACCTCCTGTGGGAGCACCAGCATCTGAGGACCAGGCCTTCAACACACAAGCCCTTGTGGGACCTTCCGTACCCACTCTAGCATGGGATCAACAGCACACAACAGTGTGGGGCCTTTCACACTCCCTCACCCCACAGAGTCAACCCAGAGCCCATGCAGGACCTCACAGGTTCACGTTCACACCGAATAAACACCTTGAGCCTGTGAGAACCTTGCACAGCCACTCCAGCACAGAAGACCTGGCTTATGCGTTATGTAAGGACAAGGAAATGGGTGTCCTGACAGTGAATGTGTTTCTTGGGGCCTTAGGGACAGGGAAACCCAGCATGCAGAGGTTCAGCCTAGCTTGGGGCTTTCCCACAACAAACCGTGGTCTGTCACATGGGATGCTTTTGGTGTGCCCTGAGGTGGCTTTAATGAGAAATAAAGTACAGCTCGGGAGGCAGAGGTCCTTGCTTCAGGTCACCCGGAGCATCCGAGACACCTACTTCCCAAGACTCTAGTCCTCTGATGCCTCCGACAGGTTCTGTCCTCTGCAGGGTCTGGTTTGATCAGTATTCATCCCCAAGAAGAAGAGCCACAAGTGTTGGGACAATAAAAACGTGTTTTGTTGTCTTCGTTTCTTGGTAATGCTCTGTAAAAGCAAATGATAATTCTCAAAGGAATATTAAATAAAAGCTATAAAGTAATCTCTGCCGCAGGCTGAGCGTTTGCAGGGAGATTGGCTGTGTGATAGTTGTATTGTTAGAACCAAGAGAACTAAGGAGAGGGAGATGCACAGGATTCATCTCTACTGGAGGCGTCCCCGACCCACCCCCCATATCCACTTTCTCCACTTTGAAGCCTTATGGGCACACTCACTGTATACTATGACAACAACCTCACAACACGAGATGGTTCAACTCACCAGTTTTCGGTTGTAAGCCGGGGTGCAAGCCAAGAGAACTTAGTAGAAACCATGTAGCACATTTTGAATATCTTTTACCAATACTCTCTGGTGATACTGGGCAGTGGGAGGGGGTTGCAGTTCTCTGTCAGCCATGAAGTCAACCAGGGGAAACAATGGCTCTTGTGTACTGTGTCGCCAGGGAGTCTGTTTGCATTTTGTATCTCATGTTTCCAATAAATTACATGCTACATCTCGTTCTTTGTTAGACAATAGGCTTTGTGTTAGGGAATGTTTTAATCCAACTGCAAGCTGGTTTGATGTAAGTGTCCTGAACCTGTTTAAAGGAAGCTCAGCTAAGCTAGACTGTTTGATGGATTCTGTGTCTTACAGTTTCTTTAACTCAGACTGGATTTATTGGGGTTATAAACGCACTGTGAGTTGAGGAGCACCTGTATAACCATTACACACTTACAACGCACATATGCACACATATAAGCGATATAATGACATACTCATTTTATTGAATGGGCTAAGCTCCCATCATTACTTTCAAACACAACCTGTCAGATCTCTTTATTCCCCTCCTGATGTTACCACAAAAGGATTCCATAACTTTCAGTCTCTTGTCAGTTACAATGATCTCATTTTCAGTGTCAAAACGACTCATCAAATCGAAATACGAAATTTAATATTATATTGCATCTCCCTATGTTTTCCAGTTAGGATGGCCCAGATATCTAGGGACCTCTAGTGAGACAGGAGGATGTGATGACTTCTTTCTCTTCCCAGCTGCTACCCTGCTTTCCTAGTGGCTCCTGAATGAACCCCCACCACCTTTTACTGATGGCTCCCTCACATGTAACTGACACTATTTGGAGCAAGATTCCATCGGGAAAACTAGAGCTCTCTTAAGTCCTGTGGCATCCACCTAACACGCCAGAGCTGTACATCCTTGCACCTCTTTAAAAGTGCTAGGACAATGTGCTCAATTTTACCTTATCTCTCCTTGGGCCAGCCAGGTATGCATAATTTCCCAAGCAAGAGTCAATCATGAGTCCCTAGACTATGTCCCAGACTCCCAGAGGAAGTTGTTGGTGTCTGAAAGATTCTCCCCTTTGTAGAGGAATCAACTATTGGCACAATCAATGCTATCACAAACCACCCCCTAAACTCAGCTCCATGTAACTGTGCGCATGTACTCTTATCATCACGGGTTACAGTCTAACCTGCACCACTCGGCCTTGCCAAAGCAGCTTGGCTGAAACTGTGGTTCTTGTTGGCCTTGGCTCTTTACGGCTGGGCTCAGATTTGAGCAGTGCAGCCCCATCTGCTCCACTACTTCTCAACCTTTCTGATGCTGCGACCCTTTAATACAGTTCTGCATGCTGTGGCGACCCCAACCATAACGTTATTTTCATTGCTACTGTACAACTGTAATTTGGCTACTGCTATGAATTTACTGTAATGTAAATATCTCTGTTTGCTAGCAGTCTTAGGTGACCCCTGTGAATCGCTATCCACAGGTTGAGAACCGCAGATCTAGACCAAAGGTAAGAAATGACAGCTACCCCAAGGAAGTAGTGCCTAAGAGATGATGGAAAGATGATATGATGATAAAGGAACACACCTTATACTTCATATTAATGCTAGCTTCTGCTCATACCACACACAGCCTGGGTAAGTCCTATGATTGCATCCAGGCCCAGGGATGCAGTGGTGGGCATGTGCTGTTTGCCACTGGGCTACCGTAAGACATCAAGGGAAAGAACAGCCCTGCAGAAATGGCTTAGGGAGTGAACACTGGCTATCAGAGAACTAGCTGACTACAATCCCACCATCTTGGGGAAGGAGAGGTTTCCAAGCATCCCTTATCTTCAGTCACTTCTCTCCTTCCTGTCTTAAGGCACTCCCACTCTCATTGCAAAGGGACGGAGGAGGCCGGATCTAGTTTGTGTTCAATGACTGCTCCTGGGAATCTTCTTGTGTGTAACTGGCTGCTGGGTTTCAACAGGTGCTGTGTGCTGTGTCCAGCGATTTGCTTGAAAACGAGTGAGTGTCTATGCAGCATCTTCTTTCTGAGCTTTATTCAACCAAATGAAGAGTCCCAAACCAATCCCTACTGTCCGCCTCTCTAACCTTTATATACAATGCTGGATATCTTTCCATGCCAAAATGTATGCCCTTCTCCCATTATTATTTATGACCTTAGAGCATTTAAACTTAGGCTATATCGCCGTTTAACCAAGGCCTTGGGCGGTATTCAGAGAGGTGTGTGCATGTATGTGTGTATGTATGTTTTATTTTTTAAAATAACATCTTACATATGTCTTTACGCACATATACCTAAAAACAAGATTGCTGAAACAACAACAACACATTTATGAAGATTGTAGTAATTTTTTTTCATGGAAGGAAGCCCAATGTAATACTTTCATATACCGTTTCTTTACAACTGCTGTTACAAGAGACATTACTCTTTGTCACCTTCGCAGACTGGCAGTTCTAATGTAAAAATTGGAAGCCCCAGTGATAAATCTGATTTAGACTGAGAGGATAAAGCCAGGAAAAAAAAAACACCACAGTTGCCCACTTCTTTCCCATCCTGTCTCTAAATTTTGCTGCGTACACACTGATGGACGGTGAAAGATTGAAAGGCTGTCTCAAGGCCGCAGGAGAGCACGAGAGTCTGAAGTGCGGGCCTCAGCAGGTGGAGCCTGTCCCCTGAGCCCACCTAACACACAGAGTGCGGCATCGTGAGGACAGCCTTTCAATCAGCAGCCACTTAACGGAGTAGGCAGACTCCAGGCTGTGATTATATCAAGGGCTCCTGAAAATGTCAGGTACACCACGGAACAGAGTACCCACGTTCACTGGTTAGTTGTAGGCAGTAGATAAGCATCCATTTTTATTTTTTGCTATCTCTGCTGTTTGCTTTCCTATCATAAGAACTTAAAAAAAATTCTAACACATATCTTTTCTGATTATTGAATAAATATATTCTCATTTGAAAATGGAAGGGAAGCAAAAAGATACAGGAAAAGATTTGCTCTTAATCTCTCTCCCCACAGGAGCTAAAAGAACAGATGCTTGTGTTCGGCTCTGACATTATACACATACAGCTGGCCCTCTTCACCCGCAGGCTCTGCATCCAAAGACTCAACCAACCGTGTTTCCTGATTTAAATATTTCTGATCTAAAATATTAGATCAGAATACACTGGTACTAAACCGGCATAATTTTTTATTGTCACGATTCCCAAAGCAACACCCATGTTACATAGCATTTATATAGTGTTAGGTGCTGTATGTAATCTAGAGACGGTTTGACATAAACAGGAGGATGTAAGCAGGTTATGTGCAAACACACACAATTTATGTAAGGAACCTGAACACCTGCACGCCTTGGTGTCAGGGAGGGTGGCATGGGCCAGGGAGATGGATGGACCCAGAAACCAATCCACTCATATAATCAGGGAGAACTGCATTGCTGTTGGGTCTGTGGTAACTGTGTACCACCCTCTGGTGGAAAAGATTTGAATTGCAGTTAATCAGGTGCTTAATCACTTGCAAAGGAATGAAAGGAGAAAAAGGAGCTGCAATTTCTTCAGTTTCGCAGTTCCTTTTTTATTTCAAGGAAGAGGCTTCTGGAAACTTCATCAGGGAGCAGAGAGTATAGAAGAAGCACAGGCTTGGTACAGGAGGAGGACTGTCCAGAGGAGGACTGTCCAGAGGAGGACTGTCCAGAGGTGCAGGAGAGGCTTAGGAAGATGTTATCCAACAGAGCTTACTGTTACTGTTGTGTTAGCATTTCCTCTAGGCTCTGTTCAACAGCTACCTAGCAACAGCTTGCATCTCCTCCTGCCAGGTACAAGCCAAGAGCCAGTCATATAAGGACTGCTTCGCATCTCTCTCTCTCTCTCTCTCTCTCTCTCTCTCTCTCTCTCTCTCCCCCCTCTCTTCACCTCTCCCTGATGTATTCCTGGCCAGACTTTTCCTCTCTTCCTTCCCCTCTCTCCTCTCTTTCTGTCCTTCTCTGCCTCCCTCCCTTCTGCCTCTACCCCCTTTCCAGGTTCCCTTCCCTTCCTGCCAGTAAACCTTCTTCATACTAGGTCTGGTGCATGGCGTGGCTGTTCAGGGGAATATCTTGGCTAGGCTCCCTAAAGTACTCCCTCCTGCCTGCATTATACCACACTGTTTTTTATAAAACACAACAGTAGGTGTTCTTCATGTTCTCATTAACTGAAGCTGATCAAGTGGGGCATTTTGATTGCTTGGTGGTGTGGAGGAAAACCAACACAGGTCCCCTCAGATCTGAAAAACAGGCAAAGCTTTTGTTTTTAAAGCACACACACACACACACACACACACACACACACACACACACACACACACATTTGTGTGTGTGCTTGGAGAGAACAAGATAAAAGGAAAAAGAAACCCAAACAAGGAAACCAAGAAACCCTCTTTGTGTTTGAGTTAGGGAGTGTGGTGTTTTATAAAACCATGGCGGAGTAATGTGATGGGAAGGAGCACCTTAGCAGGCTGGCCCAGGTGTCCCCCTGAACAATTGAGCCATACAACAGATCTAAGATAAAGAAGGTTTATTGGCCAGAAGGGAGGGGTACCTGGAGAAGGGGGTATAGGCAGAGAAAGGAGGGAGATAGGAAAGACAGAAAGAGAAAGGAGAGAGAGAGGAAGAGAAGAGGCTGGCCAGGAACAAGGTAGGGGAGAGGGAGAGAGGGAGAGGAGAGGGAGGGAGGGAAGGTATGGTCTTCTTATATGTCTGTCTCCTGGCTCTTACCTGGTGGGCGGAGATGCAAGCTATTGCTAGGTAACTGTTGGGTGGAGCCTAAAGGAAATGCTAACAGTCCTCCAGTTTGGTTTAATTAAAAATGAGGAACTAGAAAGAGGTGATGATGGGGCAGGAGTGGGTCGTCATGTTCTTTAACTGCTTCCTGCTGATTTTGGGGTGATGGTTGTCTTCTGGGAACCTAAGAAAATTGATGAGAGTCCTGGTCAGGTCCCAGGAGAGCTGGCTGGTTTATTGCTGTCCAGGGTTTGTGGGACCATCTATGGCTAGGTAAGTGCAGGCCCAGTAGAAGCATCTGTGCGGGTAGACCAAAGCATATGTGGGCTGCTTCTCTGGAGCTGTCCTGGATGTAGATTCTGAGTAAACACCTGGATTTAGCAAGATGGTGAAATATATACAAATATTAGAGGCAGAAAATAAAGTTATGTGGTGTCTTAGCGTTTTACTGCTGCAAACAGACACCATGACCAATGCAACTCTTATAAGGGAAACATTTAACTGGGGCTGGCTTACAGGTTCAAACGTTCAGTCCATAATCTTCAAGGCAGGAGGAACATGCCAGCATCCAAGCAGGCATAATGCAGGAGGAGCTGGGAGTTCTACACCTTCATCTGAAGGCTGCTAGGAGAATACTGGCTTCCAGGCAGCTAGGATGAGGGTCTTAAAGCCCACACCCACATTGACACAGGTACTCCAACAGGGCCACACCTTCTAATAGTGCTACTCCCTGGGCTGAGTATATACAAAGCATAACATGTGGGTTTGGAAGAAAAACTTTTTCTTAGGTGTGCATCTGAAACCCTTAGGCCCATGGTTTTAGAGGTTGTGCAAAGGGGGGGTGTGTGTGTCCCCAAACCAAGGAACTTGGGAGGAATCCTACCCTCTTGAATAGGCAACAGTTGGGGAACTTAGGCTATTGATTGACAGGGGTACTTACTGGATAGAAGTTTATTTGATCCATGAGAGGTAGATCCTAGTGCATTTCCTGAAGCCTACAAGAATCTTTTTAAGTTTATGAAAGAGATAAGTTTGTTAACAGTATAAACTTAAAGACTGTTTAGTCTTTAAGAAGAGCTCAGATGAGACAAAAACCTTTCGTGGGGTCAGAGGGGCTTTTTGCCTGTATCCAGAAGGCTGAATGTATATAAACTTAGCATAGTAAGAAACATCTTTAAGTCTATATTTAAAAGACAATTAAAGGAAACTTAAAATCTTGAACTTCCAGACCATTAGGTTTAGCATGAGAAACACCTTAAGCCTATGGTTAAAAGACAACCAAAGGAAACTTCAAAGCTTGAACTTGTGATTATGAAAGTGTATCATATAGCAGATCATATAGAGTTAGGCTAATTTATCAGAATCCCATTGATTAAAGTTAGAACTCTAAACTTTTGAAGTCTTAATATAACAGTGGCACAGCAAGGGGAAGAAATCTGAAGATACTTTGTATCTTAAATTATTTTTCAATCACCATCCAAGTGTTTCTTATGTCTTCCAACCTTTATATCTTATAATTACTGGCCTCAAACCTCCTTCCTAGACCCTCAAACATTGTCTTAGATCCTCACCAATGTAAGCTTTTGTATTCTCAGACCTTGCATAAACTTTATGTCTTTCTATACAGTTATTTACCACGAGAGACTGGTGGTTGATCACTGGGAAGCAGTCGCTGAAAACAGGGTTTTCTTTCTTTCTTTCTTTCTTTCTTTCTTTCTTTCTTTCTTTCTTTCTTTCTTTCTTTCTTTTTTTTTTTTTTAGATAAGTGAATAGCAAAAGACTACATCTGAAACGTTTATATCTTATCACGAAGCCTGTAAACCTGTTTGCCTTTATGATAAGAGATCTGGTAGTCTTACCTTGTTAATTAATTGACTAATGATCAAATACAGTGAGTGGTGCATTACCTGGGGGTAAGGAGCTTCTTGTCTGTTCTCTGGCTGTCAAACTGTAGTTAACTTAGCAGCCAATGCGATCATAGACCTGAGAAGGATAAATCATAATCTAGGTGCCATATATTAATTAAAATGGCAAAGGTTAGTGTATAGCCCACTACCTAAGCAGTTTTCTAGGTCTCCGTGGTCTTCGCTGCAACTGGGTCAGAGGTGGTCTGGCCACTAAGCCTAGAAGATGAGAGGCTTTTTTTTTTCTTTCCTTTTAGCCCTGTGAGGAGAACATGGGAGAGATGGCCTCATCTTGTCTTAGCAATATGAGACATTGAAGTCTCCTGGTGTCCTCTGTTTGTCCATAGTTTAGACTGATCTCTGGAAGTGGGAGAGGCATTGGGGCAGTGTTGTCCAGTGGTTGGCATACCACAATCCAGGTAGAGTCCTTTGTCGATGTACCCTTATCTCCTTGGAGACTTTGGGGGTTGGGGCACTGCTAGGATTTGGGAGTCTCTGTCTGTCATAGTAAATTTAAACATTTAATGCCATATTGACCAGATCTCTGATAGAATTGAGAGTTAGTGTCTATTAAGCATATCTGAGTTAGAGAATCTGTGTCTGTTTCTAGTTATCTCTTCCAGCTGTAACTAGAAAAGACAAAACAGAAGCTAAAGTTTTTTTTGAAATCCAGAACAGTTTTATTTATTTGTTTTTTTAATATTTTTTATTACATATTTTCCTCAATTACATTTCCAATGCTATCCCAAAAGTCCCCCATACCCTCCCCCCCACTTCCCTACCCACCCATTCCCATTTTTTTGGCCCTGTCGAATCCCCTGTACTGGGACATATACAGTTTGCATGTCCAATGGGCCTCTCTTTCCAGTGATGGCCGACTAGGCCATCTTTTGATACATATGCAGCTAGAGTCAAGAGCTCCGGGGTACTGGTTAGTTCATAATGTTGTTCCACCTATAGGGTTGCAGATTCCTTTAGCTCCTTGGGTACTTTCTCTAGCTCCTCCATTGGGAGCCCTGTGATCCATCCATTAGCTGACTGTGAGCATCCACTTCTGTGTTTGCTAGGCCCCGGCATAAGTTTCACAAGAGACAGCTACATCTCGGTCCTTTCGATAAAATCTTGCTAGTGTATGCAATGGTATCAGCGTTTGGAAGCTGATTATGGGGTGGATCCCTGGATATGGCAGTCTCTAGATGGTCCATCCTTTCGACTCAGCTCCAAACTTTGTCTCTGTAACTCCTTCCAAGGGTGTTTTGTTCCCATTTCTAGGAAGGGGTAAAATGTCCACACTTCAGTCTTCATCCTTCTTGAGTTTCATGTGTTTAGAAAATTGTATCTTATATCTTGGGTATCCTAGGTTTTGGGCTAATATCCACTTATCAGTGAGTACATATTGTGTGAGTTCCTTTGTGAATGTGGTACCTCACTCAGGATGATGCCCTCCAGGTCCATCCATTTGCCTAGGAATTTCATAAATTCATTCTTTTTAATAGCTGAGTAGTACTCCATTGTGTAGATGTACTACATTTTCTGTATCCATTCCTCTGTTGAGGGGCATCTGGGTTCTTTCCAGCTTCTGGCTATTATAAATAAGGCTGCTATGAACATAGTGGAGCATGTGTCCTTCTTACCAGTTGGGACATCTTCTGGATATATGCCCAGGAGAGGTATTGCTGGATCCTCCGGTAGTACTATGTCCAATTTTCTGAGGAACCGCCAGACTGATTTCCAGAGTGGTTGTACAAGCCTGCAATCCCACCAACAATGGAGGAGTGTTCCTCTTTCTCCACATCCACGCCAGCATCTGCTGCCACCTGAATTTTTGATCTTAGCCATTCTGACTGGTGTGAGGTGGAATCTCAGGGTTGTTTTGATTTGCATTTCCCTGATGATTAAGGATGTTGAACATTTTTTCAGGTGCTTCTCAGCCATTCGGTATTCCTCAGGTGAGAATTCTTTGTTCAGTTCTGAGCCCCATTTTTTAATGGGGTTATTTGATTTTCTGAAGTCCACCTTCTTGAGTTCTTTATATATGTTGGATATTAGTCCCCTATCTGATTTAGGATAGGTAAAGATCCTTTCCCAATCTGTTGGTGGTCTCTTTGTCTTATTGACGGTGCCTTTTGCCTTGCAGAAGCTTTGGAGTTTCATGAGGTCCCATTTGTCAATTCTCGATCTTACAGCACAAGCCATTGCTGTTCTATTCAGGAATTTTTCCCCTGTGCCCATATCTTCAAGGCTTTTCCCCACTTTCTCCTCTATAAGTTTCAGTGTCTCTGGTTTTATGTGAAGTTCCTTGATCCACTTAGTTTTGACCTTAGTACAAGGAGATAGGTATGGATCGATTCACATTCTTCTATATGATAACAACCAGTTGTGCCAGCACCATTTGTTGAAAATGCTGTCTTTCTTCCACTGGATGGTTTTAGCTCCCTTGTCGAAGATCAAGTGACCATAGGTGTGTGGGTTCATTTCTGGGTCTTCAATTCTATTCCATTGGTCTACTTGTCTGTCTGTATACCAGACCATGCAGTTTTTACCACAATTGCTCTGTAGTAAAGCTTTAGGTCAGGCATGGTGATTCCACCAGAGGTTCTTTTATCCTTGAGAAGAGTTTTTGCTATCCTAGGTTTTTTGTTATTCCAGATGAATTTGCAAATTGCTTCTTCTAATTCGTTGAAGAATTGGGTTGGAATTTTGATGGGGATTGCATTGAATCTGTAGATTGCTTTTGGCAAGATAGCCATTTTTACAATGTTGATCCTGCCAATCCATGAGCATGGGAGATCTTTCCATCTTCTGAGATCTTCTTTAATTTCTTTCTTCAGAGACTTGAAGTTCTTATCATACAGATCTTTCACTTCCTTAGTTAGAGTCACGCCGAGATATTTTATATTATTTGTGAATATTGAGAAGGGTGTTGTTTCCCTAATTTCTTTCTCAGCCTGTTTATTCTTTGTGTAGAGAAAGGCCATTGACTTGTTTGAGTTAATTTTATATCCAGCTACTTCACCGAAGCTGTTTATCAGGTTTAGGAGTTCTCTGGTGGAATTTTTAGGGTCACTTATATATACTATCATATCATCTGCAAAAAGTGATATTTTGACTTCCTCCTTTCCAATTTGTATCCCCTTCATCTCCTTTTGTTGTCGAATTGCTCTGGCTAATACTTCAAGTACTATGTTGAAAAGGTAGGGAGAAAGTGGGCAGCCTTGTCTAGTCCCTGATTTTATTGGGATTGCTTCCAGCTTCTCTCCATTTACTTTGATGTTGGCTACTGGTTTGCTGTAGATTGCTTTTATCATGTTTAGGTATGGGCCTTGAATTCCTGATCTTTCCAGAACTTTTATCATGAATGGGTGTTGGATCTTGTCAAATGCTTTTTCTGCATCTAACGAGATGATCATGTGGTTTTTGTCTTTGAGTTTGTTTATATAGTGGATTACATTGATGGATTTTCGTATATTAAACCATCCCTGCATCCCTGCAATAAAACCTACTTGGTCAGGATGGATGATTGCTTTAATGTGTTCTTGGATTCGGTTAGTGAGAATTTTATTGAGTATTTTTGCATCGATATTCATAAGAGAAATTGGTCTGAAGTTCTCTATCTTTGTTGGATCTTTCTGTGGTTTAGGTATCAGAGTAATTGTGGCTTCATAAAATGAGTTGGGTAGAGTACCTTCTACTTCTATTTTGTGAAATAGTTTGTGCAGAACTGGAATTAGATCTTCTTTGAAGGTCTGATAGAACTCTGCACTAAACCCATCTGGTCCTGGGCTTTTTTTGGCTGGGAGACTATTAATAACTACTTCTATTTCTTTAGGGGATATGGGACTGTTTAGATTGTTAACTTGATCCTGATTTAACTTTGGTACCTGGTATCTGTCCAGAAATTTGTCCATTTCGTCCAGGTTTTCCAGTTTTGTTGAGTATAGCCTTTTATAGAAGGATCTGATGGTGTTTTGGATTTCTTCAGGATCTGTTGTTATGTCTCCCTTTTCAGTTCTGATTTTGTTAATTAGAATTTTGTCCCTGTGCCCTATAGTGAGTCTAGCTAATGGTTTATCTATCTTGTTGATTTTCTCAAAGAACCAACTCTTCGTTTGGTTAATTCTTTGAATAGTTCTTCTTGTTTCCACTTGGTTGATTTCACCCTTGAGCTTGATTATTTCCTGCCGTCTACTCCTCTTGGGTGAATTTTCTTCCTTTTTTCTAGAGCTTTTAGATGTGTTGTCAAGCTGCTAGTGTGTGCTCTCTCCTGTTTCTTTTTGGAGGCACTCAGAGCTATGTGTTTCCCTCTTAGAAATGCTTTCATTGTGTCCCATAGGTTTGGGTATATTGTGGCTTCATTTTCATTAAACTCTAGAAAGTCGAGAAGCACAGAGCCGCTGAGGCAGCACCCTTGGCGGGCCGCAGACAGCCGGCCACCGTCCGGACCAGAGGACAGGTGTCCGCCTGGCTCGGGAGGCGGCCTCAGCCTCAGCAGCAGCGGTCG
Organism: Mus musculus; assembly: GCF_000001635.26. NCBI lineage: Eukaryota > Metazoa > Chordata > Mammalia > Rodentia > Muridae > Mus > Mus musculus. The sequence continues at coordinate 97,330,754 of NC_000075.6, forward strand.
CCATCTTGGTTCTGGGACTCAGCAGAACTTAGGAAATTAGTCTGAACAGGTCAGAGGGTGCGCCAGAGAACCGGACAGCTTCTGGGACAGGCAGAAGCACAGAGCTGCTGAGGCAGCACCCTTGGCGGGCCGCAGACAGCCAGCCACCGTCCGGACCAGAGGACAGATGTCCGCCTGGCTTGGGAGGCGGCCTCAGCCTCAGCAGCAGCGGTCGCCATCTTGGTTCCAGGACTCAGCAGAACTTAGGAAATTAGTCTGAACAGGTTAGAGGGTGCACCAGAGAACCGGACAGTTTCTGGGACAGGCAGAAGCACAGAGCCGCTGAGGCAGTACCCTTTGCAGGCTGCAGACAGCCGGCCACCGTCCGGACCAGAGGACAGGTGTCCGCCTGGCTCGGGAGGCGGCCTCAGCCTCAGGAGCAGCGGTCGCCATCTTGGTTCCAGGACTCCCTGGAACTTAGGAATTTAGTCTGCACAGGTGAGAGTCTGCACCACAGAAGCTGACAGGTTCTGGGAACTGCCAAAGCAACACAGCTTCTGAGAGAGGCCCTGTTTTGGGCCTTCTTCTTTGACCAGGAGGAGGTCCAAAACCAAGATATCTGCGCACCTTCCCTGTAAGAGAGCTTGCCAGCAGAGAGTGCTCTGAGCACTGAAACTCAGAGGAGAGAATCTGTCTCCCAAGTCTGCTGAGAGACGGTAACAGAATCACCAGAAGAACAATCTCTAAACAGAGTCAACTATAACTACTAACTCCAGAGATTACCAGATGGCGAAAGGTAAACATAGGAATCCTACTAACAGGAACCAAGACCACTCACCATCATCAGAACCCAGCACTCCCACTTCGCCCAGTCCAGGGCACCCCAACACACCCGAAAACCTAGACCTAGATTTAAAAGCATATCTCATGATGATGGTAGAGGACATCAAAGAGGACTTTAATAAATCACTTAAAGAAATACAGGAGAACACTGCTAAAGAGTTACAAGTCCTTAAAGAAAAACAGGAAAACACAGTCAAACAGGTAGAAGTCCTTACAGAAAAAGAGGAAAAAAACATACAAACAGGTGATGGAAATGAACAAAACCATACTAGACCTAAAAAGGGAAGTAGACACAATAAAGAAAACTCAAAGTGAGGCAACACTGGAGATAGAAACCCTAGGAAAGAAATCTGGAACCATAGATTTGAGCATCAGCAACAGAATACAAGAGATGGAAGAGAGAATCTCAGGTGCAGAAGATTCCATAGAGAACATCGGCACAACAATCAAAGAAAATGGAAAATGCAAAAGGATCCTAACTCAAAATATCCAGGAAATCCAGGACACAATGAGAAGACCAAACCTACGGATAATAGGAGTGGATGAGAATGAAGATTTTCAACTCAAAGGACCAGCAAACATCTTCAACAAAATTATTGAAGAAAACTTCCCAAATATAAAGAAAGAGATACCTATGAACATACAAGAAGCCTACAGAACTCCAAATAGACTGGACCAGAAAAGAAATTCCTCCCGACACATAATAATCAGAACAACAAATGCACTAAATAAAGATAGAATACTAAAAGCAGTAAGGGAAAAAGGTCAAGTAACATACAAAGGTAAGCCTATCAGAATTACACCAGATTTTTCACCAGAGACTATGAAAGCCAGAAGAGCCTGGACAGATGTTATACAGACACTAAGAGAACACAAATTCCAGCCCAGGCTACTATACCCAGCCAAACTCTCAATTACCATAGATGGAGAAACCAAAGTATTCCACGACAAAACCAAATTCACACATTATCTCTCCACCAATCCAGCCCTTCAAAGGTTAATAACAGAAAAAAACCAATACAAGAACGGGAACAATGCCCTAGAAAAAACAAGAAGGTAATCCCTCAACAAACCTAAAAGAAGACAGCCACAAGAACAGAATGCCAACTTTAACAACAAAAATAACAGGAAGCAACAATTACTTTTCCTTAATATCTCTTAACATCAATGGTCTCAACTCCCCAATAAAAAGACATAGACTAACAAACTGGCTACACAAACAAGACCCAACATTTTGCTGTTTACAGGAGACACATCTCAGAGAAAAAGATAGACACTACCTCAGAATAAAAGGCTGGAAAACAATTTTCCAAGCAAATGGTATGAGGAAACAAGCTGGATTAGCCATCCTAATATCTGATAAGATTGACTTCCAACCCAAAGTCATCAAAAAAGACAAGGAGGGGCACTTCGGTCTCATCAAAGGTAAAATCCTCCAAGAGGAACTCTCAATTCTGAATATCTATGCTCCAAATACAAGGGCAGCCACATTCATTAAAGAAACTTTAGTAAAGCTCAAAGCACACATTGCACCTCACACAATAATAGTGGGAGACTTCAACACACCACTTTCACCAATGGACAGATCATGGAAACAGAAACTAAACAGGGACACACTGAAACTAACAGAAGTGATGAAACAAATGGATCTGACAGATATCTACAGAACATTTTATCCTAAAACAAAAGGATATACCTTCTTCTCAGCACCTCATGGTACCTTCTCCAAAATTGACCACATAATAGGTCACAAAACAGGCCTCAACAGATTCAAAAATATTGAAATTGTCCCATGTATCCTATCAGAGCACCATGCACTAAGGCTGATCTTCAATAACAAAAAAAATAACAGAAAGCCAACACTCACGTGGAAACTGAACAACACTCTTCTCAATGATACATTGGTCAAGGAAGGAATAAAGAAAGAAATTAAAGACTTTTTAGAGTTTAATGAAAATGAAGCCACAACGTACCCAAACCTTTGGGACACAATGAAAGCATTTCTAAGAGGGAAACTCATAGCTCTGAGTGCCTCCAAGAAGAAACGGGAGAGAGCACACACTAGCAGCTTGACAACACATCTAAAAGCTCTAGAAAAAAAGGAAGCAAATTCACCCAAGAGGAGTAGACGGCAGGAAATAATCAAACTCGGGTGAAATCAACCAAGTGGAAACAAGAAGAACTATTCAAGAATTAACCAAACGAGGAGTTGGTTCTTTGAGAAAATCAACAAGATAGATAAACCCTTAGCTAGACTCACTAGAGGGCACAGAGACAAAATCCTAATTAACAAAATCAGAACTGAAAAGGGAGACATAACAACAGATCCTGAAGAAATCCAAAACACCATCAGATCCTTCTACAAAAGCTATACTCAACAAAACTGGAAAACCTGGACGAAATGGACAAATTTCTGGACAGATACCAGGTACCAAAGTTAAATCAGGATCAAGTTGACCTTCTAAACAGTCCCATATCCCCTAAAGAAATAGAAGCAGTTATAAATAGTCTCCCAGCCAAAAAAAGCCCAGGACCAGATGGGTTTAGTGCAGAGTTCTATCAGACCTTCAAAGAAGATCTAATTCCAGTTCTGCACAAACTTTTTCACAAGATAGAAGTAGAAGGTACTCTACCCAACTCATTTTATGAAGCCACTATTACTCTGATACCTAAACCACAGAAAGATCTAACAAAGATAGAGAACTTCAGACCAATTTCTCTTATGAATATCGATGCAAAAATACTCAATAAAATTCTTGCTAACCGAATCCAAGAACACATTAAAGCAATCATCCATCCTGACCAAGTAGGTTTTATTGCAGGGATGCAGGGATGGTTTAATATACGAAAATCCATCAATGTAATCCACTATATAAACAAACTCAAAGACAAAAACCACATGATCATCTCGTTAGATGCAGAAAAAGCATTTGACAAGATCCAACACCCATTCATGATAAAAGTTCTGGAAAGATCAGGAATTCAAGGCCCATACCTAAACATGATAAAAGCAATCTACAGCAAACCAGTAGCCAACATCAAAGTAAATGGAGAGAAGCTGGAAGCAATCCCAATAAAATCAGGGACTAGACAAGGCTGCCCACTTTCTCCCTACCTTTTCAACATAGTACTTGAAGTATTAGCCAGAGCAATTCGACAACAAAAGGAGATGAAGGGGATACAAATTGGAAAGGAGGAAGTCAAAATATCACTTTTTGCAGATGATATGATAGTATATATAAGTGACCCTAAAAATTCCACCAGAGAACTCCTAAACCTGATAAACAGCTTCGGTGAAGTAGCTGGATATAAAATTAACTCAAACAAGTCAATGGCCTTTCTCTACACAAAGAATAAACAGGCTGAGAAAGAAATTAGGGAAACAACACCCTTCTCAATATTCACAAATAATATAAAATATCTCGGCGTGACTCTAACTAAGGAAGTGAAAGATCTGTATGATAAGAACTTCAAGTCTCTGAAGAAAGAAATTAAAGAAGATCTCAGAAGATGGAAAGATCTCCCATGCTCATGGATTGGCAGGATCAACATTGTAAAAATGGCTATCTTGCCAAAAGCAATCTACAGATTCAATGCAATCCCCATCAAAATTCCAGTGCAATTCTTCAACGAATTAGAAGGAGCAATTTGCAAATTCATCTGGAATAACAAAAATCCTAGGATAGCAAAAACTCTTCTCAAGGATAAAAGAACCTCTGGTGGAATCACCATGCCTGACCTAAAGCTTTACTACAGAGCAATTGTGGTAAAAACTGCATGGTCTGGTATAGAGACAGAGAAGTAGACCAATGGAATAGAATTGAAGACCCAGAAATGAACCCACACACCTATGGTCACTTGATCTTCGACAAGGGAGCTAAAACCATCCAGTGGAAGAAAGACAGCATTTTCAACAATTGGTGCTGGCACAACTGGTTGTTATCGTGTAGAAGAATGCGAATCGATCCATACTTATCTCCTTGTACTAAGGTCAAATCTAAATGGAGCAAAGAACTTCACATAAAACCAGAGACACTGAAACTTATAGAGGAGAAAGTGGGGAAAAGCCTTGAAGATATGGGCACAGGGGAAAAATTCCTGAATAGAACAGCAATGGCTTGTGCTGTAAGATCGAGAATTGACAAATGGGACCTCATGAAACTCCAAAGCTTCTGCAAGGCAAAAGGCACCGTCAATAAGACAAAGAGACCACCAACAGATTGGGAAAGGATCTTTACCTATCCTAAATCAGATAGGGGACTAATATCCAACATATATAAAGAACTCAAGAAGGTGGACTACAGAAAATGAAATAACCCCATTAAAAATGGGGCTCAGAACTGAACAAAGAATTCTCACCTGAGGAATACCGAATGGCAGAGAAGCACCTGAAAAAATGTTCAACATCCTTAATCATCAGGGAAATGCAAATCAAAACAACCCTGAGATTCCACCTCACACCAGTCAGAATGTCTAAGATCAAAAATTCAGGTTACAGCAGATGCTGGCGAGGATGTGGAGAAAGAGGAACACTCCTCCATTGTTGGTGGGATTGCAGGCTTGTACAACCACTCTGGAAATCAGTCTGGCGGTTCCCCAGAAAATTGGACATAGTACTACCAGAGGATCCAGCAATACCTCTCCTGGGCATATATCCAGAAGATGCCCCAACTGGTAAGAAGGACACATGCTCCACTATGTTCATAGCAGCCTTATTTATAATAGCCAGAAGCTGGAAAGAACCCAGATGCCCCTCAACAGAGGAATGGATACAGAAAATGTGGTACATCTACACAATGGAGTACTACTCAGCTATTAAAAAGAATGAATTTATGAAATTCCTCGGCAAATGGATGAACCTGGAGGGCATCATCCTGAGTGAGGTAACACATTCTCAAAGGAACTCACACAATATGTACTCACTGATAAGTGGATATTAGCCCAAAACCTAGGATACCCAAGATATAAGATACAATTTCCTAAACACATGAAACTCAAGAAAAATGAAGACTGAAGTGTGGACACTATACCCTCCTTAGAAGTGGGAACAAAACACCCTTGGAAGGAGTTACAGAGACAAAGTTTGGAGCTGAGTCGAAAGGATGGACCATCTAGAGACTGCCATATCCAGGGATCCACCCCATAATCAGCATCCAAACGCTGACACCATTGCATACACTAGCAAGATTTTATCGAAAGGACCCAGATGTAGCTGTCTCTTGTGAGACTATGCCGGGGCCTAGCAAACACAGAAGTGGATGCTCACAGTCAGCTAATGGATGGATCACAGGGCTCCCAATGGAGGAGCTAGAGAAAGTAGCCAAGGAGCTAAAGGGATCTGCAACCCTATAGGTGGATCAATATTATGAACTAACCAGTACCCCGGAGCTCTTGACTCTAGCTGCATATGTATCAAAAGATGGCCTAGTCGGCCATCACTGGAAAGAGAGGCCCATTGGACACGCAAACTTTATATGCCCCAGAACAGGGGAACGCCAGGGCCAAAAAGGGGGAGTGGGCGGGTAGGGGAGTGGGGATGTGTGGGTATGGGGGACTTTTGGTATAGCATTGGAAATGTAAATGAGCTAAATACCTAATAAAAAATGGAAAGGAAAAAAAAAACTCTAGAAAGTCTTTAATTTCTTTCTTTATTCCATCATTGACCAAGGTATCATTGAGTAGAGTGTTATTCAGTTTCCACTTGAAAGTTGGCTTTCCATTATTTATGTTGTTATTGAAGATCAGCCTTAGGTCATGGTGGTCTGATAGGATGCATGGGACAATTTCAATATTTTTGTATCTGTTGAGGCCCGTTTTATGACCAATTATATGATCAATTTTGGAGAAGGTCCCGTGAGGTGCTGAGAAGAAGGTATACCCTTTTGTTTTAGGATAAAATGTTCTGTAGATATCTGTTAAGTCCATTTGTTTCATAACTTCTGTTAATTTCACTGTGTCCCTGTTAAGTTTCTGTTTCCATGATCTGTCTATTGATGAAAGTGGTGTGTTGAAGTCTCCCACTATTATTGTGTGAGGTGCAATGTGTGCTTTGAGCTTTACTAAGGTGTCTCTAATTAGTGTGGCTGCCCTTGCATTTGGGGAATAGATATTCAGAATTGAGAGTTCCTCTTGGAGGATTTTACCTTTGATGAGTATGAAGTGTCTCTCCTTGTCTTTTTTGATAACTTTGGGTTGGAAGTCGATTTTATTCGATATCAGAATGGCTACTCCAGCTTGTTTCTTCAGACCATTTGCTTGGAAAATTGTTTTCCAGCCTTTCACTCTGATGTAGTGTTTGTCTTTTTCCCTGAGATGGGTTTCTTGTAAGCAGCAGAATGTTGGGTCCTGTTTGTGTAGCCATTCTGTTAGTCTATGTCTTTTTATTGGGGAATTGAGTCCATTGATATTAAGAGATATTAAGGAAAAGTAATTGTTGCTTCCTGTTATTTTTGTTGTTACAGTTGGCATTCTGTTCTTGTGGCAGTCTTCTTTTTGGTTTGTTGAGGGATTACTTTCTTGCTTTTTCTAGGGCGTGATTTCTGTCCGTGTATTGTTTTTTTTTTTTTTTCTGTTATTATCCTTTGAAGGGCTGGATTCTTGGAAAGATAATGTGTGAATTTAGTTTTGTCGTGGAATACTTTGGTTTCTCCATCTATGGTAATTGAGAGTTTGGCCGGGTATGGTAGCCTGGGCTGGCATTTGTGATCTCTTAGTGTCTGTATAACATCTGTCCAGGCTCTTCTGGCTTTCATAGTCTCTGGTGAAAAGTCTGGTGTAATTCTGATAGGCCTGCCTTTATATGTTACTTGACCTTTCTCCCTTACTGCTTTTAATATTCTATCTTCATTTAGTGCATTTGTTGTTCTGATTATTATGTGTCTGGAGGAATTTCTTTTCTGGTCCAGTCTATTTGGAGTTCTGTAGGCTTCTTGTATGATCATGGGCATCTCTTTCTTTATGTTTGGGAAGTTTTCTTCTATTATTTTGTTGAAGCTATTTGCTGGCCCTTTAAGTTGAAAATCTTCATTCTCATCAACTCTTATTATCTGTAGGTTTGGTCTTCTCATTGTGTCCTGGATTTCCTGGATGTTTTGAGTTAGGATCCTTTTGCATTTTGTCTTTTCTTTGATTGTTGTGCCGATGTTCTCTATGGAATCTTCTGCACCTGAGATTCTCTCTTCCATTTCTTGTTTTCTGTTGCTGATGTTCGCATCTATGGTTCCAGATCTCTTTCCTAGGGTTTCTATCTCCAGCGTTGCCTTGCTTTTGGTTTTTTTTATTGTGTCTACTTCCCTTTTTAGTTCTAGTATGGTTTTGTTCATTTCCATCACCTGTTTGGATGTGTTTTCCTGTTTTTCTTTAAGGACTTCTACCTGTTTGGTTGTGTTTTCCTGTTTTTCTTTAAGGACTTGTAACTCTTTAGCAATGCTCTCCTGTATTTCTTTAAGTGAGTTATGAAAGTCCTTCTTGATGTCCTCTACCATCATCATGAGAAATGTTTTTAAATCTGGGTCTAGATTTTCGGTTGTGTTGGGGTGCCCAGGACTAGGTGGGGTGGGAGTGCTGCGTTCTGATGATCGTGAGTGGTCTTGATTTCTGTTAGTAGGATTCTTACGTTTGCCTTTCGCCATCTGGTAATCTCTGAAGCTAGCTGTTATAGTTGTCTCTGGTTAGAGCTTGTTCCTCAGGTGACTCTGTTAGCCTCTATAAGCAGACCTGGGAGGCTAGCTCTCTCCTTAGTTTCCGTGGTCAGAGTATTCTCTGCAGGCAAGCTCTCTTCTTGCAGGGAAGGTGCCCAGATATCTGGTATTCGAACCTGCCTCCTGGCAGAAGTTGTGTTCCACTCACCAGAGGTCTTAGGATCTCGTGGGGAATCCTGTGTGGGCCCTTGAGGGTGTCGGGAGACTCCACTGGTGAGGCACCCCGGTGCTCGAGTGGACCGGAAGGGCCAGAAGCTTAAGTTTAATATTGTAATTAACTGCATTGATTCTTAGCATGGCTTTAAAATTATTTCTAAACACATTAGAGGATGTCACTATTTATAGGGCTACTGACTATCAGCTTGTATTTTTAAATTATTGTAGCTTTTATGAGACTAGAACTGTTATAGTGGCTTTTGAGACTAAAGCCTGTTAGGTTTGAGCCTTAAAAATTATGATTTTTGAGTTGAAGCTCTTTTAGTATCAAAACAGGAAACCTTTCAATCTATAAGCATAGTGGATAAACTTTTGGGAACCTTAGATATTCACATGGTGTATCTATAGCTTATAAAAATATAACGCTACATTATAACTTAATAACATTAGCAAAAACATGGCTAACATACCATTAAGGCAACAATCTTTAATCTTTTAAACATTATAAACCTCTAAAGTGATATTAAAATAAACCATCTTTTAAAGAGTCAAAACATATCACAACAATTTCCTGAGATAGGATAGAGATCATATGAGAATCTTATCTCAATTCAAAAGTATTTTTGGAGACCTAATTTCCTAGTCTGCTCAGGTCACTCATTGCTGCTGTCAAGCATGATGGCGGTGAAGTCAGGACTTCACACAACAAAGATGGCTGGCAGACATGTGACTGCCTTTCATCATGGTGGTGAAGCTATGACTCAGTCTTTTTCAGCCCTTAACAAAGATGGCAATAAGCCATGTGTTGGTTACATCCCCAGAATCATTCACATCAAGTGAATACAAAATACAAAAATCCATACCAGGCATGTTGGGCTGCCTCCAGGAAAAGGTATAGATCATACTAGGTGGGCACCTGTGCGCCTGCACGCTCTGGGCCGAGATTCCCCTCCTGGTGCCCTTACTCAACCAAGCAGGTACCCAGCAGTCGACCTAGATTAAAACATTTTGTTTGTTTGTTATATTTGTTTAAGAGCAGAATGGAAAGAAATCAGTTTTTGTTGTTGTTGTTTTGTTTTTGTTTTTAAAAGTAGAAGTTTAAGAGTAGGCAGAACAAATTAAGTATAAAAGGTTTTTGAATCATTTATGGTGAGAATCTGGAAATAAGAAATAAAATTTGGAGCCTGAGCAAGTGTCCTCAGGCAGATGTCTGTAGACTAGGGGCAGGGAAGCCAGAAGGTGGGATAGGGGAGGGGTGAACATGGATCCACACTGGCTAGCCACACTAGGAGAGCTGGTTCCTTGCGGAGGAAATGAACCGCAGTAGAATTTGGAATCACAGAGAAATGATCCTAACGTCCCAGGGGTGGTTTGATTGAGACCAGGCAGGAAGAAGCAAGGCTTGGCTTCGAGAAAAGAGAAATAGAAAATCACTTTCCATTTTTCCCGATCGCTTATAGTATTTGCAGAAATTTGATCGGAAAGGCGAATAAGTTTAGGACTTAGAGTTTTTGAGAGGCATCCCAGGGCGGGGAAAGAGAGGGTCTTTCCTGTGGATGAGAAAGGGGGAGTGGAGTGTCACTGCAGCCTGTAATCATGGGTGTCCTCAGATCCAGGGAGGACAAAAATGTGGACACAAGCCATTCAGTGCTTAGTCACACACTCAACGGGGGTGGGGGGGGGTGGGGGGCAGTGTGTGTCAGAGCTTAGCTTGGCTAAGTGGGGGGTGGGGGTGGGGGGCTAGTGGGGGGTGGACAGGGGCTCAGTGCCTGGCACCAGGACTTTTGGAAAAGCCAGAAGTCAGAGAACCGAGCTACAGAAAGGGGTTCCATCCACAGGAAAGATTTGAGGAAAAGGAGAGCAGGAAGGGGCACTATAGCTTAGCAGGGCCTATGGAAACTGCAGGGCTGCAGCTTCCAGGGTGATGGAATGGGAACAGGTGACTCAGGCGGGATTCATGAAAGCATTAAGGGCGGCGGCTGAAAATGCCCTTGTCTAAGAGTATCAGAGGAGTGCGGGACATTGAAAGGTCAGTTTCTTGGGAGATGTTAAAAAAACCAAAAGGGAAACTTACTTGTTGGTGGATGGGGTGATGAGCGATCAATGAGCCAGAAAGCATAGTTGTCTAGGATCCTGGCGCACATGCCTGAGGTACACAGAAGAGCCTGTCGAGTCTTTTGGCACCAAAGTGGTTTTATAAAATTGGCAGTGTAGTGCGGTGGGAGGGAGCACCTCAGCGGGTCAGCCAAGGTGTCCCACTGAACAATCAAGCTATGCGAAGACCTAAGATAAAGAAGGTTTATTGGCGGGGAGGGAAGGGGACTTGGAGAAGGAGGTAGAGGCAGAGAAAGGAGGAGGGGGGCGGCGAGAAGGTGAGGGGGGGTGGAGGGGAGAAGAAGCTGCCAGGAACATGTGGGAGGAGGTATGTGTGTGTATGTGGGTGCAGGGGCAGTAATGGTCTTATATTCCTGGCTCCTGGCTTGTACCTGGTGGGTGGAGATGTAAGCTGTTGCTAGGTAACTGTTGGGTGGAGCTTAGAGACATGCTAACAGGAAAGCATGTGAAGCAGCCGCGAGGCTGTGGACAGAGCAACCCAGGAACTTGGAGCTGGGGTTTATTTGCAGGTGGTAGGAACAAGGGCCTTGATAGGGCATAGTTCGCTTCTCTTTGAAGTATGCTCTAAAGGTTTCCATTTTAATTGCATCAGTTGTGAGTAGAGGCCCACTGTTCAGGCATTGCCTAGGCAACCCTCCCTCATGGATGCCCACCCTGGGCAGAGGCCAGAGCGCAGCCTGCTGGACCACAACAGGGATCGCTGACCCTGCCACGTTTGAGGGGCTCTTTAAATGTCAGCGTATTCCGTTATCCCCACAGGCAGAGGCGTGTGCTTTTAGCAGCTTTTCGCAGTTTGTATTTGTTGACACAGCAGTGGTGCCTACCCTTGACCACAGAGCTCAGGTGTAGGTTCCTGGTTTGCCTGTGTCCCTGAAGAGCTTGTGTTGCTCTGGGGCCCAAATGTTGGTCCTTTTAGGTCAAGAGACCTCTGGAAGGAGGAGGTCTCCTCATGGTGGAGACAATGATGAGCCTCCCAAGATGTCCTTGGAAAAACTACAAAATAAGCCTTCGCACGATTGTCTTAGGGCAGAACCAAGCTCATGACAGCTAAGTTCTGACCCTGGCCTCTGTGCCTGGAACCTGAATTTTATTTTTGTTATTTTTTTCTTCTTTTGTTTGTTTGCTTTGAGACATAGTTTTGCTATAAAGCCCTACAGCTCATTATGTGGCTCAGGCTGGGCTTGAACTCTTGGGATCCTCCTGCCTCAGACTCCTGAGTGCTGAGATCAAGGTGCGAGCCATTGTGCCCAGTTCCTGTGCAAAATCAGCATGTGTTCATGTGTTTCCCTGGGGGCTGCCATTCTCCCAGAGTCTTGGAGAGAACTCGGGAATCTTCAGTGCTTCTTGACAGAGGCAGCCACATGGAGACGTGGTGACATTGCCACCCTCACGGGGCTCGTTCTCATCCTGTGTCCACATGATCTTTGAGACTCTCCTTCCCAGCGGGATTTCCTGTCCTCTTTTATAGAGTCACATCCAAGACCGAGCCACAACAAGACCCTACAGGGAGTAGGAGAGAAAGGGACATGATAGGTCACACTTGACCTTGCTGCTTTTCCTAGGTGACCATCAAATGAGGTACCCTTCTGGGAATCCCACAGATGTACCAGACCCTCTGTGTGCCACCCAGGCTGCTGCTGCAGCTCTGGGAAAGAAGAGCTTGCTTCTGTAGGTGAGGCCAACCCACTGGGCTCTGAGGTGAGGTCTCCCACAATAGGTGTGGCCTTACCTTTAAGCCTCCTTCATCACTCTGGTCCCCAGAGAAGTTGACGCTTGCCTCTCTATGAATCATAGCCGTTTGTGTCTGCCCTCAGCTGAACTGGGGCTTGTTTTAATCTGGGCACTAAACACTCAAGTCAAAGGCAGCGAATGCCTGACTCAGGACGCTTCTTTATCCTCAGGAATGGACACACAAACCTGTGACTGGAGAGGCAACAGTGCTGGGGAAGGCAGTGAGGAAAGGCCAGTCTGTGAAAATCAGAAAAGCAAGCAGAAAGGGCCACGGCATGCAGGAAGGTCTGAGCATGCAAAAAGCACAATATGCAGGAAGGAAGGAAGGGCCACAGCATGCATGCATGCATGCAGGGTGGAGCTGGGCTAGAAAGGCTAATCTGGCCTCCTTCATGTGTGAAAGTGTATTTCAGCCACTGGTGTCCTGGCATCTGCACAGTACTTTAAATCCAGCACATTGCTCTGAGGAATTCAGTGTTTTAGCTGATTGGCCTGTCCTAATATGATAACAAAGAGGAAGGGACAGCATTGTGCAGTTATTGGAACCCCTGCCATAACTCGTAAGCCACAAATGAGGACTTGATTGTGGTATTGGTTCTGATGCAGGCCTGTCACCTTTGGGCCTTCGCTTTCATTCTGGACCATCTGTGAGCTTCCTAGTCTCAGCCATGGGACGGGGCAAAGACCAGTAACAGTCTATACCCACCACAGGTTTGTGGTCAAGGCTGGTCTGTCACTCAACATATCTGTGCCACTTCTGAGTCATGGGACCTCTCTGGGCTTCAGTTCCTTTACTGGTGAAACAGAGACAATAGTGCCCACCCCATAGGGCTGTGAGCCTGAAAGGAGCCAGCATCTGTAAGTTGCGCGGTACAACGCCTGGAACACAGTGAAATGCCAGTCACTACTTTTTACTTCTGTGACTTATTTCCAGCACTGCACTGTCTGGTCCTCATTAACCTTGGGATCAACTTAAAATCCTTTTTATGGACCCTTCCAATGTGGCCGTCAGTGGACCCTGGCGTCTCATTCATGTATCAGACATATGAGTCCAGCAACCCCTCTCCGGTGCCCTCCGCTCCCTCATAAACCCACTTTTCTTTCTCTGCTCCTCCAATTCTCTTATTTTTGTGACCCTAAGAATGTCCTGCTCTTGTGAAGCTTGAGCCAGCCCCTCCCCGACAAAGCCCACCAAGCATGAGTCTTGGTGTTCCCTCCACCATTTCCTGAATATCAGCCCGCTGTGGGCCAGACTGGGGCTATCCTGGGTTAGTTTTTATTGAGTGAATTTGTTGTCTACTTTAGTGCTTAGAGAGAACCTTCCCATGTCTGACTTTATTAAGATAAAAGACTTCTTTATTATATTTCTTGGAAGGAAAAAAAAATCAAAGAAATAAGCCTCCAAACAGGCACAGTTTTAGAGAGAAAGCATTATTTCTGAGATAAATGAATTTTTTTTCCCCATGAAGGAAAATTTAGCCATTGTAGCTCCTGGTGAAGCGGTGCAGACCCGTAACAGCTCGGCTCTGCTTTGAGCCCATTTGCCAACTCCTTCAACTCAGCGTAAACAACTCTAGTTTCTGGGGCGGGGTCAGGCTTGTCATTAACACGTGCCCCCTTGGGCATCACTCCAAATTGTATTTTCCCTTAGAGTTAATTATTTACCCAGAACATTTGTAAAGCCCAGCTTCTGGATGTCCGCTGGCAAGAAGCCAAAACAGACCACTTGGAAGCCAGGACTGGCAAAGTTCTACTGCTCTCTCTTGATCACGCCAGCCTTCAGCTTTTAAGTGCGAGCCACACTTCCTTTCTCCCTCAGTGGGTCTCAGAATGATTCCGGAGCATCGACTGCAGACATGGATGCTGGCACATACATACAAGATCATGCCTGTGTATCTGTGTGAGTACAGTTGCTCACATGACTCCCGGAATGTATTTCCTGTGGGGAAAGGGGGTGGGTGCTGGCAACTGCTTTCCCAGCAGTCCATGTGACTGACAGAACAGGGATTTTCAGGGGCTACAGGGTTCTCAGTAGCTGAGTTTATGGCTCCTTCCGGCCTTGTGTGCATTCCCCTGCTGGGTCACCGGAGTCTCTCTTTTTTCCCAGACTAACCGTAGGTCCTTCTCATATCATCAGTTAGGCTCATGCTGAGGGGTGTCTGAGATTCATGTATTAATTCCTTTGGGAGAGGAACAGCTGTGTAGATGATGGCGGCAGTCTAAATGAAACCGACATTTTTCTATAAACTTCACTTCTCACCATCTCTTAAGACCCAGAGAGACTGTGTAAGCAACGAAGACCAACAACTCAGATCAAGGAGTGCTGCTGCTGCCTGGCCTCCCCTCCAGTCTGCCTTCTGTTTTGTCTGTAGAAGCTGCCCCAACATCCAATTGTTACCTTGTCTTCAAAACCTAGCCAGAAGCTGTATTCCATCACCCCAGTCCCCTGCCTCAGGCTTTTCAGGGTCTGATCAGTGCCTGGGCCACTGCATAAAGACTCTGTAGGTGACTGTGGAACTCATCTGGTGTTGACACTGAGGTGGAGCCAGGTCCGAGAGTTGCTTTGTAGTCTGGCTGTTGTCTTATGAATTAGAAGCAACCTGAAGGCGAGGGCTAGCTTTGCAGGGTTGTAGCCACCCTTCGGAGCCTAGCTACATTCAGAACACTTGCTGTCACTGTATTCTATAACACAGCAGTATCTCCCAAGCTAGTGTTCATAGCCCCCAGTTTCAGCTCTGTCTATTCTTGCCTAATGGCAGTTTTTGAGCTGTTGGTTCTTGGCCCCAAAGCTACCTTTGTATACCATCTGGCAGCACTGGGCCTTACCAATACAGGTGGCATTGTTTGCTTTGCCAGACATTTCTAGGGTCTTCTATAGGGGGCAAAACATCTATCAAGGAGGGAAAGAGATTCTCTCTGTGAGGCAATGGTGGGTGAGGATGTGGCTCCTGCCCTCAGCTTTCTACCTGTCCCCCTCCTGGGCAGGAAGCTGTCTAAGAAGGACACATGCTCCACTATGTTCATAGCAGCCTTATTTATAATAGCCAGAAGCTGGAAAGAACCCAGATGCCCCTCAACAGAGGAATGGATACAGAAAATGTGGTACATTTACACAATGGAGTACTACTCAGCTATTAAAAAGAATGAATTTATGAAATTCCTAGGCAAATGGATGGACCTAGAGGGCATCATCCTGAGTGAGGTAACCCAATCACAAAGGAACTCACACAATATGTACTCAATGATAAGTGGATATTAGCCCAGAAACTTAGGATACCCAAGATATAAGATACAATTTGCTAAACACATGAAAATCAAGAAGAACGAAGACCAAAGTGTGGACACTTTGCCCCTTCTTAGAATTGGGATCAAATCACCCATGGAAGGAGTTACAGAGACAAAATTTGGAGCTGTGACAAAAGGATGGACCATCTAGTGATTGCCATATCCAGGGATCCATCCCATAATCAGCTTCCAAACGCTGACACCATTGCATATACTAACAAGATTTTGCTGAAAGGACCCAGATATAGCTGTCTCTTGTGAGACTATGCCAGGGCCTAGCAAACACAGAAGTGGATGCTCACAGTCAGCTATTGGATGGATCACAGGGCCCCCAATGGAGGAGCTAGAGAAAGTACCCAAGGAGCTAAAAGGAACTGCAACCCTATAGGTGGAACAACATTATGAACTAACCAGTACCCCGGAGCTCTTGTCTTTAGCTGCATATGTATCAAAAGATGGCCTAGTCGGCCATCACTGGAAAGAGAGGCCCATTGGACTTGCAAACTTTATATGCCCCAGTACAGGGGAACGCCAGGGCCAAAAAGTGGGAGTGGGTGGGTAGGGGAGTCAGGGGTGGGGTGGGTATGGGGGACTTTTGGGATAGCATATATCAGGAAATGTAAATGAGGAAGATACCTAATAAAAAATTAAAAAAAAAAAAAAAGAAGAGAAAGCTGGGTCCCAGTTCAGAGCCAGAGTTGAGGATCTGCTTCTGATAATCTCATTTATGTCCTGACCCTTGGGGTTACTAGTGGGGTTGTCACTGTTTGTTCAGTGTTCCCTTTCAGTCTTCTGTCCTCCAGTGCTCATTTAACCAATTCTTCATGTTCAGTCCTTTGTTACAATTAACTGGAGTGGTGGTGGTGGTGGTGGTGGTGGTGGTGGTGGTGGTGGTGTGTGTTGGGGAGGGGTGTGGATACTGCTGTCCTGACTCAGTTGATAGATGAATCAACTATCAACTATTTAAGGAGACCTGCTTCTGTTAGATTCTCCTTGGTTGTCCCCAGGCATTTGAGCCATACTGTAATTGCCTAAAGTACAACATTCTGGAATTTTCCTTTTCCCATCTGTTTTTCCAGTGCTTACCTCACTCCTGCCCATTCATGTGCACTCCACTGGTAAGGAAGACTGCTCTTCCTCCTGGAATCCCTGCCCAAATCAGGCAACTGCAAACAGCCCTCCTGCCTTTCTCAGCTCCACAGTCCATTCGCCATGAAAGCAGAAGCAACACTAACAAAATCATGACTAGGGCAGAATGGTGCCTTGTTTTACATCCATTCTCGTGGCTTCAGAGGGACTCGTGCCCCGAGATGCTCTTAGGCCCTATTGATGTCCTTTGCCTTGCTTCCCACAGGATAGGCTCCCTGCTATGCCATTTTCCCCACATGCCAAGCCCCCTGCTGCTTCAAGGCCTTGACACCCGCTGCCCTTCTGTGAAGAATGCATTTCTCCTCTGCTCATACCTAGCTGGCTCCTTCCTATTCTTGAGGAAGTAGCTTCAGGTTCTTTAAGGAGACATCCTGTCCAGAGTTCAGAGTTCACACTTCCCAGGCCCCATCTCTTTTCTAGGGCTTCTAGTCATTTACAATCAGCTGTGTATTTGCAGGGTAGGTTTCAGATCTGTTCAATTCAGTGCCATGTTGTGGAAGCCCAATCCACCACCATCCCTGGTCTCATTATAGACACACTAAGGGAGAGGATGAAATTAGAATTATTACTTTTTGAACAAGCAGGAAAACCTAACTAGCAGCTGTTCTCTCCTCTCTCTCCTCTCTCTCTCTCTCTTACACACACACACACACACACACACACACACACAGAGAGAGAGAGAGAGAGAGACAGACAGAGACAGAGACAGAGACAGAGACAGAGACAGAGACAGAGACAGAGAAGTTTTCAGGTGTGCTTTGCTACTGATCCCTTCCAGAGCCAGAGCCCTTCTCTTCTCTAAAGAAAGGTTTGCTGAGATGGAATGTGTAAGGATGTGGAGAGATAGCTCAACATGGCAGTATATAAGTGTGTATTTAAGAACCTCTTAGTCATATTTAGGACCCTTACACCCGTTCTAAAATACATGCTTGTACCTCAGGCATGGTCCTCAGAGGGGAATTTCTATGGATCCTAGCCACAAGGACCAAAGAATGGAAGAAAGTGTTGCTCCTGTTCAGAAACTCAGTTTGACTTTGGAAGACTCAGCTCCTGGTTTGGTGGCTTCTCAGGGATCTTCGCTTCTTTAGTCCCTGAAGGCAAGTTCACATGGTCTCTAGAAAGGCAGCATTGGGATGTATGGATTCTTTAATTGCACCATGGTCCTTGTCCATGCCGTGAGTAGGTGTGATCATGATAATGTGATATTCACACAGTTAATATTTTAAAGTTTAATTTCACTTTAGTTGATCAGTGGTGGAATCCCTGCTGGCATGTCATTTCATTTGCTTGCCGTGCTAACGATGGTTCTGAAGTTTTTCAAAGAAATGATTATACGGTAATACCAGATTTGATTGTGGATCTGGCCCGTCATTTGCAGGGATGGGATCGTAACACAGCTCCTGGGCATACAGTCTTGTAATTCGTACCAGGCACTCTGGGGCTTCTCCTTTGCTCCGGGTTACAGAGGAGTGAGAAAAGGGAGGCCTGGCTCTTTTTATGGGCCAGAGGCAGACTTCAGATCATGGGCAAAGCTGTGGGAAAACATGGGCTTAATAATTTGGAAGAGCATTCTCACAGTGTCAGCTGCTCAGTATTGAGATAGATTGCATGTTGAGGGAAAGCCTCCCCACCAATTGCTGACTTGCTCAGACACCTATCGTGAGCTAGGCCAGCACTTGAATGAACACCCAGGGGTCTTGCTTCTAGATGGAGCAATCATTACCACCCAGGCACATGCCACTTGTCCCATACAGAGCACCACGAATTCGGAGCTCAGGATGGAGCCTGAGCGTATACAGACCGACAGGCGTTGTCTCTTAGTTTCATCATAAGGAGTCAATCACAGCAGGTTATGATGTCAGACATTTCCTTTTATTGGCTTTTAGGAAACTCCTTTTGGAAAACCCAGAGGTACTGGAAACATCCATCTACCCTACAACCTCCTCGAGGAATGTGGTGAGAAAAATACATACATACACATATAGATATCTCTATGAGCAGTAGAGTTCTGAGGTGGGTTCCAAGGCTCAGAAGCGCTTCTGGAGGGCAGACTGGATGTTCTTCAGGAGTCCCCACTTAGCCCGGTTCTTCCCACGCCCATCTGGTGTTACCACCTACAAGGGGAAGCAAAGAGTGTGTGGGAACATCCACTGAGGGATAGCAGCTTCTAGAACCCAGGATCATCCCATACACCATCTCACCAATGCCCATGACAACCATGGGAAGCATGTATGCTCAGCCCCTCTATAGAGATGAAGAGCCCCAGACTCAGGGTACCACAGAGCTTTCACAGCGGCCCACAGCTGTTGTGTGCTGCCACTCCAATCCTACACATCAGGTTCTACCTCTCTCAAGGCAGTTCATACAACCGAATGTGGACAAGCATGATAGACTAGACCCCAAATGGCCCTTACCACAGAATATCCCCATGCTAGCCTCTGGAACTTTGTTTCTTTCCTTCTTTCAACTTCTAAGTTTCAGCTAATGAGTGGTTTCTTTACTAAACTTGGGATGACCTGTTTAGGGTGTTGGGGGAAATGACAGGTTTTTTTTATTTGTTTTAAGTCTTTGTAGTCTCAACATTAGTTAAGTAAAGAGAAGATTCTTAGAGATGTGTATGAAAGATGAATAAAGCAGAATTTGTAAGTTGTCCAGTTTTCCCCATTTTATATAGACAGGAATGCTGTCTTCTAACTCAGGTATGCTCGGTGACTCAGTGCTACCCAAGAAAGGCAAGGTACTGGGCATCAGGGCTAAGGAGGACCTTCTTAGAAACCTTACAGACTCAAGTTTGTCATGCTTCTCCGTGATGGACCTCCATGTCTCCGACCTCATATCATTCCCACTCCCTAATACACATTTACTGAAGAGGCATTTAGGAACTAAAGTTGGGATGGAAGATCCCACTGCCCGTACAAATTAGGCCAAGAGATACATGAGTAGATGGGGCAGGTCTAGGTTAGATTGATGAGGAGAAATGTTTATACAAAGCACAAAGTCTCTATGATAATGCTTTTAATCTTTTATATTTGTGTTGGGCAAAAACAGAGATGCTGCATAGAGAGAATCCTGATAAAGATGAAATGAAAAATGTCAGAGGCGCACAGAGCTACTGGGGACAGCCAATAAGGCCTAATGGTACTGTGAGTTATGGGGTTTGGAAATGCATTAAAAAATACACATTTGACAGTTTTGTCTCAAACTTTTGTAAGGATCTCCAAAGCCAACGACTGTGTAGTGTAATGGGACAGAGGTGGCTGGGGAGTGTTAGTGCGAAAACAGCAGCATCAGGCACAACAGAGGACAGAAGAAGCAAAAAGACAGAATGAAAATGCTACAGAAATTGAAATGATGGTCGGCACCTCCTTCCTTGTCCCACACTGAAGCTGTGTGACAGGGCTTCCCCAGAAAAGGAGAGGAGAGAGAGGCTCCCCGACTCCTGGAAGCTAGATTTGAAATATCAGTTCTAGATTCTGATAAAAACAGTATGGACAAGCAGTGATATGTCCAATCCACTTATGACCAAAGATGCAACCATATAAAAATCAAAATACGGTAACTGAAATAGCTGTTAGAATGACACACAAAAGCAATATGTGAGGCCGACCAAGGGCTTATTTCATGGAGAAGTGGAATCCAGCATTAGAAAAGGCAGTCATGGTGAGCCAGAACGACACTTAGAAAGGCCAGGCCCTGGGTTTAATTCATGGCACCATAATCAAACCAAACCAAACCAAACCAAACCAAACCAACCAACCAACCAAAACCCATCATAGTTTACTTAATTGAAAAAGTCCTAAAGGAGAAAAATCATATGATTACATAAATGAATGCAAATAAAATCATTCTCTACGCAAAAGCTCTTGGAATCCTGGAAGTCAGACATGTTTCTTTAGGTAAATGACTATAAGCCTAAATACTGAATGAGAAACAATAAAGTCAATGGAGAAAGTTTAGTGTCAGCAACTGACAAGTGTGTCTACTTCTGCCATCCTGGGTCTGACTCAAGGCTCTTGCTAAAGTGATTAGGAAAGAAAAAGAAATATAAACTCAAGCGACCAGATAAAAGCACCATTACTTACAGATGATAAGATTATATGCTTGGAAAAACAAGCTGAACCAACAGTCTTGGAATAATAGAGTCCTTAAAGATTTGCCGGGATTCAGATTTATCTATAGAGGACAATAGCTTTCCTACTGAACCAGCCATCTGTTAGGAATATACTACAATATAAAACTAACACTCAAGGCATTGAAGGTTGTGCACTGTTCACTTTTGTGTTTTTCCTAGATATGTTTAAGGATGCAACATATTTGGGTACACATATGTGTGGTGAAACGCCACAATAAGCAAATTGGTGAATCTCTTATTTCGCATAATGCCTGGCTTACAATGTGATTATGCATCTAAAATCATAGCAAATTAATCACATATGACACGGTATAGAGTGTAGTCTTACTGCATTTAGTGTTCATTAGATCACTAAACTATGTAGTTTACCCAGGAACACAAGGTTGAAGACCCCAGAAACCTCACATAAAGCAGTTTGAATAAATGTTCAAATAATATGGCAAATCTATCAACTGCCTCCCAATTAATTTCTCAATGGCTTTCTAACCCAATTCTGTTTGGATTAAAAATAAAATAACTAAAACAATAACCACAAGGAGTTCCTTTGATGTTTATAAGAATTAGAAAGCCTCCATGACTTGCTAGTCTTTGTTTTGCAAAAGAAGCATGGTTAATGAAGATGCCCTGGCAATTCATTAGGACAGCACACAGCTGAGACTAAATCCCAGTAAAAGCAGACAGGCACTGATGTGAGGGTGGGGGCTGTTTCGCATCATCCCCAGTCTTTATCTTTGAACATCTTCACTTCACTTTGAGACAAAGACCTCCAGTCTTCTATGTTTTTGGTTCCTAGTCCCATAGCTCACTGCACTGTTAGCCCCCTTTACTGCCCCCATGGCTCCCTGTGCAGCTTACATTTCCATAACATCGTTATGCATATATTATCTTCATTTTTTTCCTCCAGCAATGGGTGATTTGCTACCATTTATACAATATTATCTTTACTTTGCATATGGCCCTGTTTCTGCTGAAGCCATTTTTTATTTTTGTCAAAGTAGAAAGCAGAATGCTGAGATATACTAGGGGATTCAGGAATGAACCCTAAATATATAGACAGTGAATGCATGATCAAAATAGCACCGTGACTGTACACAGCACAATCCTAGTAGACAACGTTGGGTAAATGGGCTCAGTCGTGGCAGAGCAGATGCAGTTGTTCTTTGCATTGCATTTAAAAGTAGACTCTGTACTGATAAAACTGATAAAGGTGAAACTATAAATTTAATAAAAGAATATGTGGAAGATTATCTTTGTGATCTTAGTCAAGGCAGGAACTTTTTAAACAGAACCCCCAAAGGTCATACCATAAAGTAAAACAGTTATGACTTTGATTATTTGAGAGTTTAAGACTCCTGCCATTTCATGGAGTACAATATGAACAGAGGTGATATGACAAATACCAGAGGAGCAGAAATATTAGCAATGTCTAAAACCATCATCTGGAATACATGGTGTCCCGTGAGTCACCAAGTCAGGAGAGTATAGGGCCGGGAGTGGCATGGGTGGGGTGGGGTGGGGGAGGTAGGGTAGTGGGCAAAGGGTGGTAACAGGCTACTTATGGGAGGAATCCTGGAAGAGTGTGATCATTTGAAATGAAATGTAGAAAAATAAAGTGAGCTGATGTAACTATCAGGTAATAGCACTTGATAAATGCAGGTTGAATTTAGGATATAAGGTCTCTCTTATGGGAATATTCATGGGTGTGGCCAAATTAAGTACACTGCTGTGACAGTTTGTATATGCTCAACCCCGGGAGTGGCACTATTAGGAGGTGTGGCCTTGTTGGAGTAGGTGTGTCATTGTGGATATGGGCTTTAAGACCCTCATCCTAGCTCCCTGGAATCCAGTCTTCTGGTGGCATTTGGAACAAGATGTAGAACTCTCAGCTCCTCCTACACCATGCCTGTGTGGACACTGCCATGTTCCTACCTTGATGATAATAGACTGAACCTATGAACCTGTAAGCCAGCCCCAATTAAATGTTGTGCTTATAATAATTGCCTTGGTCATAGTGTTTGTTCACAGCAGTAAAACCCTAAATAAGACAATCATCTAGTTTATAACCCAGAAATTTCAGTCATAGTGCATTTCTTATTTGAAATCAACTATGGTCCTTTAAATTCATCTGTTGTATTCCTAATCTTAGATATGATTCTGCTGGGTCAGGGCCTTTAAGGAGGCAATGAAGTTAAAATGAGGCTGTTTGGGCAGCTGTAATCCAACCCACAACCACTGTTATAGGAGGATATTTGAATGAAGATCTCAGGGATAGGTGGGGAAAGATCACTCAGGAGCACAGTGCGAAAGACTAGGAGTCACTGCTGTCTAGCAATCCCTGATCTGTAGCAACTTGTTAGTGCAACTCGACCTGACTCATACAAAATCCAGAGAGACTTTTACACCTCTATCCCAAGCCACAAGCATTGTCTACTGTAGCATTAGTGGAGTTAACCTGGGTGTCCACACTGAGTAGACAGGTGACATGCAAGAAGCAGATACACACTATGAAGGATGGCATAGCATCCGAAATCCAGGAACAAAATACCCATAATGATATAGATCAGTGCTTCTTAACCTGTGGGATGTGATGCTCTCCGGGGTGGAATGACCTTTTCATGGGGGTCACCTAAGACTATCAGGGAACACAGATATCTACACATTATGATCCACAATGGTAGCAAAGTTACAGTTATGAAGCAGCAACAGAAATAATTTAGTGGTTGTTGGTTTGGGTGGTTCACTGCAATAGAAGGAACTGTATTAAAGGGTCATAGCATTAGGAAGGTTGAGACCACTGATGTAGATAGATCATTCATTCTATCTACACTTCAGGGCCTGGAGCTACTGCCTGTGAGTGGGTGTCTAGGGAGGAGGTGGCAGTCCTTGGGGTGAAATAGTGTCAGTCACAACCCTTAAGAAGGTATGTGACAGCCTGGGGAGAAGAAAGTTGGGACTTAGTGGCAGAGAGGCCACCTTATTCTGTGTCAGAGTTCCAGCTGCAGTGCAGGGTAAGGAAAGGACTCTGCAGAGACCCAGGGTGACCAAAGAATAGTCTCTTTGGCACATAGACATTTTTGAGGGACTGACAGACTGAGAAGGACTTTGAGAATGCCTGGAGACAGAGATGGCTACATTCTCTGATGGGCTCCAAAGACCCAGGAAAGCATCAGTTACTGAGTATTGCCAGGCTCAAAGCGTTGCTTCTAAATCTGTTGTAATTCAGTAATCTATATAGATTAGAGTGGTGGATCAATGGACCCTCACAGAAGTCCTTTTCTGAACCCTCAAATCTCTGTGTTCTACCTTAGGAGAATTAAGTTAGCTGTTTGGGGATAGGAAAATTTCCCATCACCACAGGCTCACTGCTATCACAAAAGGCCCTTCAGGTGGCAGGGAGAGGCAGAGGGGAGCCTGAGGGAGGGCCGGCGGGAGGGAGACAGACCTAGTTGGAAGTTGATGTCTTGAAGATGGAAGAAAGGAACATGAGTCAGAAATGTGAGTGGCCAGCAAAAGGCGAGGGGTGGGTTCTACCTCAGAAATCCCGCCACAGAAGGATCTAGACACGGATAGCACACTGATTTAAAATTTAGCCAATGAGAACCATTTCTATTCCTGAGCTGCTGAAATGTAATGATTCGTATTGTTTAACCACCTATTTGTCACAGTAGGCAAAGGAAACCCACACACAGAACGACAGGGCTAATCAGGGTCTCAAGTGTGCGGGAGAAGATGGGGAGCAAAGAGGGAGTGGTAGCCAGGAATGGAATGTGGTCAGGAGGTGTGTTGAGGACCAAGGGAAAATCAGGAGAAACAGAGGCCAACACACACACACACACACACACACACACACACACACACACACACACACTGCCTAAAACACACTTATCTGTCCTTTCAAAATAGACCATTAGGCTCCTTGATGTTAAAGGCTTTGAGGCAGAGACCATGAGCCATAAGGAACCAGTAAGACAAACATCGTATCCCATTGCCATGGAACTTAGCGAGCTAGTGTTGTTGGGGTCTGACTCAGGAACATGAGCTCAAATCCAAAGCTCTTTCAAGACACAATTCTGTCTCAGAAACAACAATTGATCCGTCAGAGACTCAGTGCTTTGATATCACCTCCCCAGAGACATGTGCTATGCTTAAGCTGACCACAGCTTCTACAGCTGCTGAGAGCTTTGATTTAGAGCATGAGTAAGGGTCTTGGGAAGCTCTGGTGAAGTCTTGTGTGCTGGGACTCCAGGCATGAGCTCTCTCCTCCCTGGCTTATTCATTTACACTTGACTCTGGTCCAGGAGGCTAGAGTTCTGGCTTTGAATACAGACCCGTCCCCTGTGCTTTCTCTATATGTGCTTCCTCTTTGAGGAGACATCTGAGACTCCAGGATGATCAGCAATAATGGATAACACAGATTTGACCTTCAAATGTGACCTTTAAAGTGTTGGATAACTAATTTTCTTGTTGCATGTATTATGTACCAAGGAAATTTTCTTTAAAAAAATATTCAACAAGTCTTAGGCTATGCAAATCAAATATAAAAGGTTTTCTCTCGCATCTTTTATAGAAGTACATAGGCTGGAAGCATGGTGGTGGGGATAAGACGTGACTATGCTACCTCTTAGAAGCATTCAAATGAAACCTTTCAGAGATACGCGCACACCAGTGCCAAAGGAAAAAAATTTCGATTTTATAGGAAAGAGCTAAAGCCATTACTTTTATGAAGCTTTATAAATGTCATTCAAACACACCATCTTATTTTCATTTGCTGGTGAAGCCTTTACTTATGCAAATCATGACAAATGTTAAGGAAGGCAGCGTTTCCTCGGAATGCTAATAGAATTGCAAAGGAGGGAGGGAGAAGTACTTCTGAAGGAAAAATCTATACTGTAGCTCTTTGAGTCAGATAAAAATGAAGCTTCCAGAAAACCTCATTAATTAGGGTTCTGCTCATTTAGATATTGTGAGGAAAAGCAAAGAGACAGGCATGCATTTCCCTCTCTTTCATAGGGGGGCAAATTAATCGCATAAGGACAGATTTAGGGGAAGGCTATTCCTTGACTGACTGTATAAAACATTCTGCCTTCAGGCATCTTATGATACTTTGTGATTATTAATTTTATTTATCAATTTACTCCTTCAGTCCTTAATTTAGACATTCGCCCATACATTCATTTGTTTGGTTACATTTTTACTCATGTTTCCGTTCAATAACCGTTAAGAGGCTGCTGTGTGCAAACTGCTTCGGTAAGCACCACAGGAGAGAGAAAGATGAATTAGGCAAGAATTTTGTTTGCAAGGAGGTCATAGTGGGAGAGAGATGAGAAGACCCAGGAGGGTAAGGTGGCGGACTGACGACACGCCTCGATCTCTCTATCTGTCCCCAATCCTCCCTCACATCTAGAGATGACAGATGATTCATTAAAAAAATTAACAGCTACTGAGTGCCCTTCGTGAGTAAGACATTTCTGCAGGATTCTAAAGGCTGAGAAGGCAGATGGAATCAGATTAAAAGCAAAATCCATAGTCGAGAGCATGGAATGGAAAACATAGCAACAGGTCTGAGGCTTCGGGGCTCTGGAGAGAGAAGGTCCCTGTGGCAACTGCCACACAGGCTGAGAGGCTGGCAGAGGAACAGCTAGCAGAGCAGCCAGGCAGGCTCTCTCATCGCACTTCCTTGGCATGGAAGTGTCCAACTTCTGTGGGGGTGGGGGTTGGGGGGTGGGGGTTTGGGGGGGATCGGGGGGTGGGGAAGCATGACCAGGAGAATAGCCCCACTCTGCAGAACTGCTACTGATAGCACAACCCCACTTCCTTCCTATTCTCCAACATTGTTAGAAGGGACAGCCAAACCCTCAAACATCTGACCAGATTGCTAAAGTGCAATTAACCCGATCCAATGGCCTTGAGTGCTCAGACCACTCAGAGCATGGGTGGAGACAACCCAAGAGTACATAAAAGCTGGGCTTAGTGGAGCAGAAACTTAGGGGCGACTCAAAATGAGGCTGATTGAGAGAGAAGTGGACAGGAGAGAAGGAGGAGAGAGGAAGAGGGAGCGAGAGGGCAAGAGGGGAAGGGAAGGGTAAAGGAGAAGGGAGAGGAGAGGAGGAGATGGGAGGGAGGAGAGAGGAAGAAGGAAGAGGAGGGGCATGGGAAGGGAAGGGGAAGAGAAAAGAGAGGAGGGAGGGAAGGAGAGGGAAGGGTGATAACTTTCTAGCTTCTGTGGACATCAGATTTGACAGATATGTTTCTTCTAGGTGTGTCTTAGAGGTCTTTCAAGGCTTCCCCCTCTCGGTGCCATATATCTCCCTTCTTCTAAACCCTAAATGAATAGTCCTGGACTTTTTTTTTTTTTTTTTTTTTTTTTTTTTTTTTTACTTTTAAAGAACCTCGAAATCTTATTTGATTGCAAAGAACACCTCCACAGTTATATAGTACGATAGCTCTTGCCTGTCCCAGTATTCTCAATGTCATTACAATGGCACTCATGAGTGTGCCGTCACTGGGAATTCAGATAAGCATCAGCTCTCCATCACAACAACCATAGTTTGTTCCTTTGCTTCATGGAGCCAACCTGACCTGCTCCGTGTCTTTTTTTTTTTTTTTTTAACTACCAGAGAAACCAAAAGTAGTTTTAGTATAAATATGTTTTAAATATTACATGGGATATTCTTGTACTACAAGCTTCAATTGTCCTCTGTGAGAAATGCTGATTTAATTGGCTGCTGTGCATCTTTGCTAGATTTCACACCTTGTCGTCTTCACAGGGAGCATTGTTCCTTTGGAATTCCCCCACTGCAATTATTTCTTACTCTTCTCATACAATGACTGCGAGTCCCTGACTGTGGTGGAAGGAGGGGTTATGCTTGGTCATACTCTGAACTTCTGTATCCTAATGCAAAGTTTTGAGTTCAGCAGAACCTATGATCCCTGGACCCAGAGATGAGAGACACTGTCATTGGCTGAGAGTTAACCAGCTTTCTGGGCTTAGAGGCAGAATTCTCGGCGGTCTCTGCTGATCTAGGAAGCCTCGTTAAGCCAAATCCTGATTCTATGAAGGCATTCCCATCTGATAAAGCTGGTAAAGGTTCTTGACAAGCCTGAGGCCCTCAGATCGAACCTCTAACATCTGTCTGTGTACTATGGCATGCATGTGTGAGTACATGTGTGGGCATGTGTGCATATGTGGGATTCTCCAGTAAAATTAATAGGAAAAACGTTTAGCCTAAGAAGTCAATGTACACAGTACCTTGCAGATGTCACTCCACTGCCCGGGACCATTATCATTGATGGCTCTAACCTTGAACAAATACTCAGTGTTGGGGGTCAGGTTGTGTAGCTCCAGGTTCTGCTGCAGGATGTCGCGAATTTGTCCACAGAGCTCTGTGCGCACATTATTAGGAGGGGTGGTAACGAGCTCATAGAATTCCATCTCAAAGGAGTCCACGTCTTCTGTTGGGCACGTCCAGTAAACCTAGGAGAAGTGGGGGTATGAGCATGGCACCAACACACACTGCTCTGTCCTTCCCCTAGGATTTGTGCGGTAGCCCGTCTGTGGGCTGTGCTTAAGCTGACCCATTCTTCTACGGCTGCTGAGAGCTGTAGAATTTGTAGACGATTGTAGATTTTGCACACTCAAAATGCCATGGAGTCTATGTGGAGGTCAGAGGACAACTTGCTGGCATCTGTTTTCTTTTCCTACTATGTGGATCCTTGGAATAGGACCCAAGTTGTTAGGTTTGGTGGTAAGTGCCACCATGTTGATGACCCTGAACTTTAAAAAAAAATTGTATTTTAAAAGCATATTTCTACTGCCCTTATTATATTTTTTTTGCTAAAGTCAAATGCCATAAGGCACAGTTAATGTATAATTTCACGTGTACTAGCTTTTATAAATGAAATCACATAGCATAATGAAGTTATTCTGATTTGATCATTCTTTCTGATGATCAAAACAAGAAGAACATTTATGGTAACATGCTTTGGAAATACAGAAGTATAAGGGAAGAAAATAAACATCTCCCCTAATCCACACATTGATTCCTGTAAGTCTTTCTCCTGCCGGGGGAGATGCAAGCACACTCATGCAGGGATTGGGATTGCAAGGCTCTGCTTTATTCTCTTAACTTACAGTTCATCTGTCTTATACAGTCAAAAAAACTGCCCATAGAGGCCAGCAAGATGGCTCAGAGAGTAAAGGTGCTTGCTGCTAAGCCCGACAACAACCTGGAGTTTGATTCCCAGGAGCCCCACAGTGGAAGAAGAGAACTGGTACTCTCAAAGTTGTCCTCTGACCTCCACATGTATGCTCTGGCATCTCTCTCTCTCTCTCTCTCTCTCTCTCTCTCTCCTCTCTCCTCTCTCTCTCTCTCCTCTCTCTCTTTCTCTCACACACACACATACACACACACACACACACACACACACACACACACGCACACACACACATGCACACAGAGATAAAATGAATAAATGTAATGGAACTATATAAAACACTGTTTCTAAAATAACTGACCCTTTCTACAGTCGAGCAGTTAGATTTTTCTGCTTTTGTACTCAGATAAATGCTGGAACAAATATTTTTGGGGCATAAATCCTTTTTTTTTTTTTTTTTTTTTTGAGGAGGACAGTTCTTAAGAAATTATTTCTAAAATTCAAATTGAATCAAAAGATTTCTAGAGTTTTGGAATACATACTAATAATCTTCTAAGACCAACTTGAACATTTTCCATACTGAAGCTCTGAAAATTTAGGAGTCTTGTCTACATAGACTTAAATTATTTTCATTGTAGAGCACAATGAATCCTGGAAAAGGCCCATTTTACGACCCTGGAACAGGGATTTTCTACATCATCATCATCGTCATCATTTTACATTAGATCACTGTCAGGCCGTAGGTGAAGTGGCAGTGACTTGCTTGGTTGTCTCAGAAGGTGTCCTTCTCTCAAACTTATCCAAGGATAACTCTTATGCAGCGCATGTGACTTCTCCAAGTCCAAGTACGGAGCAGACCCCACCAGCCCTTCTGCTTCAGAACAGGGGCTGTGGACTCTCTGAGAGGCAGGGGGTGTCAATGAGATGAGATACAGCGTGGCCAGAGTTCACTGATGTCACCCGTACCCCATTTCTGTGTGAAGGACAGGGAGGGGCACCATGCTGTATTTGATGGTCTCCAGGAGGGTGCTGTTCTACCTGGCACATTTCTTGTGGTACTAGTTTATCCTCTGAAGCATTACAATGTCTCACAGAGGGAGAAGGTAAAACCTGGTCTCTGTCCGATCTTCATTTGTGTTTAGACCCTACCTACTGAAGTGCAGTCTGCAGACAGCAGCATTGGCAATACCTGGCAGCTTGTGAGAGCTAGACTCTCAGGCCTGGAAATCCAACGACAAAGAATCTACCTTCTAACAAGTCTGCAGGAGATGGTAGTGCTTGGAACCACTAGTTCACATTTCAAGATGCCTACTGTCTTTGAGAAAGGGATAAAAGATGAGCCGTGCCATATGGAAGCAGACCACGAAGTAATTTGGGAGGTGTGTCCATGCAGGAACCTCAAAAGAGGCCAGAAACTCCAGTTGCCCAGCAACCCTTTTGCCTCTTGGAGTTTAAATAACATACTCCATAGGCAATTCAATTCAGGCTCAGCTGGATTTCAGAGAGACAGTAAGGCAAAGAGTATTTGTTCAGTGTTAGGTTAAGATGGCCAGTAGCCTGTGCTGTCACAGGTGATGCAGGCATGGAGACCTGTAAGACACTCCACTTTCCATATCACCCCTAAGACAGAAGATGGATCTCAGCAGAGAACTGGAATGGTTCTGGGATGGTCATCTGAATCTTTTCAAACCCCAGGGAGCCTGGATCTAAGAGAAATAACAGTTTAAAGGAACACACAGCTGGCAGACAGCAGAGACTGCTCACCTAATTCAGTCCTGGACTCTTCCCCATACTTCCATGACCTCCCAAGCCAGTTTGAAACTTTAATTCCAACTTGATTCTTCTTTTTGGCTTCTTTTCCCTTCCTTCCTTCCTTCCTTCCTTCCTTCCTTCCTTCCTTCCTTCCTTCCTTCCTTCCTTCCTTCCTTCCTTCCCTCCCTCCCTCCCTCCCTCCCTCCCTCCCTCCCTCCTTCCTTCCTTCCTTCCTTCCTTCCTTCCTTCCTTCCTTCCTTCCTTCCTTCTGGTGTTGTAAAGACCAGGAATCGACACTGTCTTCTACTGTCTTCTCTCTCCCATATTCTACTATCTATAAATCTGTCTGTCTGTCTGTCTACTTACCTACCTAACCCTGAGGCAGGGCCTGTCATCTAGCTGGAGTTCACTGTTTCCACTGGACTAGCCAATCATGAAGACCCTGGATCCCCCTGCCAATCATGAAGACCCTGGATCCCCCTGCCAATCATGAAGACCCTGGATCCCCCTGCCAATCATGAAGACCCTGGATCCCCCTGCCAATCATGAAGACCCTGGATCCCCTGCCAATCATGAAGACCCTGGATCCCCCTGCCAATCATGAAGACCCTGGATCCCCCTGCCAATCATGAAGACCCTGGATCCCCCTGCCAATCATGAAGACCCTGGATCCCCTGCCAATCATGAAGACCCTGGATCCCCTGCCAATCATGAAGACCCTGGATCCCCTGCCAATCATGAAGACCCTGGACCCCCTGCCTTTGCCACCCCAGCACTGGAAGCACAGATATACACCAGGCTTTGACATGTGTGATGGAGATGCAAATTCAGTTCTTCATGCTTGCACAACAAGCCTCTTGCCCACTGAGCCTTCTTCCTAGCCTGTGTTTCTTTCAATAGAAAGGCTGCCCATCAAGTAGGGTTGGGATTTACACGCACTTATCATTATGTTCTCAATACACTGACTGGATTAATTGACATTTCAGGACCCTACCCTACTGACTAGGTTGACTATAAAGAGTCTAGAGGAGTAGACTCAAGTGACCACATTCTAGAGGCCAAAGCAGTATAGGCAACCTTCTCTGACCTCTCTCTTTTATTCTTTGCCCTGTACTTCACCCTTCCCTTTGTCATACCTTGGCAGCTCTTGGGTACACCAGTGTCTGGTAGATGACAATTGGGCCTGGGGTCCTCACAGAGGTGTCGTTGAAGGAATACCAGTTGTGGAAGCTGTTACTGCTCTGCGGGGGCTGGGTTTCCCCTGTGGCACTCCAGTAGGTGTAAAGGCCGTCAGTCGTCTTGGCGGGCGCGGCAGACTGGGCTCTCCCGTAGTTCTCCAGACCCATCTTGCCCTTGTCATTGGCGGTGTTGAAGGATATCAAGGAAGAGCTCCGCTGGTATATCTGCTGGTTGCCGAAGCTATGGGTGCTGAATGTCACCTTCCTGGCGATCATCATTTCTGAGTGGATAGGATACTGGGAAGGGAGTGAGTCCCCAGAGGAGCAAGCCTTTTTGGGTCCCGTGGGAAAGAGCTCGTGGATGGCATTGGAGAGTTCAGCAAAATCCAAGGGGATACAGTGTAGGGAGTGAAGCCGCAGCTGAGGGTCGGGCCTGAAGGTATTCTGGATGCCCTCCTCAATCTGGTCTACCAGGATCTTGGCAGACTGCAGGAAGGCCACCTGTCCTGTTTCCTTCAGGGCTTCTTTGGAGTAAGCAATCAGGCCATCCATTTCGTTCACTTTCATGGTCGTAATGTACACATATTTCTCAATTTCTTTCTGCCTGGACACTTCCAGATTCTCTATCTGTTCCATGATGATCTTTTCTTTCTCTTGAAGGATGGCTCGCAGTTTGAGGAAACCATTCCGGACCTCCTTCCTCTTTGCTTCCTTGTCAGCTTTAAAACTGCTCTTTAGAATGTTGAATTCCATCAGGTCATTATCAATTTCATATCGGACTGAAAAAAAAAAACAACCAAGTCGGTTACCGTGAATATTTTCATCTCTACAGATATCAAAGCCATATCAAACTGAAGCAAATCTCTGGACTCAAAGGAAATGGAGAGAGACAGAGAGAGAGAGAGAGAGAGAGAGAGAGAGAGAGAGAGAGAGAGAGAGAGAGAGAGAGAGAGAGAGAGAGAGAAACACCTAGCTTGGCTGACACAGGCTACAACAGGCTTTTGAAATAAATTCCCCTCTATTCTTCCTCCACATGCCCCTGGCACACGTAACTTTCCCTGATGTCTACTAAATGGTGTCTTAACAACCAAGCTTGACCTAGTATTCTTCAGCCATTGATGGTAGACCACTTCTTATAGACATGGAATATAAGTAGTAATAATTCCACCCCACACTCTTTTTAAATTTAAAAGAGAGTCTTGTCACTGTTCAGCACTGGTGTTAGAGTCTGGGTGCATGACTTACTAGCTGCCTTTTGCCGACCACTTTATTTAAGCACAGCTGTCTCATGCATGGAGTGTACACCACATCTGCCCTGTATGCTTATTGAGCCTGGCATGGTATATTCCTAGAGCATTCTGTCTAGGGTCATCTGGAAACAAAGAATCTTAATAGAGAAAATGACTCCATAGGATTGGTTTGTAGGCAAGTCCGAAGGCATTATTTTGACTGATGATTGATGCTGGAAGTTCCTGGCTCTCTGTGAATGGTGCTAGCTTTGGACAGGTGGTCCTGGATGCTATAACATAGCAGACTGAGCTAATCATGAATGGGCAAGCCGGGAGCAGCATCCCTCCATGGCTTCTGCCAGTTTATGCTTCCAGGTTCCTGTCTCACATTCTTGTCATGATTTCCTTGAATGCTAGACTATGATGTGGAATTATAAAATAAGCCCTTCCCTCCCCAAGTGTTTTTTGGTCATGGTGTTTTACCACAGCAATAGAAACTTTAAGACAAAGACCTATATGAAGTGGTCCTCTATGGGCGGAGCCATTCCCTAAATGAATTTCTAGGTCTACCTGGAGACAGAGACATGTCTGACCTGGTAAAGGCACATTTTGATATTATGAAACTTTTATGGAACTTTACAAAAAATTATTGTACTTTGCTCTAGTATAAAAAGCAGGGTTGGTTTTATATAAATTATATTATACACCAATATGAACAACCATGACAGAAGGGAAAAAAAGGAGCTGGCCAGAATATTACTCCTATTTTGGAGTTTCCCTATTACCATGTGGCCATTAGCAGTTCTTTAAATTTGTTGCCTACAATTTTGACAGAAAGTTCATGGTAGATAACTTCAATTGAGATGATTCTCAGCGTTATATTAGTTCTTCCCCCCTGGAAACAGGGAGGTGGAGTTAAAAATAACTGTTATGCTCAGAAAAAAAAAACAAAACAAAAAACCACCACTACCAAACACCCCACCACCACCACCACCACACACAAACAAACAAGCAGAACTTCGGGATGTGACTGGAGAAAACTTATTTTTCCCTTTTGGAAAATGGGACAAAAGTTCAATAAAATTGTAACAAAAACGACAGGATCTTTCTGTGCTTATTATTCTCCAGTTTGTTTTCCAGAGGTGAGAGAATGTTTCATAAGATAGCTCCTCTTATCCTCACCAACCCAATGAGGAAGCTACCACTATCCTTCCCATTTTATAGCTGAAAAAACTGAGTCACAGAGACACTAACTGGCCAGTGATAGCTGTCATGGATACCTGTGCGGCCATCTCAGGCTCTCCCAGTGTCTAGATTTCTCCACCAGCTTGAGCACCTCCCCCTACCCCACCCCACAACCTGCCCCCAAAAGGTTCCCTACAGCATCCTCTGGTCTTTTTCACAGCTGGGAGTTACACTGAAGGGGAGCAGGAAACTGATCGGGACCTGCTTTGAACTTGGCGATGGCACTGAAGAGGGCAGCAGACCTCTCGGAGCAGGCGTCTATGAGGCTGACCGTGTCATGGCCATTGTGGAAAGCGATCTTGCAGAAAGCGCAGAGTAGCTGGTTGTCGCTGCGGCAGTACTCGTTGATGCGGCTGGATGGATGGTGGATGCAAATCTTCTCATCCTGGTCCTCAGCGCTGGTGTCCACGAAGACGTGGTCCTGCATGGCCACGTCTGAGTGGAAGGCCTTGAGACAGTCGTTGCACAGGTTGAGACGACAGGTGACACAGCGCTTGTAGGCAATGCGCCGGGTGCGGCACACCTGGCAGAGGATGGGCCCTGAGGAGCGGTCGAAGCGCCACTTGAGGTAGCCGTGCTGCTGCATGTAGCGTTTAGTAAGGCGCCCGCGCAGGTAGTTTTCTGGCAGGTGCATCTGGTGGCTGTAGGGCATACAGTGCGAGCGGCTGCACATGGGGCAGATGAGGATGAAGAAATTCTCCGTGACCTCGGCGTGCTTTTGCAGCTGCCGCAGGCACTTCTCGCATAGGCTGTGGTTGCAGGGCAGCATGAAGGAGTGCAGGCGCAGCCGGTTGCACATGGGGCAGGTGAGGTGGCTCACCAGGTGGCTGCTGGCAGGCATGGTCTTGGGTTCATCCATCTGAGTATCGCTGCTCCCCACGCGGAGGGCGGTCTTAGAGCTGAAAGAAAAAGCAAGCCCAGGCTTCAGGAACAATACACAAGAGCTCCAGAAGGACCAGCCCAGAGGGGTTGCACATAGGAAAGGTGATAAACGGTTCCTGCATGGTGCCTGTCTTGGCTTGCCTCTACTCTCTTAGTAAATGAACTCAGTTAAGGCACTGGTACCCATGACATGGCATTTTAAAAGATGATGAAGACTGGATTTATTGTCTTCACGGAAGGCTCTCTGGATCCAGCCAGAGCGATGTAGTGCCATCCTGCTAATTTTTTTTTTTTTTGAGAGAGAGAGAGAGAGAGAGAGAGAGAGAGCAGAGGGGTATGGCATGGTTAGCTGGCTTGGATTTTTTGATGCATATCAGTAACACCATAAAGCATCAGACAGGACCACAGTGGCTGTGATGTATCAGAGCAGAAGTAATACTGCTTCAGGATGTTGGACCAGAATATTGTCCAAACCACATAAATGGCCTCCTACGCCCCTTTGCTGGGGAATGTGAGTGATTGTACCTTCTCTTTTTTTCTGATAGATGATTCAGGCTCCATGTGTTCTAGGTGCTTTCTAGACAGGAGTAAGAGAACCAACTGATTGACTCCATTCTCACTAACTCAAGCCCCAGTCCGTCGGGTACCTCACACTGACGTGGAGTGGGACATGTTCCCCCTTGTTGCAAATGAGTCAATAAATCCAATCTAGCTCAATTACAGGCATGCTTCTGGTGGCTGTGCCTGGAAGGCAGTGACATTACTATTACTGTTCTGTGTGGGATGGGCCAGAGGAAGGTAGTAAATGACTTTTCTAAGACAGCAAGAGACAATTTCTGTGCTGATCCTAGAAGCCATGAACTGACTTCCAGATCAACAGCAATACACAAGGGTCTGCCTCTGGGCAATTTATATATGGCAGGGCATGGCACATTTAGAGTTACCCATTTAGAGAGTCTTAATCTCTTTTGTGCTCAGTTTCTCCAGCTGTAAATCAAAGATTGCAGCACTTCCTTCCTGGGGGTTTACAAAGTGTAAATGAAAATAATCCATCCCCAGTGTAAATATGGTCCCTGTAATCACCCTCTTGCGCTATCCACCGGCTAATGTCCACAGTAGAGGAGGAAACCGCAAGAGAAGGAAACAGTAGCCAAGCTCGTGAAGGCCCATGTGTGCTTATACTATTGTGAGTTAAGGGTCTCTATTTGTCTACTGGAGGTCACCCTCATGGATTCAATGGCAAGAACTACAAATGAAGAGACTATGCTTGTGCAATTCAAGTGCATGGTATGAGAAGCTGCAATCAGAGTAAAAGCAGTTTAGGAAAGAAGCGACTCTGCTGTGGGAATGGAGATGCAAGCCGATGCACTATCTTTGGCTATTCTCGAGTCTTTCTGTTCATAGTAAGGTCCTGGACTTGACATTGGGCAGTGTTCTCTTCTGACCCCTTCCCTTTCTGATTTCTCTTTCTCTTTGTCTCCTTCTTGGCCAAGGAACCCATGCCTCAGATCACTGACAGTCAAAGGAGCTTCCTAGGGTGGCCCTGAGATACAGTGTCTCCGCATAACCTTAGGCAACCTGAGAGCTGGCTTATCCCTGGGTCTTGGATGCTGAGATCTAGGCTTACAGCCTCACTGTTTTTGGTCCTATTTCTTTTCTGTGTCCAAGCCTCTTGCTTAGTACCAGAAGGGTCACCTGAAGTCACAAGTCAAGAGTACATGTTGTACCTAGATGAGTTTCTCTGATAAGAAAAGTAAGACTTGGAGTCAGTGTATAATACATGGAGGGAGTAGAAGCGATCAGAAAGAGGGAAGGAGGGAGAAAGGAGATACTGTGTGGAGAATGGGCAGGGCTAAGAGAACTCTGTTAATGGCCCGAGGAACTGGAGTAGTTATGAGAAAGGGACTGAGGAAAAGAATGAATCCAGGAAGGCTAGATTAGACCAGAGTGAAGAAAAAGTGAGGCCACTGAACAGCATTGGGAGGGAAGGGGTTTGGAGACCAGGAGAGGGGGGTTGGAAGGCAAGCACCAGTACGTTAGAGCTGACTGCCTGGCA
Organism: Mus musculus; assembly: GCF_000001635.26. Lineage (NCBI taxonomy): Eukaryota > Metazoa > Chordata > Mammalia > Rodentia > Muridae > Mus > Mus musculus. The sequence goes on from NC_000075.6 coordinate 97,368,340, forward strand.
CTGAAGTACAAACAGGGTGTCTGCTGCCCACAGATTTCCATGCTAAAGCAGCCACCAAGGCCCACAGCCTTGCCTTCCTGCCCTGCCTCTGCTCCACTGCACAGCCCACTCCCTGCTAAGTCTTGCTCGTTCTCACATCTGCCTTCCAAGCCTCTAGGTCCCACGCTGATGACTCCAGTTCTCCCTGTTAGAATCACCGGATGGGGATCGAGTTCTTACAGTTCTGAAGCCCACGTTGTACCCCAAGATCAATGGAAAAGAGAATGCTGAGGTGTGGAGAGCATGCAGGAGCGTTTATTTTTAAAGGTCCCCAGGGGATTTATATGCACTTCTGAATTTGGGAGCTGCTGATGTCTACGACTCTAAAGCACTAGCTGTGATCTTCCCTTCCCTGTGAAATCTCCCCTGGCTCCTGATGTCCCTGACATGTGACTTAAAAAGAGCAGCTTGCTAGCCTGTGGGGTAGCCACTTTACTGAGTGACTGAGAACCTGACAGTCATGACTTTGGAGGGGAAAGAAAGGGTGGCTGTCAGCTCAGGGTACTTCTGTAGGTTGCTACCTATGGTCAAAAGCGGCTCCTAGAAGTCCGTACTCACCTGGTAAATGCTGCAGTTTACAGGAAGGGGATGAAGAACAGTTTATATTTTTCAGATCATCTAACAGGCTATGGAGCCTATACCATATAAGGGTCTCCATTTTGTCATGACTTTTTGTTTTTTTTTAAATTTTGGACCCTTGCCCTAGCTCTGGATTCAAGTCATGACTCTACCCCCTTCCTAGCTGCTTAGTCTTGGGCAACTTAGTATCTCCCAGCTAAATATTTTCCTGAGTCCAGCTGGCACAGAGTGAGGAGAGGGATGGATACATGAACAGTGGCTGGCAAAGTTTCTTGAGGGCCATCACTTGTTTGCAAGGTGAGAGCTCTTGGGGTCAAAGGGTACATGTAGCATGCATTCACATCGGTAAAGGAACTTGGCTGTTTAACTGCTACAAAATTACCATTGTTTTTGTTTGTTTGTTTGTTTGTTTTTTTGTTTCCCATGTAGAGTATACTCTAGGAAGCACTGGCCTGTTCTGGGGTACCCACAGCTGGCACATGTTCTCCAGTTATTTTGAGCCAACATAGCCAAACGACGGATGGCCAGCACTCATGCAGTACTTACGAGGTGACGATGCTTCGAAGGCGACCCTTTCTGAATGTGATGGTAACATTGCGGCAGCAGTGGCTCTCGTAGTAGTAGCACTTCAGATTGGTGCTGGCCGTGCAGCAGCACTTACAGTTGGGGTCATTGGCCCAGGAGCAGCAGCACCAGTGGCAATTGGGGTTCTCTGCACAGGTGCAGTGGCAGAACTGGCAGTTCCGCTCATCCTTGTAGGGGCAGGGGAAGCAGGTGCAGTTCCGCTCGGAGGTGAAGATGAACTTGCAGCACAGGCAGGAGAACAGCCGGGGGCAGCATCTCTGCCAGGTACAGCAGGGAGAACAGACACACATAGCCGTCTCCATGGCTCCTAGTTCTGGTACAAGGCCTCTAGAGTTTTGACAATGTTCTCTACCAGATTATTGTGGCCACTTCTCTCCCAAAGGGACCCTTGCCCACTCTCGTGAGGCTGGCAGTTTGGGAATTGTGGCAGGAAGTTGGCCAGTTTATGAGGCCTTCACAGGTGGTGGTCCTCCTCTGAGCTGGCGTTACCTATTTCAGCCTGTGGACATTGCTTATGTCATAATCCCTGACTCCCACCATGTCTTCACATGCTCAGTAGTAGGTAAGAGGAGGGCACCCAGGGGTGGTAGCTGGGATACATACTGGGTGTTTTTCAAGAGACTGATGTCACAGGAGTGGTGGCACCACGGAGCTCTTGGAGGCTTTAGCGGCCATCTGTTGTGTTTCAAGTGCTCACATGGATTTTAGATGCTGTTTTTCCTTGGTTGGTACTATTACTGCTATTTGGGTAACTTGAATTCAGGTTTTTTTTTTTTTTTGGTTTTTGTTTTGTCTTTATTGACTGAAAGACCGGGGTGTGACTAATTAGACATACAGACTGACACCATGTTCCTCTTCCGTCAGCAGAACTCTGACCAGCAAAGCACAATGTTTACAAATAATGGCGCCATCACAGTGAAAGGGTCATCACTATTCAGAAAAGGGGCTGAAGGGACAGAGACACAGGCTCACTCATGTCCCTTCAGAGTTCATGATCACGAGGCTTTATGCTTAAGTCGTCCACAGGTTTAGGACTCAGACTTTGTTTTCTTCTCCTCTGTACCCTTGCCCTAGACCACCCCACCCCTCCCCACCCCACCCCACCCCACCCTACCCTACCCCACCCCACCCTACCCCACCCCACCCTACCCTATCCCATCTCACCCCACCCTACCCTACCCCACCCCACCCTACCCTACCCTACCCTACCCTACCACCCCACCCCACCCCATCTCACCCCACCCTACCCTACCCTACCCTACCCTACCACCCCACCCCACCCCATCTCACCCCACCCTACCCTACCCCACCCCACCCTACCCTACCCTACCCTACCACCCCACCCCACCCCATCTCACCCCACCCTACCCTACCCCACCCCACCCCACCCTACCCTACCCTACCCTACCACCCCACCCCACCCCATCTCACCCCACCCTACCCTACCCCACCCCACCCTACCCTACCCTACCCTACCACCCCACCCCACCCCATCTCACCCTACCCTAGCCCCACCCCACCCCACCACATTCATTTATCAAGAGGTGCAGAATCATTAGCTACTCGGCCAGTGTGCACCCAGGAACTCTAGAAACAGCGCCCTATCAATCAGGGGAAGTCTTGCTTTCCCCTTCATACAGCTTGCAAAGATTAAAGGAGCAGAGGTCTCACGGCCATGCCGTCCTAGAACAGGACCGCTGTCTCATTATATTTCTAAAAAACAGCAGAAGTGAGAGCTGAATTTGGCTGTGGGAGTTTAGTGAATAATTTATTACCTCTTCCCATGATCATCACCCGTGTAATAGGAAAGAACATTCTCGGAGTGCTAACTGGGCCAGCCTCACATGGAGTTTAGATCTCTACAATAGAAAATCCCGAATCCTAGGGTGTGCACTTTATCTTTCGTAGACATTACTAAGTTATCACTGTGAAGCATACTCCAGATCACACCAACACCAGGAATAGATGTATGACACTTCCTCTTGTGTTTGCTCAAACTCAGTTTTATCAATAAGCCTCCCTACCCTTGGGAACACAAAGACCTGAGTTCGACTTATAGGCCATTTCAACATTGGTTTATATAAGGCATCCTTTCCTTTCTGTTCTTAAAAACATTAGCAAGGTGTAATTCACTTACCATTAGAGTGATCCAGTCAATGCCTTTTGGTGAATTCATTAAACTGAGCAAATATTACCATTATCTAATTCTAAAACATATGTCACCTCCAAAAAAACATCAATTAGAAGTCATTTTCTCCTCTATTCCCCCAGCCCTCATGGAACAATCTTTCTGACTTATCATTTACTTATTTTATAAATGGAATAATACACAGTCTTTTTGGGTCTTGTTTAACTTAGCATGTTTCCAGGGTTAATGTTATACCAAATATGAGATTTCGTTGTGTATCTGTGCATGTGTGCATACAAGTTCATATACACATACAGATATGTGGAGATGTGCTTGCCTGTATGTGCACATCTGGACGTGAAAGATTGCTCCTAGCCATAGCCTGAGAAGCTTCTTTTTGCAGAGGCTAATCCTTTTGCAGAGATTCAGAACCAGTCACAGTGTTAAGAATATGCGAGTCTGAGTGATCAGCCACAAATGGGTCATCCATGTCAACTTTCCCTAACTCAAGACTCAGGAGCATTGAAGAAGAGTAGCCATGAGGAAGGGAAGAGCAGGATGGAGAGAGAGAGAGAGAGAGAGAGAGAGAGAGAGAGAGAGAGAGAGAGAGAGAGAGAGAGCTATGATATGCTACCTCTGTCACGAGAAGGTCATTGTACACAAGAACAAAAAGAGTTGTGCTTACCTGCACAGATCAAACCAGTACAAATTCTAGCATTGTGGGGAGACTGGTTCTAAGGTCCCACCTCTAGATGAGGAACGCTGGCAGTCATTGGCTGTTTAGTAATGGAGGGTCTCATTTCCTTGGGTTATGGCATATGCCATGCCCTAGTGGATGGTCCTACATGCACTGTTTGTAGACAACACCAATTGGACTTAATTGGTTATTAATTAAAAACAATAAGGGGATATGTAGATGAAAGGGAGAACCCAGGGGGAGTCCTGGTGGCAACTGGAGGGAGATAGTGGGGGTGGATATGAGCAAAATCCATTGTGTTGATATGTTATGAAACTTTTTAAAGACGAATAAAAGATTAGAGCTTCCCATGTGATTTGAGCAATTATAGAGACTATCAAACGAAGGGGAACTCCCTAATTATTTTTATGTGACCAAAATGAATTCATTAAACCTAAACTGACAAAAAAATGTAGTTGAGAAAGGCAAACAGAGCCCTACTAATGTAATGAAGCACAAACGGAAGCTTTTGATAAAGTATTAAGCAGATCATAGGAACACATTTAAGAAGTTGTACATCTTAGCTGTTGCCATTTTTTTCTAATGGGATCTCCTATCTTGGCACTGTACGAGTCACCCATATGTGTGCAGAACCAGCCTTTGGCATAACATGAGTATTCATGTTAAAAATACTAAACACTATGGGGATTAATATAGTTACATTTTAAGTTTTGCTAGGTAGCCCAGGCTAACGTAGAACTCATGGCAATCCTCTAGCCTCAGCTCCCCAGTAGGTGGGATTACAAATACGTACCACCTTATCTGATTGGTAGTTGACTTCTTAATATACCAGTCTCAAAGCTAGCACAGAGTTAGAAAACACCAGGCGTGTGCCTGGTGCCTGCAGAGGGTGTCGGATCCCTTGGAACTGGAGTTATGGGTGGTTGGGTGGTTGTGGGCTACCATGTGGGTGCTGGGAACTGAACTCAAGTCCTTTGTAAGAACAAGGGTTCTTTCTTTTTCTTTTTCTTTTCCAATTGCTGGATAGCTGCCCCCTTCTTCAGGTCCCCCTCCACATAGTTTCTCCTCTCATCCCCCTCTCCTCTGGGGTGGAGGGCCTTCTTGGGTATCCCCTGACCCTGTCACATCAAGTCACTGCAGAGCCAGATGCATCCTTTCCCACTAAGGCTAAACAAGACAGCCCAGTTAGGGGAACAGGATCCACAGTCAGACAATAGATTTAGGGACAGCCTCTAGTCCAGTTGTTGGGGGATCCGTATGAAGACTGAACTGCACATCTGCTACGTGAGTGAAGGGGAGGGATACTAGGTTCATCCTGTATATTCCCTTTGTTTGGTGGTTCAGTCTCTGAGCCATCTCCCCAGCCTCCTCCTCCTTTTTTTAAAACTCATTATCCACCCTCCCTCTATCTTCTCTCCTACCATCCTATCTTTTAGTAATAATGGTCCCACATTCAGACTGACTTTTTTATCATTCATATTTGAGGGAGACTATGAAGTATTGGTATTTCCATGCTAGACTATTTCACTTGACATAAATATTCTTCTGTTCTATTAATTATGCTTCAAAAGATAGAATACAATTCTTTTAATGATTGAATGATATTACATTGTTCACATATATATATATATGCCACATTTTTGTATCCTATTGATGGATATCTAGGTTGTTTTATATCTTAGCTCTCATGAATTGTTTAAAGATAAACACAGCACATGCTTTCTTTTTTCATTTATTTATTTTTTATTAGATATTTTCTATATATACATTTCAAATGCTATCCTGAAAGTTCCCTATACCCTCCCTCAGTGCTGCTCCCCTACCCACCCACTCCCACTTCTTGGCCCTGGCGTTCCCCTGTACTGGGGCATATAAAGTTTGCAATACCAAGGGGCCTCTCTTGAGACTGACTAGGCCATCTTCTGCTACATATGCAGCTAGAGACACGAGCTCTGGGGGTACTGGTTAGTTCATATTGTTGTTCTATCTATAGGGTTGCAGACCCTTTCAGCTCCTTGGGTGCTTTCTCTAGCTTCTCCATTGGGGGCCCTGTTTTCCATCTTATAGATGACTGTGAGCATCCACTTACATGCTTTCTTTGACATGACTTTATATTATCTCAGTATACACCTAGCACAGTATATCAAATATCCTGCATATCAGATATTTACATTACAATTCATAACAGTGCTAAACTTACAGTTATGAAGTAGCAAAAAAAAAAAAAGTATTTTAGTGGTTAGGGGTCACCACAGCATGCGGAACTGTATCAAAGGGTCACAGCATTAGGAAGGTTGAGAACTACTGATCTAGAAGAAAATTCGTGAGTCTTGTAATGGATTTATTTTCAGTTTTTTTTTCTTTTTAAAGAATCTCCATGTTGCTCACTTAATAACTTTTATTTAATTCTCCTACCAATTGTTGATAAATTTTTTTCTCCATATTCTTCCTAGCAATTTGTCAGCTTTTCCTTTTAGGTAACAGTTGTTTTAATGGAGGTACAAAACAGCTCATTATAGTTTTTTTGTTTTTTATTTGTTTCCCTGGTAGCTAACGATAATGAATATTTTTCATAAATTTATTGTCCATTTGAATTTCTTCTCTTAATGTGTGTCTATGTGTCTGGTCATATCCTTTGTCCATTTTAAATTAGATTATCTGTCATTGCTACTGAGTTGTTTGCTTTCCTTCCTTATATATCCTGGCTATTAATCTTGTTATTTGAATGCTTTGCAAAAAATTTACCAACTTGTAGATTTTTCTCTACAATCTTGATCCTTTCCCTTGTTGTGTAGAATCTTTGTAGTGCGATTCAATCCTCTTTGCATATTTTTGCATTAGTTTCCCATGCTTTGGAGGCCTTAGGAAAACAAAACCTTAAAACCCCAACAAAGATTGTCTTATCTCCTATCTTGGAGCGGTTCCCCCAAGCGTTCCTTTAGTTCCATGCCTTGTATTTATGTATTTGATCCTATTGAGCATAATTCCTTTTTTATAAGGTGAGGCAGAGTTCTAGCTTCAATCGTTTGCATTTGAATACCCAGTCTCCCATCCCAACACTACCCATAACAGCACAAAACCAAAAGAAAACATAAGTCACTGTGGACAGAGATGGATCAAGTCAAACCAAGCACACACAATGTCTGACTGAGCTGCTAGAAGAGTGAGTGAGACCCTCGTCTACTGTCCACGCTGAATCCTGATATATACTATTCAGTGATAAGAGCAAAGCAGAGATAGTATATAATGCACCACCATCCATTTCAGGAAACACCTTGACTCTTTGATTTCTATTTTGTAGGATATTTAAAGATAAACTAAGATTTATGAGAGTGCAGGAGCAAAATGGAAGGGACTATGTATCTTAGTTTATAAAAATGATTTTAAAGCTATTTAAATACATTTTTACATAATTATAAGCTATAGTTAACTAAAAGGAACACATTAAAACAAATAAATTTAACTACAAGTTGAGTTCTGTACAGGAGGAATTATTTCAAATCAAAAGGGATACTATGTCGGCACAATCATTTGACTAGTTGCTCTGTGAATTTTATCCCTTAACATGCAACCAGCACAAAACAAATGTGGTTGGATATATTTTGAATAATAGTGTAAATGAGAACTTATGCTGCTATTAATGATGAAAGAACACACAAATAGGTGATGGATGAAGTCAAGAAAACCTAGCTATCTTAGTCAGGTTTCTATTCCTGCACAAAACATCATGACCAAGAAGCAAGCTGGGGAGGAAAGGGTTTATTTAGGTTATACTTTCACATTACTGTTCACCAACAAAGGAAGTCAGAACAGGAACTCAGACAGGGTAGGGACTTGGAGGCAGGAGCTGATGCAGAGGTCATGGAGGGATGCTGCTTACTGGCTTGCTTCCCCTGGCTTGCTCAGCTTGCTTTCTTATAGAACCCAAGACTTCCAGCCCAGGGATGGCACCACCCACAATAGGCTAGGCCCTCCCCACATTGGTCACTAATTGAGAAAGTGCCTTACAACTGGATCTCATGGAGGCATTTCTTCAAGAGTAGCTCCTTTCTCTGCGATAACTCCAGCTTGTGTCAAGTTGACACACAAAGCCAGCCAGTACACCAGCTATACTAAATTGTATTGGACATATCAATAGCTACCCATGCTATACTTTTTTAAAATAAAGATTAGCCTCATTTTGCAAGCTGGCTCCAGTAGTGCCCTGTTATCTTTGGAGCTTTTGCTTTGCCATTTGTGATTAATTAACAAATGATCTGAGAACATTCTCTTAAAAAAATACTGACTCTGGACACAGAAAAAGCTCAAAGACCATGACTTACCCAATACGTTTGTTCTCTAGACTGTGGTTCCCTGATAGCACTAAGTGGAAGTTGGGCTAAAATTTATGGAGGAATGGGTGACTTCAGATCTGGGCAAGTATACAAATGAATTCAGACTTACATCTTATAACACTTAAAAGATCCCTTCAGTGCCATTTTGGTAGAGGTCACACAACAGGAGGGTCAGCAAGCTAACATGGCAGGGGGGCAAGTGACAGTTCAGAAGAGAAGGAGCGGGACAGAATGAGTAGGTAGTGATGCTGAGGTGTGATGCCCAGGGACCCGAGGAGGACAGTCAGCTCCTCCAGTGTCCGGAGTGCCAGCTCCCCACAGCTCAGTTGAGTATTTAGAGAAACTGCTTGCAGCAGGAGGAGGAATCTCACCTAGAATTATGCCTCTATTTACATACCATCCCTGACCAACGTGGGACAACCTTAAAGGGTTTCCCAGCCGCCAAGGAGCTCCTGTTGGATTGGTTAAGGTTTACATCTTCGATTATTACAATTGGTCTTCTATTCCTGCTCTGTCCTGCTTTGTATCAGTTCCTAGGATGGTTTGAATGAGAAATGCCCGCTACCCCCCATCCCCCACCCCCAGAGCTCAGGTATGTGAACACTTGGTTCCTTGTGGATCAGACTGTGTGGGGAGATTGTGGAACTATAGGAAGCTGTCTTTCTGAAGGAAGTACATCACTGGGGGCAGGCCTTAGGGAATTATAATTTTGCCTGATATCTAGTTCACTCTCTGCTTTGTGTTTGCAGCTGAAAGTGTGGTCTTTGACTTTTGGCTCCTCTCAGCTCTTTCCCCTGCTACTATGGATTCTCTCTCTCTCTCTCTCTCTCTCTCTCTCTCTCTCTCTCTCTCTCTCTCTCTCTGTCTCTCTCTCTCTCTCTCTCTCTCTCTCTCTCTCTCTCTCTCTCTCTCCCTCCCTTCTTCTCTCCCTCCTGCCCTCCTTCCTTTCCTCCCTCCCTCTCCCAATTCTCTCAATTATAAGCCCAAATAAAGTTTCTTTCACAAGTTGCTTTTGGTCATTGTATTTTATTACAGCACCAGAAGTAACCAATATAGTCCCCCAGTCTAGTTCCCAGTAAACCACTTTCTGCAAATCTGCATCTTATTCTGTTCCTTGAGGAACCTGGATGAAGAGAACCTGGTTTAGAGCTTCACTGCCCGTCAGATCCAGCACCATTGATTGTTCTGTGCTGTGGGACTAGCTTCCACTGGGCCTCGTGCAGGACACAGCCTGGGTTCACAGCTCTCTATGGACGCCCACTAGGTATCTAGTTTATTCATTGTCCTCCCAGACCAAGTGTAGCTTATTATTTGGGGTCATTTTCATCATGAGCAATGTTGCCAGGTAACATTGCTGACTGCCCACCTTTATTAGTTTCCAGGGGAACGGAGCTGCATAGTTAACCCAAGGTCATTTTTTCCCCCACAGAGAAAGGGAATGTGCGCTGTTAACTGTTTATTCACATTTTTAGAAGCCATGAATTCATGCAGATAACTTCAGGTAGACAAAAATGCCAACCACCATTATTTACAGGATACGTGGAAACTCATTTGGAAATCTGGTAAATAAAGGGAACGGGTAGTTGATGCAGACTTTCTCATGTACACTGTGCCTTAGGATAATGAATAATCTGCTAAAGGGGATTTTAAAAAATGGAATGATTCCATTTAATAAATGAAGGAGTATAGAATTAAGATATCATCCTGTTGCAGCTTCTAATGAAAAGATGAATCTAGGCCTTAATCATCTACGACTACTAATAGCACCAGAGGGAGACAACTTGATGCTCTGCCCCTCTGATGGGAGCTCACAGCATGACTGGCAATATTCTTGCAGGAAATTTAAACCAAAATATGATCAGAATTCTAGTTCCTAATACCAACTGTCAGGGATCAAGGATTATGCTAAATGATACTGTGATACAATTTCCAACATCCAGGCTATGGAACTATCTGAGACAAATGAGCCAATTTCTTCAATGAAGACAATGACAGAGAGGAGAGAAAGAGAAGAGAAAATAGAGGGTAATGAAAAACAGATACATAGAGGGATGAGGATTTATAACTAAGAAAGTTAAAAGGTGAGGGACACATGTTAATCAACTGCAATTATGAACCGTATTTAGACTCTGATCTGAACAGTCTGAGAAAACAATGACTCAGCTGAGAGAACATGAAATTGGCTGAAGACTATGCAGTATACAAAATTATTGAAGTTTAGCTCTCATATATAGTTTGAATATTCCTTACTCAGAATGCTTGGCATCAGAAGAGTTTTAGAGTTATTTTTAAATTTTTTTGGAATATTTACTAACATACATACACATATGTATTATTTGTATATGTGCAAATAATATATATATATGTATATATACATATGCACACATATATATGTGCATGCATGTGTGCACGTGTATGTGTGTGTGTGTGTTTATGTATGCATCTTGGGTAGAAACCAAGCTTAAAACCCAACTGACTTATTTGTCTACATCTTCTGCACGTAGTTTGGTGGTAATTTCACTCAGTATTTTGACATCTTGTGCACAAAATAAAGTTTTATGGTGTATACATTTCTACTTGTGGTGTCACATTGGTTTTGGAAACATTTTGAGCTACAGAGCATGTCAGGGCTCTGAGGTTTTGGATTAGGGGTGCTCTCTCAGCCTTTTCTTTATATTGTGGTTAACTTAAGCGTGCTTTCAACTTTTAGAGGTAGAGACAGATGAAATGGCAAAATCATTTGTTTTTCTCCAAAAATAATCTACACTATGGGGAAATGGGCATAGAATTAAGTAGGATTAGCTATGCATTTATAAACACTGAAACTGGAATTTGTTGGCGCAGTCTTCTGTTTTCTTTACTGTTACAACTTTGAACATTCCTTTGGAAATGACTAGAAGCACGGATACATTTACATTTAAGTACAATAATCTCAATCAAGAAAATCTATCTGTAGATATCACCTGCATTCTTTGCTTCTTACTATTTGTATTAGGTAAGGTTTCTATTGCTGTGAAGAGACACTATGACCATGACAACTCTTCTAAAGGAAAACATGTAAAGTTAGAGGTTTGGTCCACTATCATCAAGGCAGGAAGCATGGTGACATGCAGGCAGACCTGGTGCTGGAGAGGGACTGAGAATTCTACCTCTAGATCTGCAGGCAGCAGGAAGGAAGAATGAACCACTGGGCCTAGATTAAGCTTCTGAAACTTCAAAGCTCACCCCAGTAACAGAGATAGTCAAACAAGGCCACACCCACTCTAACAAGGCCACATCTCCCAATAGCGCCACTCACTGGGAGCCTGTGGGGGCCATTTTCATTCAAACCACCACACTATTGTATATTTGTGAACAACATAGACCTTACTATAATACATAAGGGGAAAATGGACAGTAGAGATGGGAATGCTAAGGAAAGGTATGTCCTTGTAATGTTGCATAAGCTAAAAGACATAAACTGATAGAGAGATCAGAGGTCTCAGGTCAAGGTGGTGGCAGGCCACATTCTCTATCAGGCTCCAAGGGAAGTATTTGGTCCAAGCTCCTTGTCTTCTAATTTATTAATTTTAAGCTAGCATCTAAAATAATGCTACGTGTATACTATCAGAACATAGTCAAAAGAATGAACCCCCTTGCTTTAGAAAATATAGAAGGGGAGATGTCAGAATACAATTAACAGGATGACATATGGTGAACAATGCCCCGTGGAACTGTGAGAGAGACTCCAGGAAATAAGGCAGAGGGCCATAGCCACATTCAGGGTTCATTCGCCAGACTGGGTTCTACAGCTATGGTCTGACATCCAATAAGAACAGACACATTTTATAAATTGAATGTGTTTTTCCCAGGAGGAATGAAATCACACCCAAGAACAATCCAGGAATAAAATGCACCTGAGATAAAAGACCCTCTGCCTTTTCTTCTGGAGCCTCTCTCATGGTTCCCTAAGGAATTGTTCACAAAGGGCCAATCTTCTGACCGTGTTCCAATATCATATATCACATATCACATATCACATATCACATATCACATATCACATATCACATATCACATATCACATATCACATATCATATATCATATATCATCATATATCATATATCATATCATATTATATCATTATACATTCTTCTAGTTTCTTCCCCTCCCTTGCTGCTAGTCCCAATGTTCTGTGCTTCCCATCTGTCTGGTTTTATTTCCCTTTTGAACAGTCCTCTCTTCTGTTTTCATATTACCTACACATCACCCTTTCTCTCTCCTTCCCCCGCCCCTTACCATCCTCTTCCTCCTCTTTCAGGTTCTCTATTTATACATTTTGTGTATGGTGGAGTATACATGTGTGAAGGTCAGAGGGCGATTTTGGAGCCTGTTCTCGCCTTCTACCTCTGCGTGGGTTCCAGGAATCACACTTAGGTTGCCAGGCTTCTGAGGTGTGGGATTTTGAATACAAATATTTCCCGCAGGCTCAGGCAGGCTCTTGAACACTTGATCTTCAGTTGGTGCTACTGTTTGGGGAGGTTGTGGTACCTTTAGGAGCTAAAGCCTTGCAGGAAGATGACACTGGCTTTGCCTCACTTCCTGTTTGCTTTCCATGCTCTGTGTTTGAAGTTAAAGCTGTGATCTCTCAGCTTCCTGCTCTTACCACCTACTACTATGCCTCCCTCACCATTGTGGACTTTCCTTCTGGAGCCATAATCCAAAAATAACCTTAATTTTCCTAAGTAGCTTTTGGTCACGGTATTTTATTGCACTGATGAAAAGTAATTAACAGAGACACAAATAACACATTAAACGAGATTTATTTTATGTGTATGAATGTTTTTCTTTGTATGTATGTATAAGTACATTGCATGCCTGGTACCTGCAGAGGCCAGAATCTGGCATTGGTACCCTGGAACTAGAGTTACAGAAGGCTCTGAGCTACTTACTGGGTGGGTACTAGGAACTGAACTTGAGTCCTCTGCAAAATTAGCAAATGCTCTTAGCTGCTGAACCAACTCTGTATCCTCCAAAATAATCAAGTAAAAAGTTAAGACCACATGGAATAACACCCCAAATACACTTGCTTGTTCACCCACATGAACAACATTGTACACAATTAAAAAAATAAAAGAAAAAAAGAAAACTGATGATAAAATATGAATAATAAATTATCGAATAGATGGAAGAAAATAGTAAGAAACATGAATCAAGAGATCCTATGGATAAGATGCTTGGAATGGAGATAGTTCTTTCTAGTTCATGCACCCATTACTGCAGATGCTATAATGTTAGCAATGTACCAGAGTGTATGGAATAGCCAAGTCGCCCAGTTCTGCTTCGAGCAGGTGGGGTATTTGCTGCTGTAGATCTTGGCAGTTTCAGAACTATTTCTAGAAATGTCATTGCCCACTCTGCCTTCCACTCTCTATCCCAGTCCATGGTCTCCCACTCAAACCTCTCACTTGACTCAAGTCAATGGCTCCCTGATGCTGTGACTGTTTTGTGTGTGGCCTCACCCATCTAGCTGATGCAAGGCACAGTGCTCACGGGGACCCTGAATTGTGGTCATTACTGCTCTCTGCTTCCCAGAGCAGTTTAGTTACTAAGGACTGGACCCTTGGCAAGATGGCTCCTGGCTGCAGTGCTTTGGGATTGCTAAGTTGAATTCCTCAACAATGTGCTTGACATACAGGTGGAGTCTTTGTTCAAAACCAAGTCTCTGAGTAAATTTTAAAGTGTGTAGGAACCATGGATTTGCTAGGCTCTTAGGACTGCTGGTCCACAGATTTTCAGTGCTGATGTTGCCAGTTTACCTTATGTGGCAGTTCTGCTTTGTTCTGGGCTGCCTTTCATGCTCCCCTGCGGTGTCCGTATCTCCCCCATTTCTCTGTTGGTTGTCAGAGTTCCCCATCTTGTCTGCTTACAATATGATTTTCTTCCCATCCACAGACTCAAACAATAGATGTTGAACGATCCCGTAAAATATCTTGATTTCTGAGGTTATGTCTTGGGGAGTATGTAAAGGCAAAGGGGATGCTAAGTGGAAGAATATTTAGACATCTATGCTCACCCCCCACTCCATTACCTGGTTAATACAAGAAAATTCCTATCTGTGGTTTGTAGAGAGAGGTTTATAATAGTGGTCTAGACATAGGGAGTATGATGGTTTATTTTTATTGGCAACCTTTCTGGATTTGGAAACACCTAGGGAACATGCATCTAGGTATATTATTGAGGGTGTTTCTAGAAGATTTAACCATTTTGAATGTGGTAGAACCATCCCATGGGCTGAATAACATTTTAGACTTATAAAAAAGGGGGGGGGAAGCCTTCTCTGCTTCCTCATCATCTAGAGACATTCCAGGTTGTCAAGCTGTGAGCTGCTCCTGTTGCCAAGTCTTCCTTGCTGTGGTGGTCTACTCTATCCCCTGGACTGTGAACCCAAACACACTGTTCTCCTTAAATTGCTTTTTGGTTAGGTGTTTTACTGCCATGATGACAAAGTAACCAAATACTAAGGCTTATCACGGGATTAAAAATTGCGTTAAATGATTTATCTTATTTCGTTAAATTTCCAGGTGCAAGGTTTCTTTATTTGCAAGGTTTTAACTCAGAAAATCCATTAAAAAAGGATTCCCCTTACACGTGATATTTTAAACCTTCGAAAGCTCAGCCATGAACCTCTAGTTGTAAAGATGTATATCCTATTTTTCCTGGTGTCCCTGCATAGACAGTCCAGCCTCATCAGGCAATGACATCATTTCTAGTTTATCGTGCTAGACTTACCCTGACTTAAGGATCCTGCCTAGGAAACCAAAGGATAAAGCTACCTGTTGTCAAAGTCGTAGCTACATGCAGCTACAGAATGTTAGAGGCTCTCAAAGATGATGTAATCTTGACTTTCTTGTATCTTAGCAGAATAAATTAAGCATTGACTTCAGCAAGGTCAGCCCAGCCCAGCTGGATGTTGAATCCACGTGGCCTGTGTTCCAGGTGCCTGCCTTCCCCAGGTGTTCTCAGAGCAAGACGAAGGAATGTCTCTATACAGCCGTGGAAATGACGGGCGAGAGGAAGTCAGTTCTGAAGACATTGCATGTGACATTTACCATCCCTGAGAATTCAGGTTTACAAGCTTCCCCACGTTCAGGCGGCCGTTAAACTCTCTAATTGCTCATTTATTGGATGGTATAAAAACCAGTCCCCACAGATACAGACTGACAGGTAAATAGCTTGATCAGGATGTATTCAAAATGATAAACTAACACAATACGCCCTCTTTTAAGAGAATTATCCAAAGCATACTATCGTACTGGGTGGCTTGTAGCAGTATTTCTCTGTAGTCACTATTGACTGCAACACTCCAGCTTTTTTTTTTTTTAAGATACCGCATCTTTTTGATCCATGATATATTGTACTTTAAGTTGAGTTGTCAGGTCTTTGTGGAGGCATGCAGAACAGAACAATTTGGTACAGGTTGAAGAAATCACCTGTAGGATTGATTGGTATTGAATCTAGAGAACCCCGGTCCTCTCCAAAATGTGTTTCACCTTGAGCAAGACTGTAATCTCAGGATGCCCCACTCCCCTTTCCCTGCCCACGTAAAACGAGAGCAAGAAAGAACTGTAAGAGTGTGTACCTCATCGTAGAGTTGTGGGAGTTAAAGGGAACATAGCTATACAGCAACTTATTCCGTGCCTGGCTTCTTATAGGTGCTGATTAATAGGGAACAGAGAGCACTGACTTTAAGTGCCAAGCCTGGACTAATGGCCACAGTATACTACAGGTTTAGGACACCTTGGTATGGTTTTGGATTCTACTGTCTCAGTGTGGTTATTAAGCATTGCATGGGTCGCTTAATTTTTTAAACTTTCTGTTCGCTCTTCTGTGAAATAGGAAACATGATGATAAGAGCATCTACTTTAGGGGCCGTTTTTACATATAAATGAGTTGCCAGTGAATCCTCAAACAACGTCCTGCATTTGGCTAAAATAACGATTATGACTTTCCAGAAACTATCATTCACATACAGTAAGCCTGTGGTGAAGGAAGCAAATTATTTGACAGTTCCCGTGATCAAAGTGTTGGATAGAGCTCATGTTCCCAGACGACCGCAGACCACTTGTTTGACGTATTGCTGGATCTTGTGAGAGATGGGCACACTTGTGGGGAGTTGAGAAAGAAGTGATGAGAGAAGGACACTCCCAAGGAAGAGACTGCACCCCTGTGA
This sequence comes from Mus musculus, assembly GCF_000001635.26. NCBI lineage: Eukaryota > Metazoa > Chordata > Mammalia > Rodentia > Muridae > Mus > Mus musculus. The sequence continues at coordinate 97,384,912 of NC_000075.6, forward strand.
CTGGAAAGGACATCAGCTATATGCTTCCAATTCCTGCAATGTAACGATAGCCCCTGCCCATGCGTCTCCAGACCTCATTGTGTTTCCCTGGCAGTGGGAGAGCTTTCTTTATCTGCCCAGAGAGACCCATTTCAGTTCAGCTCTGGAGATGCTCTAAGTTGTGGGAAACACTTGAGATAATATGTGGTGACGCCCAAAAGAAACACTCACTCAGACACTTCGAAATATTTTTTTCTTACAAAACACTTTTAATTGATTTTTTATTGACCAACCAATTTGAGGGATGCTAATACTCCCAGTTGGTGAACTATATTTCCTCCCATGACATTCTCAATGTTTTATTTGCAATAAAAAGCTTTTTGAATCACACAGGAAAATTAGTGCTTTCTTGTAGAATCAAGTCAACAACCTATTTGTTTTCCATTAGCCTCAAGCTGCTCTCAAAATCACAGGGTTCTCTTGTGCTAATTATATGAAAGGGACCATCAGTCTGTTATCCAGCCACATGTGTAATAGTTCAGGGCTTGCTTGACCAGAGCTGGTCAATGTTGCTAGTTTAAATAATCTGTGTCCTTGCTGGCTCTCAGGCCTGACTTTACCGAAGAGAAAATGTTCCACACCAGGGATGGAGACTCTCTGCAGTGATCCAGTTTTCTCCTGGTATCTGGGGTTGATCATTCACTGTGTTGCTTGTTGCTAGCGTGCAGAGGTTGGTATGCTCATCTCTCAGAATTTCTCAACTAATAGGGCCTGGAAGTACAGGGACAGAAGTACAAACTCTTCACTGATTACTGAGAGTACTGATAATATTGATAATATTGATAATAAGAAGGCAACTGGTCATTATTTGATTCCCAGGCCCACATATAGTTGCTGTGGGGAAAGAAATACCATACACTGGATATGTTTAGGGTTGATACTGTGCGACAGTCCACTTTGGCTTGTGCCAGTATGTTGCATAGTATCCTCTGCAAATCACACCCAGGGGTGAGACCTTTTCAGACTATTGAAAATGGGTGGAGGAAGGTGATGTAGGAGGGTTAGAGCTACCTGCTCACCCAACATGTGTGCCATTGACCTAGAGATAGGTCTTCCGTATCAATAACCACTTCTCTGTGAGTTGGCTGCACTATATCGCTAGCCTCGTGGTTTTGAAGATCAGATATGGCTAAGTCCATGAGGAATTGCTCATGTGTGGTGTGGCATGTTACTTGGCATTTCATAGGGATTCAGTCTCTCCCATATTATATGCTAAAAGTTTCTTAAACATCCTAACAGTTAACTGTATAGAGTACACGTGGCCTTGATAAAAATCCTAACATTTCATTCTTTGATCCTTTCTTGGGAGACTGTGAAGGGCTTCATGTAGTGTCCTTAGTTGGCCTCATGTACCTTAGAGACTATGGCATAACAACTTTCATGTCATTAAATTTGATATTTAAAAAGAGCCATATTTGCTTTCCTCTGCCAAATGAAAATGGATGTCATGAAAAAGTTGGTAGATCATTTAGAAGAGCAAATCAAATATAATTGGTATCGCCTTTGGATTCCAAAGGTCTTCTAAGCCTGGGACCTCTTTTTTTGCTCTAGGCAATGCAAGGGTCAGACAGAACTTTTATTTTGAAGGGTCTATCCTTATAGATCCTTAGACCCTTAGGTCCTCAGAAAATGCACAGTTTTAGTTGGTTTCTGGGTCTTTGTGGTATTTATTTTCTATTTGCTAAACTATGCAGCAGTAAGCATTTTCTATTTCTTTTTTTATCATATTTGGCTGGCATGAATGGCATTTGTATAATGCATCATCAGTATAATGCTTTGCAGAATGTCAAGATAGTTGAGGCCCAGTTACTAGATTATGACAAGCAAAAGGGTTACCATTACTTTGAGTCAAGAGAGTGAAGGCACATTGCTGTCCCTAACATGAGAGCAAATGACTTCTGAAAGGAGATAAGGTAAAGAGGGAAGGAGAAAGGAAGGCAGGCAAGCAGGAGGAAGGAAGGAAGTTAGAGACTAACAACCATCTATCAAGTGCCAAAAACAATGATTTTTTTCTCAATTACAAGTGTGCCATAGTTGGGTCCTCATATTTCAACAATAAGTAGTTATACTTTATTTTTAAGATCTATTTATCTGTTTTTTTTGTAGGCAAGAAAAATGTATTAAGCATGTGGTGTGATAAAAGTTATTACTCCTTGCTCAACCATAAGTGGGACCCCTATATCACAACCTCTCCCTCCAAAGTTCTAGGAACATCGCTGAAGCGTGGGTGGAAAGAAGACTGTAAGGGCCAGAAGTCAGAGAGGTCCGTGGAGAAGCAGAGTTGTCCATTCATGAGAGGGTCACTGCCCTCCAGAGCTCACAGCAGTGGTGGTTGCCTGCACTAGATCCACATAAGTTCAAGCCAATGAAAGCATCATCGTGAAGGGGTCAGAGCTTCGTGAGAACCCACTCCTAGCTGAGGAGCTGTTCACAGTTCATGGCTTCTAGGGCAAGGAGAGTCAATATTTTAAATCCTATTTATTATCCTGGTATGTCAACCAGTGTACGGCTCCACACCTGTCCATTCATTGGCAGCACACACCTGACTCAAGAGGGTATTAAACAAAAATGACACGGAGTTGGGAAGGGGTAGAAGATGTATTCATTAGGGGTAAATACTATTAAAATATAATAATTCACATAAAATGTGAAATTCTCAAACAATTAATAAAATTATAACAGGGATCATCATCATTTCTGCATTTGTGTTATTCTTGAAATCCCCAATTTCTATTATTCTTGATGAGATGAAATATTTATTTCGGATTGACTATTTTAGTAGAGAGAGGAGGTTCTAAGGGTTCCATCTGTTCCTTATACCATAATAATTCCTACTTTACAGTTCAGGAACTTGGAATGTGGATGTTCCTAGGTTCTGAGCATGCCTGTTTTGGTTATATATTAAAGACATGGGGACTAATCACAAAGTGCTTTTGTAGGTTCACTGGCCATATGGTGAGATATTGACAAACCCAAACCATCACTGTCTCTCTGACCTTAGGTATTAAGTGTGCAGTGCGGTGATTGTGTTCTCAGCCTCTATTTAGAGCTAATATCTAATAGCCTTAAAATTCCATGTATCTTCCTCCAGGTGAAAAGAAGCCCTCATAAATGGCCACAGGTCTTTATGGGTAAGGTTTGTGGAGAGGCTTACAGTGTGGATATATCCCAAGGAGACTTGAGAACTGGCAAGAGGCTCTGTCTCCCTACAAGGGCTCACCAAACTCCTTCCTGCCTGGTATAAACTTGTTCAGCGATACAGTTAATTCTTCCGTAGGCTTGCAACCTATTTTATCCGTATGGATGCTATAATCTATTAGGCAGAACTCAAAGTTCCACAAAGCCAAAACATTCTGGTAGCCATTTCACCTCGGCTTTAGTGTTAACTAAACTAATCTTGTATCTCATGATTTACCACCACTTAGATTCTGTTATTCCTGGATCACAGTATTTCCATTAAAACACAAAGTCATTAAAATGGCAATAGTATTTCATATTATTCATTAAAATATTGCTAAAATATGTCGACAGTATTATAGTATTTTGAAATTTCCAATGACTTACTGCTATACTTGATTTTTATACATTGAGCCTGTATATTATGATCTTGTTGAATACATTTACTGATTATACAATTGAATTGCAGACTTCCTAGGATTTTGTACACGTGTCATCTGTACATGAACATTTTACTTCTTACATTCTAAGTTTTGTAAGTGTATAGGCTTCTTTTTGTTTCCAGGGCCTCCGGGATAGTGATGAATAGAGATGGTGGTGGTGGTGAACAACTTTGCTGTGCTTACTGTGTATTATTAAAATTCTCTCCCATTCCTACTTCGAAAATTAAAATAGATGTTACATTTTGTCAAGAAAAATTCTTCTTCCCATTGAGATATTCAAATGTTATGTTTTTATTTATTTATTTATTTATTGGGTATTTATTTCATTTACATTTCCAATGCTATCCCAAAAGTCCCTCCCCACACTCCCCCACCCACTCCCCTACCCACCCACTCCCACTTCTTGGCCCTGGCGTTCCCCTGTACTGAGGCAGATAAAGTTTGCACGACCAATGGGCCTCTCTTTCCACTGATGGACGACTAGGTCATCTTCTGATTCATATGCAGCTAGAGACACGAGCTCTGGGGGGTACTGGGTAGTTCATAATGTTGTTCCACCTATAGGGTTGCAGATTCCTTTAGCTCCTTGGATACTTTCTCTAGCTCCTCCATTGGGGGCCCTCTGATCCATCCAATAGCTGACTGTGAGCATCCACTTCTGTGTTTGCTAGGCACTGGCATAGCCTCACAAGACACAGCTATATCTGGGTCCTTTCAGCAAAATCTTGCTAGTGTATGCAATGGTGTCAGCGTTTGGAAGCTGATTATGGGATGGATTCCCGGATATGGCAGTCTCTAGATGGTCAATACTTTCATCTCACCTCCAAACTTTGTCTCTGTAACTCCTTCAATGGGTGTTTTGTTCCCAATTCTAAGAAGGGGCACAGTGTCCACACTTTGGTCTTCATTCTTCTTGAGTTTCATGCGTTTAGCAAATTGTATCTTATATCTTGGGTATTCTAAATTTCTGGGCTAATATCCACTTATCAGTGAGTACATATTGTGCAAGTTCTTTTGTGATTGGTTACCTAGGAATTTCATAAATTCATTCTTTTTAATAGCTGAGTAGTACTCCATTGTGTAAATGTACCACATTTTCTGTATCCATTTCTCTGTTGAGGAGCATCTGGGTTCTTTCCAGCTTCTGGCTATTATAAATAAGGCTGCTATGAACATAGTGGAACATGTGTCCTTCTTACCGGTTGGGACAACTTCTGGATATATGCCCAGGAGAGGTATTGCAGGATCCTCCGGTAGTACTATGTCCAATTTTCTGAGGAACTGCCAGACTGATTTCCAGAGTGGTTGTACAAGCTTGCAATCCCACCAACAATGGAGGAGTGTTCCTCTTTCTCCACATCCTCGCCAGCATCTGCTGTCACCTGAATTTTTCATCTTAGCCATTCTGACTGGTGTGAGGTAGAATCTCAGGGTTGTTTTGATTTGCATTTCCCTGATGATTAAGGATGTTTAACATTTTTTCAGGTGCTTCTCAGCCATTCGGTATTCCTCAGGTGAGAATTCTTTGTTCACCTCTGAGCCCCATTTTTTAGTGGGGTTATTTGATTTTCTGGAGCCCACCTTCTTATGTTCTTTATATATATTGAATATTAGTCTCCTATCTGATTTAGGATAGTTAACGATCCTTTCCCAATCTGTTAGTGGCCTTTTTGTCTTATTGACGGTGTCTTTTCCTTTGCAGAAGCTTTGCAATTTTATGAGGTCCCATTTATCGATTCTCGATCTTACAGCACAAGCCATTGCAGTTCTATTCAGGAATTTTTCCCCTGTACCCATATCTTCGAGGCCTTTCCCTACTTTCTCCTCTATAAGTTTCAGTGTCTCTGGTTTTATGTGGAGTTCCTTAATCCACTTAGATTTGACCTTAGTACAAGGAGATAGGAATGGATCAATTCTCATTCTTCTACATGATAACCACCAGTTGTGCCAGCACCAATTGTTGAAAATGCTGTCTTTTTTCCACTGGATGGTTTTAGCTTCCTTGTCGGAGATCAAGTGACCATAGGTATGTGGGTTCATTTCTGGGTCTTCATTTCTGTTCCATTGGTCTACTTGTCTGTTGCTATACCAGTATCATGCAGTTTTTATCACAATTGCTCTGTAGTACAGCTTTAGGTCAGGCATGGTGATTCCACCAGAGGTTCTTTTATCCTTGAGAAGAGTTTTTGCTATCCTAGGTTTTTTGTTATTCCAGATGAATTTACAGATTGCTCTTTCTAATTCGTTGAAGAATTGAGTTGGAATTTTGATGGGGATTGCATTGAATCTGTAGATTGTTTTTGGCAAGATAGCCATTTTTACAATGTTGATCCTGCCAATCCATGAGCATGGGAGATCTTTCCATCTTCTGAGATCTTCTTTAATTTTTTTCTTCAGAGACTTGAAGTTTTTATCATACAGATCTTTTACTTCCTTAGTTAGAGTCACACCAAGGTATTTTATATTATTTGTGACTATTGAGAAGGGTGTTGTTTCCCTAATTTCTGTCTCAGCCTGTTTATCCTTTGTGTAGAGAAAGGCCATTGACTTGTTTGAGGTTATATATATATATATATATATATATATATATATATATATATATATATATCCAGCTACTTGATTGAAGCTATTTATCAGGCTTAGGAGTTCTCTGGTGGAATTTTTAGGGTCACTTATATATACTATCATATCATCTGCAAAAAGTGATATTTTGACTTCTTCCTTTCCAATTTGTATCCCCTTGATCTTCTTGTGCAGTTGAATTGCTCTGGCTAGGACTTCAAGTACAATGTTCAATAGGTAGGGAGACAGTGGACAGCCTTGTCTAGTCCCTGATTTTAGTGGGATTGCTTCCAGCTTCTCACCATTTACTTTGATGTTGGCTACTGGGTTGCTGTAGATTGCTTTTATCATGTTTAGGTATGGGCCTTGAATTCCTGATCTTTCCAAGACTTTTATCATGAATGGGTGTTGGATTTTGTCAAATGCTTTCTCTGCATCTAATGAGATGATCATGTGGTTTTTGTCTTTGAGTTTGTTTATATACTGGATTACGTTGATGGATTTCTGTATATTGAACCATCCCTGCATCCCTGGGATGAAACCTACTTGATCAGGATGGATGATTGTTTTGATATGTTCTTGAATTCGGTTAGCGAGAACTTTATTGAGGATTTTTGCATCGATATTCATAAGGGAAATTGGTCTGACGTTCTCTATCTTTGTTGGGTCTTTTTGTGGTTTAGGTATCAGAGTAATTGTTGCTTCATAGAATGAGCTGGGTAGAGTACCTTCTGTTTCTATTTTGTGGAATAGTTTGTGAAGAACTGGGATTAGATCTTCTTTGAAGGTCTGATAGAACTCTGCACTAAACCCATCTGGTCCTGGGCTTTTTTTTTTTTTTTTTTTTTTTGGTTAGGAGACTATTAATGACTGCTTCTATTTCTTTAGGGGATATAGGACTGTTTAGATCATTAACTTGATCTTGATTTAACTTTGGTACCTGGTATCTGTCTAGAAACTTGTCTATTTCATCCAGGTTCTCCAGTTTTTTTGAATATAGCCTTTTGTAGAAGGATCTGATGGTGTTTTGGATTTCTTCAGGATCTGTTGTTATGTCTCCCTTTTCATTTCTGATTTTGTTAATTAGGATGCTTTCCCTGTGCTCTCTAGTGAGTCTGGCTAAGGGTTTATCTATCTTGTCGATTTTCTCAAAGAACCAGCTTCTCCTTTGGTTGATTCTTTGAATAGTTCTTCTTGTTTCCACTTGGTTGATTTCACCCCTGAGTTTGATTATTTCCTGCCTTCTACTCCTCTTGGGTGAATTTGCTTCCTTTTGTTCTAGAGCTTTTAGATGTGTTGTCAAGCTGCTAATGTGTGCTCTCTCTAGTTTATTTTTGGAGGCACTCAGAGCTATGAGTTTTCCTCTTAGAAATGCTTTCATTGTGTCCCATAAGTTTGGGTATGTTGTGGCTTCATTTTCATTAAACTCCAAAAAGTCATTAATTTCTTTCTTTATTAAATGTTATGTTTTCATTTTCTTAATTTACCAGTGAGATCATCCACTCTTTGAATTTTCTCTAAAGGATTAAAAAATTATAAATCACATATCTAGTAGTCTTGGAGCTATTCATATTTTGTTTTAAATCTTTTCTGGTTGTGATAGGTTGTGTTTTCAAAGACAATTATCTATTTTTTCCTGAATATTATTCATAATATTTTAATTTTGTATATTTATAAGATCTGTAAGCATAGTCCTGCTTTGATCCGTAATATTGAAAGCATACTTACTTTTTAATTATTCTGTTAGTAGACTATTAGAATATTTTCAATTTATTAATCTTTTCACAAACAACTTGGATGCCAGGTTCAGTTATTCAATCCAAGCACTTGAGAAGTAGGAGCAGGTTATCTTTATGAATTTGAGACTAGCCTGATCTACCCAGCAGGTTCCAGGCTAGCCAGGGCTACATAGTGAGACCTAGCTCAAAACACAGAAGCAACTTGGTTTTGTTGACTTTCTGTGTTGTGTTTTCTGTTTTATTGATTTCTATCCTTATTTTTACTGTTTTCTTGCTTCTACTTCCTTTGTCACCTAATTATTCTGGCTGGGCTTGTTTATCGTTCTCTAATTTCTTATGTTGCAAACCTAGACTACTCACTTTGTAACTTTCTTCATTTCTGTGCAAATCTTTGAGGCAGGGAGTTTCCTGATTATTGCTAGTTTGGAGTTTTGCTCTTTCTCTGTGTGCAGACATGCTCACAGGTGAATCTGATCTAGGCAATTCCCCAGTTAAGTGTCTCCTTCCAGGTGATTTTGGGCTGTGTGAAACTTACAAAGCTTTCATACGACCCAACATTGTTGGAGAATACACATGTGAGCACGAGACAAAGGCAGATGGTATTTCCCAGGTATAGGTATAACCATGACAATTTCTTCCATCTCTCCTGCTCTTCTTCAACTATGGGCAGGACTTCCTTCATCTAGTGGCAAGGAGATCATCCTGTGTCTTCTTCGGGAAGATTTAAAAAATAATATTAGATTTATTTCTACCCCAAATATTTGCTATGTTCATATCTAAAATCACTAGGTTGTAGTATTTTGGGATGTGAACAATGCTAAGGAGGGCTTTAGACAAATTTTTAGTTCCTTCCCTGGCTTCTCTCTCACACTAATTTTGTATTTTATATTTTTATTTGAAAATAAGAACCTATAAGTTTTGTTAACATTTTCAAAGTGCCTAACATATTTCTGAGCAAATGTTCTATGTGTGTTTATATTTTATCAGCACTTTGGATTTTTCTTTATTAATTACTAATTTTCTAATTTTATAGGACCACCATTTTACCACTGATTAGGTTAATTAATGTTATATATTAATTATTATGGCTTATATCCAAAGAATCTGTTCATAACATATTTAACTCTATTATTTAAATTTTAAAAATTAAAATATTAATTCTATTATTTGTGGATTACTGATTTATTGTTTTTTCTTTCAGTTTTTACTTTCCTTGAATACTTTAAATTCTTTTCTCTCCGTTTTAGGTTTCTATGTTGCATGTTCATATGTTCAGTAAAACTTTGCAATTTTGAATGTGCCCTATCTTGGTTATAATTTATAACGTTATTGCCTTTTTTTAAAAAAAAAAAAGATGGCTAATAGTTACAATGTATCTGAATTATTCCTGATTCAATAGTTAATTAAGGGAGATTTCCCATCCCCCAAGTTCTAAAGGCTAGGCTTCTTTACATTTCTGTATTTGTTACTTATTTATTGCTTTATTATACTGTGGCTTAGAATGAGGTTTGTATTATAACAGCTTTTGGGGATTTATGTTTTAAAAATGGTAATTTTGTAAATGCACCATAGCAACCCAGAAAGACTCAATTTTCATGATATTGTTCCCATGTTTTGCTTCCTTATTTTCTTATGCTTCCTTTGTCAGAGAGCTAAAAAGGTACATTAAAGCCCTTTGTTACTTTTTACTTTTTTGTCAGGGTCTCCTTGTGTTTCCTATGATTTTACTTTACAAATGTTGACACTTTGCTACTTGAGTCCTAATGGTGTGTGATTGCATTAGCTCTATGGCTTGCAGTCATCATCACTATCAAGTGAGTGTTTCTACCCCACCCCCCATGCTTTTCACCCAGAATTCAGTTCTGCATACTAGCAACAACATCACAATCTCTGACTTTTTCCACATGAACATCTGTCCCAGGTTAGAACTTTTGTTTGGGGGAAGTAGAAGTGGGGTGGTAACTTATCTGCCCTAGGTCTTCCTTTATTGTTTGTCTTTGTAATGGAGAAAGAGTCTCCTGCACCCTTGACTTCTCCACAGAACAATAGAGCCCAGTGTTTCTATCTATCCCAGGTGGAACCCTTGAGGTCTCCTTCCCCGCCCCCTTCTTCTTTCTCCTCTACCTTCTCTTTCTCCTCCTTTTTTTCTTCCTTCTTCTTTTCTTCATCTACTTCCTTCTTCTTGGTACATATTAGAAGCTTTAAGAATGGAAGGAGTTACAGAGACAAAGTTAGGAGCTGAGACAAAAGGATGGACCATCTAGAGACTGCCATATCCAGGGAACCATCCCATAATCAGCCTTCAAACGCTGACACCATTGCATACACTAGCAAGATTTTGCTGAAAGGACCCTGATATAGTTGTCTCTTGTGAGACTATGCCGGGGCCTAGCAAACACAGAAGTGGATGCTCACAGTCAGCTATTGGATGGATCACAGGGCCCCCAATGGAGGAGCTTGAGAAAGTACCCAAGGAGCTAAAGGGATCTGCAACCCTATAGGTGGAACAACAATATGAACTAACCAGTACCCCTGGAGCTCATGTCTCTAGCTGCATATGTATCAGAAGATGGCCTAGTTGGCCATCAGTGGAAAGAGAGGCCCATTGGTCGTGCAAACTTTATATGCCTCAGTACAGGGGAACACCAGGGCCAAGAAGTGGGAGTGGGTGGGTAGGGGAGTGGGGGGGAGGGTATGGGGGACTTTTGGGATAGCATTGGAAATGTAAATGAGGAAAATACCTAATTTAAAAAAAGAATGAACCCTTGAATAAGATACAAATTTAAAACTCCACTTTGCCCTGAAAAAATAGGTTTATAATAATGCATACAAAACCAGAAGAAACAAATGTATAAAAAAAGAATACATGGATACATAGGCAAAACTGGATAAGAGGAAATTTCTTGAGCATAGATTGCTAGTAATATACCTTAAGCATTTTATTAGTAATGCGAATTGATCCATTCCTATCTCCTTGTACTAAGGTCAAATCTAAGTGGATCAAGGAACTTCACATAAAACCAGAGACACTGAAACTTATAGAGGAGAAAGTGGGGAAAAGCCTTGAAGATATGGGCACAGGGGAAAAATTCCTGAATAGAACAGCAATGGTTTGCGCTGTAAGATCGAGAATTGACAAATGGGACCTCATGAAACTGCAAAGCTTCTGCAAGGCAAAAGACACCGTCAATAAGAAAAAAAGACCACCAACAGATTTGGAAAGGATCTTTACCTATCCTAAAAAAGATAGGGGACTAATATCCAATATATATAAAGAACTCAAGAAGGTGGACTCCAGAAAATCAAATAACCCCATTAAAAATGGGGCTCAGAACTGAACAAAGAATTCTCTACTGAGGGATGCTACACACAATAATGGGTTTCATAATGGCACCTTCATAATACAGATAATACATTTTTAATACATTTACTCCCAATCACCTTCTCCTGTTCCCCCTGTGCTCCCACTGAGCCTGATCCATTTCTTATCTACTCTGTCTACTTTCATGGTCTTGTTTCTTTGTTTATTTGATGCCCATAATGAGTGTCATAAGAATTGTTCATAGGGTCCTATATGGGGCATTATTTATCACAGCTTGGGTTCCTTAGCAGTGGCTACAGCACTTAAGAAAATATCTTTCTCTCCCACTGACCATTAAGTACCTCAGGGAGGGATGGGGCTCATTATCTACAAACAAGTACTCATGAGGGAGTCTTAAAGGCTCTTCTTGGGGCTGGAGAGATAGGTCAGTGTTTAAGAGAACTGACTGTTCTTCTAGAGGTCCTGAGTTCAATTCCCAACAACCACATGGTGGCTCACAACCATCTGTAATGGGAATTACCCTTTTCTGGTGTATGTCAAGACATAGCACTCATATATATATATATATATATATATATATATATATATATATATATATACATGTGTATATATATATATATATATATATGCCATGGACTGGATTCAGTCATTCCCTCAACCTGTGGGAGAATTCAGGGTCCCAGTTCTCAGGTGGACAAGGAGTCAGCAGGATGACAAACAGACCTGGACAGCAGAGAGAGCATTGTATCTGAATGTAATGTCTCCAGGTGAGCATCAGACTCATAATACAGAAGAAAAACAAGGAAATTAGTCAATACATCAGCCAAGGTACATCAAGATGTATAATGGCTCTTTACACAAACAGAGGAAAATGCATACATAAAAGTTTACAGGAACCAGGCAGTGTTTACAACTGAGTTAAGATCAACCCTATCTAAAGTCAGCTATTCACAGGAGCCAGGTGAAAGGGCTAATATGCCCAGGTGCAATTCTGGTCTACTGTATAACCCACCACTAGGGGGGTTTCTGCTCTTGCTAACCTTTTCATAAATAATACGATGCTCTAGTTCCTCCTTAAACCACAACCTTCCTTCTACCTAGACCATTGTAAATTCCTGCATAAGGGAGTACCTCAGCTATATTTCTAAGTTTACTTTGTTGAAGTAGCCCTGATATTTTTAGCTCTTATCTAGTAAAATAGTGCACAAAAGCATGCAAGACCCTCCATAATATCACAGGGACAAATCTGGTTATGGGACACCAGAGACTCTCTAGGAGACAAGTTTCCATGAAACTTTTTGCCTCAGGACTGTGGCCAAGTGTTTGAATACACACACACACACACACACACACACACACACACACACACACACACACACATATATGGTTCTTCTCTACACTTACTCTTGTAGCAGTCATATTGATTGACAGGTACAATCTTTCATGGATAGTCTCAGTTGCTGTATGATCAAGCTGGCAAGTTTAAACATAACTGATGTTATGTTTAAAAGGCAGCATGCTACCTTGTGGCTTTCCTTCCACCGACTCTACCAATTTTTCTTCTCTACCTTCAGTGGCATTCTCTAGCCTTGAAGGAGGTGATATAGAAGTCCATCAGTGGTGTGGCATTCAGCAGCTTTTAGTCTCAGCACTATGACCACTTATGCATCTCTGCAATTAGTATTGGCCACTGCTAGAAGAAAGTTCTCGAACCAATGCTAATAGTAGCACTAATCTATGAGCATACACATAATTGTTTTGGCAACAGCATGTTGGGCACATCCTGGTCACTTAGCAAATGAACACCTTCATCACTAGGGCTGATGACTTCCCAGATTCATATAATTGCGGTTCCCCCACCCCCACCCCCCATAGAACAGGCCTCATAGCTGAACAGAGAACAGAACTCCCATTACTGACTTGGCACTATCATCAGTGGTCCCTTCCTCCACAGCTGTTCTGTACTGTAGGACTCATGGTCTATATCTATGGAACATCTTTGAAACAAAAGATGGAAGACAGAATAGTATGGGAGCAAGGGTTAAGTGAAGAGATGGAGTATGGACATGGTGTAGAGGAGGAGATAGAGGGGGAGAGTAAGGAAAACTGAGGATGCATGAAAAATAAAGAAAACAGAAGATGGGTAAGCTCCTAAAAAATAAAATAATGGCAAAGGGCTTAAGCCGAAATGAGTGGACAGAGCTGCTCCCAGAAACTATAGATTCCTGAATAAGTTTGCCTCTAGAGAATTCTGACTAACACAGTTCACTCAGCCCAAGGTTTCTGACATATCTGCATCTAAGGTTCAGCTAGTATTTGCAAAGTGATCTTTCATCCATTGCTATTTGGCTGCCACCTCAGGCTGCATGTGGTAACATGATAGTGCCAATAAAGTCCCATGGTCTTCCTTCAGGATTATTGCAGAAATTTAAATGAAACCTCGTTTCACTCTCTGAGAGCTTTCACATGTGTCTGTATTCTGTTGGCTCTGGTTTTCCTTGTGTGACCACCCGTAAGCCAATCATTATAGTTGAGAGAATGACATATACAGAATATACTCAAGTTACATGTTCACCTTTACAGTTGGGTGATAGTTCATCTCAGTGTACATGGACCTCAGAGCAGGGGTGGTTCCAGAGGGAAATGGGGGGTATATCACCACCACAATAGCAGCTGGATAGTGGGAGCCAAAAGCTTCAGACTACATGCCTCGTCTGCCCAAGCAGTTTTGAACTTCTAGATATAAAACTAGACTAAAAGAAATAATAGGATGCCAGGGTACTGCCATTTCTGGAACATATTTCGGGGAGCAATGATATGTTAGTCACAGAAAAATCAAATTTATCATAATTCAAGTGCTACATCCATCTTTACAGTCTTTATAATTATTAATAATACCTTTCCAGGGAAACCAACAGAGGAGAAACGGTGTCTCACTCAGTCTGGATACTGCTGGCAATTTTGAGGGATATTGTTTTGAAAACCTATTTATTATATGTGTTGAGAAACTACAAATTGCTTTCAACATTTTTTTTTCACCAGAGAAGTGTGAAGTGTTCTGAAGGCTGCCAGCAAAATGTCAAGCCGGCCGAGAGACAGGAAAAGGCATTATTGTTTCATGGTGACTTCCATTCTGTCTGAATCTGATTGGCTAACCTGAGCAAAGAGAGGGCGAAAGGATGAAGTGCTGAGCGAGCTTCTTGCTAATGGTTTCTGTGGGGGAGATGCCACCTTCATCATTGTAATTCTAAGGGGAACACCCATAGCTTCAAAGATATCAGTGTGCCTCTGCTTGCATAGCAAAACTCACAGTGGGAAAAGAGACCTCAGCACAAATTTCTTTGGGCATCTTTTATTAACAGACTTGGACCAACAGAGTGATTCTTCAAAAGATTTTCAGATTTCCAAGAAGGCAAATAAAATTATTAATCATAAAATATTCATCATGATTTTGGCCTGTGTTTTAGGGCAAATATGTCACAGCGATGTTGTGCCAGGGTAGTGATCTGGTAATGATGGATGCAGGGAGGTCTGGTACGTAGACTACATAGCAAGACAGCAGAGGGATGAACAGAGGCAAGATGAAGCCATTAAATACAGGAGTTTCCAGGAAACCAGGGTCTCGTCTCACTGGCAGCTAGAGCAAGTATTTAGGCAGTCATTGAACAGATAGCCATAGTAAACACTGGATGAAACTGGACTCGTGCTTTTAGGACAATTTATTCTTGGGATGTTAAGGGGCTAAATTATTTGTCTTTTATGTTGTCCTTTCAAATTAAATTCACATAACATAATACTTTTTGGAAGGCTGTGTGCCAGAAAGTCAATGGTCATTCCCAATGGTGCCAAGGCCTTCTAGGGGACCTACTTGCAAGCTTCGGTGATAAAGAATGAAGTAAGAAGCAGTAAGAAGCCAGGGCTTCTGGCATCTTAGCTTTCATTCATTCATTCATTCATTCATTCATTCATTCAGAGCTGTGAGGCCCCCAGTTTAATTGTTCTCTCCCTCTTTTCTCATGTCCCATGTGTGTGAATGGAAAGGCCAGGAATCACTCTATCTGAACATTGTTTCTCTAAGAAAAAGCCTGTGTGGCCCTCTAAACAGGAGAACTGTTCCTAGTGTTCAAAACCCCTACCCTTCTATTTTCAGTTCATTTTCTTGGGATTGCTGTCCCTCCACTCTGGAAGCAGTACCAAAGACATCAGTCCCCTTCCATTATCATGACTACCTCAGGAGACTATAGGCTCAGGTCAGTGTGATATCACCTAAGCTTTGCCACTCAGGAGTAGTACATGGAAGGTGGGCAGAGGGCACGGCAAGGCGAAGGATGTCATGGCCATGCGCGCGTTAAGGATGGGAGTTGGCAGAGTGACTGAAGTCTCTGTTGATGGGCTTAGGTTCTTGAACCTAAGTAGAGAAATAACAACCATAAAGGGGCTCTGTTGAGGGATGTGGAGACAGCGCAGTGCCAGCAAGAGTCTGGTGGCAGTTGTGGTCAGCAGATCAGTCAGTCTTGATGGGCTTTTCACTGACAGGCCCACCTAGAACATCCACTTTGGTTTTTGCCATTGAGGAGGGCATGCTGTTGGCTCTACTTGTCTTAGCAGCTTGTGGGCCAGTGGCAGGAGAGGTTCAAACCTCAGGACCCTCTTTCAACAAAGTCAGCTGGGGGAAGATGAAGGTATAAAGGCTAGTGAAGGACATCTTAGAGATCTCTGGCAAATCAGGGCCAGATCAGTTTTTTGCATTCAGTTACAAGTACTAGGGAGAGATCTAAGCCAAGAGCAACAAGTTTAGAAAGAAACAGTGGCTCCTTATTTGCTGGTCCATTTCACAAAATGTACAGAAGGTGCATGGACTTGAGAGGAGGTGACCTGCTGTATAAACTCTGAAGAAGATGATTTTCATGTAATAAGTTGTCTCCACCTCTCACTGTCCAATTCTCTTTAGCACTTTGGAGACAGGATGCTAACAGTGCACTAGCTTTCTAAATCATGGGAAGGAAAATCTAGCTGGTGAGAGGGAATAGCAACTCATTTGTCCAGAGTTAGGGGGGGCAGACCTTCAGACACAAGTCACCCAAGGATGCTGCCTTTGTTCTAGGCCTTTCTTTCTATGCTGCTGAGCTGTGGGATGTGTATATTCAAAGACTGGCTTTCTATAGTTTGGTGGTTTTATATCCACAAAAGGGCTCCATTCTGAGCAGGGGAGCTTTTCTTTTTTCAAACAATGGGAAGTTCTGAGTTGTATCTGAGTCTGGCCAATTTCTGTTGTGAGGGGGAAGAGATTATCTTGAAAGAGTTTGGTGACCACTCTTAGGAATGCTAGGTTGATCAGTCTTACTTGCCTCTTTGTTCCCTCTGCACTATGGATGGTCAGAGATGGATATTAGAGAGAAGGAAGCCAATAATGTCTTCTCGAGTTTTGATCACTTTCTCACGAATAAGAAATCAGGGAATCACTAGCAAGCCACGAGGAGCAAGCTGATAAGTAGTAGTGGCTTCGGCTTCAGTTCCTGTCTCTGAGTTCCTGCCTTGCCTGAGTTCCTGCCTTGGCTTCCCTCAGTGATGGACTGCAACCTGATAGTCAAATAAACCCTTTCCTGTCCAAGTTGCTTCTGGTCATGGCATTTTATCATAGCAATAGGGAGCAAGCTGACACACCAGAGCAAGGAACAAGTGGCCCATGTGGAGGCAGCATTAGAGGAAACAAAAGCTACAGGCCACCTTCATCCACACTGACTCAGAACCACTGACTCCAGTTGTCCTGTGATGCACAATCAATTATCCTTTTTGAAATCAATATGTTGCCTCATAGAACCAGAAATTCATATTAAACACCAATCGACCCATATATGCTATATAGTATTGCTCACATTGGGTTTAATATTGGTTGAAGGCAAGATATCATTTGAATATGCAGTTCAGCAGATTACCAGAAGTAAGTGCATGAAAATGAAATATCTAGACACATCATTTCCTCTCCCTTTTCATCTTTCTCCCCTCTTTCCTCCTGTTTGGTTTGTCTGTGGACTTTCATCCTCCATACAATGGCAATGATTACTGTGTCTTCTGCTCCATAGTGTAACCAAAGCCTTATAAGGATATATTGATACATGTGATAAATAGAGACGATAGAGGGGTGATCACACACACACAATCACAAACACATACACATACTCTCTCATATACATATACTCATGCACACACTCTCTCACACACACGATCACATACACACACATTTACACACACACTCAAGAACAAATACTCTCTATCACACACATTCTCACACATATATAGGATCACATACACACACCCACATAATCAGAAACACATACTCTCTCACACATGCATACACTCACATTCAAACATCCACTCACACACACTCATACATACACACTTACACACTCTCTCTCACGCACACATTCACACACACACTCACACATATACTCATACATGCATACACACACACATGCACACATGTACATACATACACAGAGTCACATGAGAGGTTTTTTTTTATGCTTTACCACTCTCTCTTCTATGATCAACAGACAGGCTTATGGTTGCTTTTTTGTAGAGGCACAGTAGTTGGCGCTAGCATTACTATCCAAACAGCACCACCTCCCTATTCCAAGTTAACTCATTAAACAGCATGTTTGCCTCATCTTGATGGTGCTTTGAGTCATGTAGAGCAACTCCTTACTGTGGCCACAGAGAGGATGTCCTCTTTGCTGACTCTTTTGGGGAAGGCCTTTCCTATCTCAGGGGCAGAGAGCCTTTATGTCAGGGACTGAGTGTGAGAGAATTCTGAGGGAGCTGGATGGTTAAAGTCTGTTTGGTTCTGTGTTCAGGATGTCGGGATATGAAACATTACCATGGCAATAAGCAGCACATTTGAAGAAACAGGATCATGTGTGTCCTGTGGTCAGAGGCATTAAAGAAAGCAGCCAGAGGGTACCTTGACAGTGCGTAGCTGGGGCTTTTCTTCCAGTAGTGCGCCTACCAGTCTCCCTCAGTGGTCTGTCTACAGGTGAAACATCAAGTTGAAAATTATTTTTTCAGGCATAAGGGCCTACGTTTATCTGATTGCATGCTTCGCCTGAGAGCTCATTGTTATCCTTGGTGTGAGGACCCTGTTATTTATTTAATTTTAATCTTGACCCACATTTCCTAAGCCTGCCCCATAGAACTCATCCCGCGGATGCTCTTTCTAGTGTGTGTTATGCGCATGCTCTTACCCTACCGTCCACATGTTTATTCAGATACGTCTCTCTTAAAAATATAGACTGCAGTGTGTTTTAATTTACACCAATGTCTCTGTGCTACAGACCCCATTTTGTTGTTTATTTTCCCTGCTTGGTCTGTTTTATAGATTTATCTATGTTGCAGGACAGAAAATCCAATCTATTTTCTCTCGGATCCACCCTCTTCCAGGACATCATTCCATTACGGGTAAATGCTGCAATTATTTTTCCAGACAGAAGGAACACTAGGTTGTTTTCTTTGCCAGTTATCGCAGACAACGCAGTGGTGAGCAACAGTCTGGATGCTTTCTCGGTGTCCTTGGGTTGTGTCAGAGTTTCTTCCAGATAAATGTCAAAGTATGCTGGCTACTTCCGGCCACTCCCTCCTGCCATGGTGACTTCAGATGCAATAGCGCTGCTTATTCTCCCTTGAGACTGAACTAGATTGTAATTGATTAGTTGGGCCAATAAATGGATGTTTTATGATGGTATCAGCTTCTTTTGTGTTTCACTGAATGGCAGGCGACCAGCAGCCGAGCTGTTGAGACCACAAGATAAAACATGGTGTTTTAAATTTCTCTTGTTGAGTTCTCTGATTAAAAGTACAGCTGGGCATTTCTTCATATTTTGGATTTCTTTTGTGTGATTTTCCCCAAATTCATTTGTCTCCCCCTCCCCCTCCTCTTTGTTCACTGATATTTAAGAGGAAATAAAGGAGAATTTTATTTGGAAACCACAATGTCTTTGGTTGTATTGCTGACACATAGGTTATTTCTGGTTTGGGATAATGTGGAAGATTAATTTCTTATTTGAAAACCCAGCAATACAATTTGCCATAGTAACTGACTGACATAAAAGAAATGATTCTTCTTAATAGGGAAGAAGAAACATTTGGCAAAATTCAAGAGCACTTTTGGCAGAATTCAAAAGCACTTTTGGATGAAAACTCTCAGCAAACTTGGAGCAAAATAGCATCTCCTCAGCCTGATAGAACATTTATTAAACCCAAAACAACAATAAACAAGCCAGGTGTGGTGGCTTTAGTTGGCAATCGTAGCACTCTGGAAGCCATGATAGGAGGGGCACAAGTTTGAGGTCAGTCTGGACTGTCTAGTTAGTTCTAGAGAAGCCAGAACCTGAGAGAGAGGAGGAGAGGATGCAGGGAGAGGATAGTCCCCAAAAAGTAAAACGAAGAAAAGACACAAGAAGAAAATAAAAGCTTACAGATAATGCCATATTTTGTGGTGAAAGAATACATCACTTCTCTCCAGCTTAAAAAGAGAGAGAAAAGATGCAATCACCCAGACACTACTTTTCTTCCTTCCTCCACGCATTCTTCCCTCCTTCTCTCTTTTATGCCTTCCCTG
The DNA here is from genome assembly GCF_000001635.26 of Mus musculus. Taxonomy (NCBI): domain Eukaryota; kingdom Metazoa; phylum Chordata; class Mammalia; order Rodentia; family Muridae; genus Mus; species Mus musculus. The sequence continues at coordinate 97,404,808 of NC_000075.6, forward strand.
CCCTGCCCTCTGTCTTCCTTACTCCCTCCTTCCTATCCATTGAGATAGGATTTTGCTGTATATGACAGGCTAGCCTTGAGCACCTGGTCTTCCTGTCTCAGCCTCACAGTTGCTGGGATGAGAAGTGTCCACAACCACACCCAGTGCCTCAGCCACTTTCATTACCACCAGTTTAATAAGGCAGGAAAAAGAAGTGAGACATACAGACTTGAGAAAGATGTAAAACTGTATTTGTAGATGCTAACTAGCTCTGTGGAAAGTGCTCATGGGTCTACAAAAATGCTGTAAGAGCTGGGAGATGATTTCCTTGGCTCGAAGAACACAAGGTCAACAGCTAAAATTAACTAGCATTTCAGTAGCATCAGAAGCTTTGCAACTGAAGTTTAAAAAAATGCCATCTGAAGTTTTATCAAGAGTGTAAAGTTATTTATATGGAAATTAGGGAGTAGGAGAAAATAAAAATACACAATAAGCATATGCTTATATTTTTTCAGTATATTGAAAATTATTGCTGGGGGAAATTGAAAAGGCTTAAAAAGTGGAACATTGTTGTGTATAATGAGTAAATGGAGTCAACATTATTAGGATGTCAATTCTCTCATTATTAAGATGTCAATTCTCTTGAAGTTTCTATGGATCCAACGCAATCCCCATCAAAATCCTAACAGATTTTTTTTGGTTGAAATCCAGAAGGTTATTCCACAATTAGTGCAGAAATGTAAAGACTATAGAATTAAAAAACCTATTTTTACAATGAATAAGAGCAACTGAGAATCTCAACACCTGATTGTCAGACTTATGGGGAAATAAAGGTAGATATATAAATCAACGGAATAAAGAATCCAAAAATAAACCCGTGCGTGCCGACTGATTTTTCAAGAAAAGTTGCTGCAGTAGTTCAGTGTACAAAGGCTAGGCCTCCCAGTAAACGGAGCTTGATGGACTGGGTAGTCATAGGGAAGTTAGTTTTGTCTCAAGATCATGGTACTAACAAAACATCAGCACTAAATGGATTATTCCTTCATAAAGGACAAGCCTATAAAACTTATACAAATACACACAGGATCTTTATGATCTTGGATTAGGTAAGGGGTTCCTAGCCAAGACAAAAAGCATAAACTTTATAAAGCAAAAAATTGTAATAAATTTTACTTAATGAAAGCCAACACTTTTTGTCCTTTGGAAGGCTCCTCCGAGAGAATGAGCGCACAAAACCTCTGTCAAGGACAAGGCGGTTGTCAAGTATATATTGGCGACATGATTTACCACCAACATTCATAAAACTTTCCCAACTCAGTACTGAGCATCCAAATAGCCCAATTAAAACATGGGCAAAAGATTTAATAAGATTCCTTGACTGTCCATCAAAGGCAAAGGACAAGGTAAATAGCCATGTTGAGAGTGATTAACATCACTTATCCTAAAAGGGATCCTGCTGGCTTGCTGCTGTGCTGCTATTGTTTAGGTGACCATGATCTGGAGGTGTTGTAGGTGCAACTTCTCCGTCATATATAGAAGACACTATCTCGTGGCAGATGTCCTGGTTCTCCGGTTGTTACCATCTTTCTGTCCCCTCTGCCCTGATGCTCATTAGGTGTAGGGGTTGTGTTGCAAATGTGATCAATTAGGGCTAGAAACCCATAGTCAGCTGTTTTCTGCATTTTGACAAGTTGACAAGTTGATAATTTCTGTAAAAGCTCTCTGATTAAAAAAAAGAAAAGGAAAAAAAAAGACTACTTTTCTGTGGGGAGGAGGAAAAGATTTTAGAATGAAGTTAGAAATGATATTGGTTTGTGAAAGTGTCAGTAGTAGGTTTTCCCTTCTAGTGTTGACCTGACAAAGTGCATGTGGGAAGTCTCACAAGGCCTCACTCTACATGAAGAGCTACCAGCAATTAATGGCTGCTTAGAGAGGGAGAATCAGTCAGCTGCAGGGATGAAGACCCTGAATTGTCCAACTCAAAGCACACAGCCCTAAACACATACACATATGAACAAAAGCAGATGGACTCAGTGATTATATATATATTGGTTTGTGAAAGGAATCATATGTATGTATGTATGTGTATATATATTCACACACACATATATACACACATATATATACACACATATACACATATACATATAATGTATATATACATATGCATACATATATATTACTAATAATTACGAAGTGGTCGTGAATTTGAGGGGGTGAAGGAGACCCAGAAGGAGTTGGTACAGAGAAGGGAAGAAATGATGGAAGTGCAGTATTCATGTATGAAATTCTGAAAAAAAATTAAATAAAAAGATGAATTAAAACAGTGAGATATGGCAGTGGTATTGCTAGCTTTTAAAGACTAACGATGTCACTGTGAAGGAGAAGGTGGTACAATGAACCAACTTGAACTCATGACTTGCTGATGCGAGATAGGATATATCCCAATATATTTCCTATTCTAATTCTATTTATCCTACAAAATGAAAAGCTTATTCCATAGGAAGGTGTGTCCATGAAACCTAATGGCTGTTTATTTAATACAGATAAAATCTGAAAATAACCCACATGTTCACTAACAGGTGAATGGGTAGGTAGATTGTGATCTATTCAAATGTTAGAGTATCACTTAGGTGTAATAAGGAACCTAATAATGCAACCGTAGATAGACGTTAAAATCATCATGTTAAGTGAAAGAAGCCAAAGCCCAAAGACAATAAATTCACTCTGTGTTTTCATCTCAGGACATTCTAGAAAATGCCCAACTATAGCAATGGATAAGGCATGGTGTAAGGTAGAGGAAGAAGTTGGGGCGGGAACCAAAGGGAACTGTCTGGGCTCATGAAAACATTTGGTATCTTCTATGTGGTGCTTAAAGTTTGCATATCATTTCGCCAGACTCATCCGAAGATGTTGTTTTCAGATGGGTACATTTTTGCACGTTGGGGAGACTTCCATAAACTCCATTTAAAACAGTGCAGTGTTTGTCACGCTGGTTTAAATGGTTCCATGTAATTGCACAGTGGGTGAGGTCTAAGGATGCGCTGGAGCTTGGTAGGGTGCTGGGTGGAGTGCTGTGAAGAGAGGGAAGCATCCTGGGCAGCAGCCCACAGGTCTGTGGAGGTTCCTGGCCCCTGGGGGGGATGATGTCATGGTTCTTACTGGAGACCCCACCAGTGATTTTGGGGACTTGGGAGCCACCCTTGAGTGCACAGGTGAAAGCTCAAATTTTATCAGGTGAAGGTGCTGTGTGCCCTGCCCCAGGAAAATTTAAGGAGGCAAAAGGAAAATGTTAATGTGCCCGTGGAGAGACAAGAAGAGTGTTCTGCATGGTGGGTCAGGCTGTACCTGACTCAGGCGCACTTGCTGGTTGTAGAGGCTGGCTATTGCATCTCTTTGATCTATCAGGACTTTGTGATCCTTCAGCACTATGCTAGAAACTTCCATTTGTTTCTCATTTCAAGAACACCACATCCCAGAAATACAAGCAGACAGGCAATTACTATAATGTTCTTGGCAGGTGCTGTGATGTAAGATGCATGCAGACCAGCAGAGGGCCAGGGCTCTCCTGAGCCCCAACAACTTCACTTATTAAATTAGAGTGATAACAATAGCAACCTCCCAAGATTTGCTGTGAAGAATTAATGGCATATTTAAAAGCTCGTTCTCAGACTACATATGGCATAAGTTGCAAATGAAGCAGGCATTTGTGGCTTGTTTTTTTTACCAAATGGAGAGTGGCTTGTGTCTGAATAAACTCATCACTAATCATAATAATAGCTTCCAGGTGCTGTGTAAACAGTATAGTTTGATCCTTATAAACATCATGCAGGACTCACACAGTCGGCCCCGTGTTTCCCCAGAAGAGCAACAGTTGATGGTTCTCAGGGTTATAGAACGTGACAAAAGTCACCCAGCCCTTGGGCATGGGCTTTAGTGGAAGTCACTTAAAAGAGAGGGCTGCATTCATTTTGTTTCTTCTTTGTTAGATTTGTGCAGGCTTGGCTATGCTTATGTTTTCATGAAGGATTGTGGATCCATGTTCCTATAGGAGCTGCCAGATAATGCAAAAGAGGGAAATCTTTAGAGAGCAGTCCTGTGGGGAGCAGAGTGTCCGGGAGTCAGTGCTGTTATAGTCACCAGCTCTACCTACTCCTCCCATATCTCACCTCACTACCCACCCAGCTTCATGTCCCCCTTCTCCACCATTTTCTCCTCCTCCTCTTCTTCCTCCTCCTCCTCCTCCTCCTTCTCCTCCTCCTCCTCCTCCTTATTGTAACCCAATAAACCCAATTTGCTTTGCCCAGCTGTTTCTGGGCCTGGAGCCTGACCGAAGTGTGTTAGACCTACCAGTAGGTATAACCATTTAAAGAAAACCAACTCTCCCCCTTCCAACAGCTAGAATATGCCAATAGACTATTATGTGTGGGATTTCATGACTCCCACTCCAAGCTCGGGATTTGTCTGCCTTGAGTTTGCACAGGTCTTGTGCGGGGTTTTCACAGCCTCTCTGAGTTTAAATGTTCAACTATCCTGTGCTGTCCAAAACAAAACAAAACAAAACAAAGCAAAACAAAACAAAAATACTCCCAAGCCCCAAAACAAAACACAAAAACAAACAACAACAGGAATGCCCTGATTGAAATAACAATATTCACTACTTCTGGCTTTGACAATCTTTCTCCTTCCTCCTCCTCTAAGAATCTTGAGCTTGGGTGTATGTGCACATGGACATCCTATTTAGGTTTGAATATTACAAAGTCTCTTATCTCCGTACATCCAGAAGCTGTAGATCTCTGTGCCATTTAATTGACATCTATTCCCAAAGGAAGCTTCTCTGAAGAGAGTTGAGGGATGCACTGATCTCTGGGTATAGCGATCAGCCTTTAGTTGTTTTTAATACCTTTAACAGACTAGCTTGCTCTCTCCAGAGTAGGCTGTCCACTGCAGGGCCTAAGCAACCATAAGTTCTTGGTCCTGTTAATAGTGCAAGGTATGGGCTCCAGCTTATAGGGCAGGCCTTAGATCCCATCAGCGTGTTCTTGTTCACTTCTTTAATATTTGTGCACTACTGTGAAAGTGGGCATAGTTTGCCAGGCCAGGAATTATTAGAGCTTGTGGGGTTCATCTGGGTGAGAACTGTGACTATTTTCTTCTCAAATAGTGTCCATAGCGCTTTCCAGCACTAGGAAAGCTAGCCAGTAAGACTGCAGCTTCCAGGTAAGTACCAGTTTGATCTTTCCCTTCATCTATGATGATCACACATAGTGTTTTCAGCAACAGGGTCTTACTGTCAAGTTCTCCAGGGTCCCCCAAAAGCACTAGAAGTAGCCTGTAATGCTTTGGGGTCTATGGGACTCCATTTGCAAACAACTCAAGATTGTCCAATTTGAGAGAAAGAAATGCACATCAAAGCACAAGCGGCATTTACAACCACAAATATAATCAACCCGACAATAACCTCTCCAGAACATGTTAAAGTCACGATGTCAAAAGCACCCAGCAAAGACATAATGCTAAAAGGTGTAGAGAAAAAAGGCACAGCTTACCTACAAAGGCACATCAGACCTCAGCAACCTGAAAGCCCAGAAACCACACAGTGATGTATTTCAAGGCTTGGAAAAAAATAATCCCACTAATATTGAACACCCAGCAAAGCTGTCCTTTTAAACCGACGAAGAAATAAGAACCTTTTATGGAGTACAAACTGATGCAGTTCATAACTACTTTGCCAGCATCAAGGAGATGTTTTGCTCCTTCTTAAACTGGAGAGAGCCTTACAAGTGGAGCTGTGGTTGCCTTGACTTTTCTTTGGCTTCATTGCCTTTCTTCCAATCTTTCTAGCCATCCATTCTGATAACACCTTTGAGATTTTTCTTTTTACATTTTTCATTAATTAACTAATTCATTCACTTTACATCCCAATATCAGCTCCTGTTTTCTCCCAGTCTCTTCCTCTCACAGCTCATCCCCCCATTTCCCACCTCTCCTTCTCCTCTGAGAAGGGAGAGTCCCCCATTTCACCCCTTGGCACATCAAGTCACTGCAGGACTAGGTGCAATCTCTCTCCCTGAGGCCAGACAAGGTGGCCCAGTTAGGAAAATGGGACCCACAGGCAGGCAACAGATTCAGGGACAGCCCCTGCTGCAGTTGTTGGGGGATTCGCTTGAATACCAAGCTTCACATCTGATATATATATATATCAGATATATATATATATATATATATATATATATATATATATCTGCAGGGTGCCTAGGTCCAACCTGCGCTTGCTCTTTGGCTGGTGATCCAGTCTCTGGGAGCTCCTAAGGGCCCAGGTTAGTTGACTCCATTGGTCTTCCTGTGGAGTCCCTGTACTCTTCGGGTCTCTCAATCTTTCCCCCAACTCTTCCACAAGACTCCCAAGCTCCATCTAAAGTTTGGCTGTGGTTCTCTGCATCTGTTTCCATTTGCTACTGGGTAGAGCCTCTCAGAGGACAGTTATACTAGGCTCTGATCTGCAGACATACAAAGTATCATTAACAGTATCAGAGTTTGTTTTTTGCCAATGGGATGCATCTCAATTTGGGCCAGTAATTGGTTTGCTATTGCCTCTGTCTCTGCTCCATCTTTGTCCCTGCACATCTTATAGGCAGAACATAGTTTGGGTCTAAGGTTTTGTGGATGGGTTGCTGTCCTTATCCTTCCACTGGGAGTCCTGCCTGGCTACAGGAAGTGGTCAGTTCAGGATCCACATTCTCCATTGCTAGGATTTTCACCCTCATAGGCACCATGTGGACTTCTTTCCCCTGTGGTGTTTTGAATGTGCTTGGTCCAGGGAGTGGCACTATTAGGAGGTGTGGCCTTGTTGGAGGAAGTGTGTCACTGTGGGGGCAGGCATTGAGGCCATTCTCCTAGCTGCCTGGAAGCCAATATTCTCCTTTTTGCCTTTGGATGAAGATGTAGACCTCTCAGCTCCTCCAGCCTCACTTCTGCCTGGACACTGCCATGCTTCCTGCTATGATGATAATGGACTAAACCTCTGAAACTGTAAGCTAGCCCTGATTAAATGTTTGCCTTCATATGAGTTGCTTTGGTCATGGTGCTGCTTCACAGCAATGGAAACCCTAACACCCTCCCCTGATGATTCTGCTCCTACCCTCAACCCTGTGCCAGGTCTTTGGCATGCCGATTTCTCTTCTTTTTCCTGTCCTCCCAACACCTGATCATCCGCTCCCCATCCCCTCTCATCCCCTCCTTCGATCCACCTCCTATTTTAAAGGTGTATCTTCCAATTCTTCCTTTGGAACAGAGTCTTTGGTTTCTTCTCCTTCATTGGTCCACACAGAGGCAGCTTCTACTCCATCATCTTCTACTCCATCATCTCACTAAAAAGTCATCTGGTTTCATTGTTCTTATTTATTTGATTTTTAAATTTAAGTCTCTGTAAAGGTTTGTAAATTTTATCTTTTGGAAAAACTCTTTGTTACTTGAGGTTCTGTATTTTGTAGTTTCCCCCGATTTTTGGGAGGCTGCTGCTTTCATTTTAATTTTGAAGAATTTTTATTGGCATGAGTTCATTGTATATCACAGCATGCTTCATGAAGCCACCCTAATAGGACATGTGCTTGAATGTATTAACTCCTGTGTATCCTAGCATGTCGACTCTTCCCCACTCCTGCTAGCCTGGTTTCTGAGACAATCCTCCTTGTACTTTTTATATAAAATCATACACATCTAATTTAAGGTGCACATATGAAATAAAACATGTAATATTTATCTTTTGGGGTTTTACTTATTTCATTTAGTATAATGATCTGTGGTTTTTATACATTTTACTGAAAATGAATAATTTTGTTGTTCTTTGTGGCTGAATAAAACTCCATTGCATGTATACACATTTTCTCTATCTTTTGGCAGATACCTAGGCTGAATCTATAAATTGGTTGCTGTTATCATGATGTACAAATAGCCTTATATTGTGCTAATTTAAACTTTGGGGTTATTTTCTTAGGAGCAGTATAGCTGGAGTGTATGGTAATTCTACTTTTCATTTTTCATGATACTTAACATTTATTCTCAAGAGATCATACATGCATACAAGGCATTTTGGTCATATATATCCCTACTTCAATTCTTCTTGGATTTCCCTCTCCACATCCACCTACCAACTTCTTGTTCTTCTTCTTATGACCCATTGAGTCCAACTAGTGCATCTGATGTATACATGGGTATGGGAAAATTCACCAGAGTATGTTTCACTGACCAAAACCCACATTCCTAACAAAACTCTCTTTTTCTAACAGACAATGAACTGTCAGTAACAGCTCCTCAGCTGTTTGAATATGCTTGATCCCGAGAGTGTTACTATTAGGAGGTGTGGCCTTTTTGGAGTAGGTGTGGCCTTGTTGTGTGCCAGTGTGGGGGTGGGCAATGAGATCCTCCTCCTAACCACGTGGGAGCAGTCTTCTGATGAAGATGTGGAACTCTCATTTCCTCCTGTACCATGCCTGCCTAGACGTTGCCATGTTCCCACTGCTTTTATGATAATGGACTGAACCTCTGAACCTGTAAGCCAGCTATGATTAAATGTTGTCCTTATAAGAGTTGCCTTGGTCATGGTGCCTGTTCAAAGCAGTAAACCCAAACTAAGACATCAGCTAAGAGTGGGTTCTCATTTAAGCTGGGAGAGAACCTTCATATGGGGTTGAGATAGTCCCAGGTTCTTTGCTTGAATTTACTGGCATGTTTTTAATCCTTAGTGTTTTGAGTCAATCTTGGCTTTCTTATGCAATAACTTATCACCTACATCTTTTTTTCTTCCTCCAGAGAGACAGTGTTTTTCTGTGTTATGTTGCCTAGAGTTGAGGCATAAAGTTTGCAGTCCTGTGGCCACCAACACTGGGGTGTGGGGTCATATGCAGGATGGAGTGAGCTTGTTTTGGGATCTGTATCAATGATTATCTGGGTTTGTGACCTGCTATCTGACATTAGGGGGTTTCATACTATAGATGTATCTGAAATTCAATCCAGTAAAATCTACAGGGGGAGGAAATGAAAGGGGGGGGGATGATATCTTGTTTTCAGAGTCTGCATCCTTAATGAGGCTTGGAACAACTTTCATAATCAGTCCTGCCCTCAGGGTTCAAAAAAATGCTGAAGAAATCAGAGCTGAAATTTGAGACCCAGTGAGTGAAGGCTCAGTCGTCTGCAGAATTGTTGGTGATGCTTGAGAAAAGGACACAAAGACTTTGCTCACTTCCTATAAAACAAAATCTCACTGAGGATTTACATTGGGAAAAGTGGATGCCTAAGAAGGCACAGGGCTATGTTTCTCAGAGGATTACTAGATCTGTATTCTTCCACCAGTGCTCGGAGTCCAAGCTGTGTCCCTGAGTGTAGCCTTAGGTGGCTGTGTGAGATCACTTGGGGCACTGGAGATGTAGCTTCCAGCTCTGGCCAGTTTCTTAAGTGCTGGAATATGGAACAGCTATTCTTGCCTTCAGCAACCTCATCTAAGAGACAGGAGAGCTTCCTGGACAAGCTTTTCTCACTAAACTTCATACTTCACACTTCTGATTCCCTTCCCATGTCAACAATTCTGTAATGCCACTGTTTACAGAGAGAATTAGGAGGTAATTTAGTCTTTCTGATAACGTGGTTGATCCAAATCTACTTCTTAGAATTGATATTCATAGAAAAGCCAGGCAAATTTTAGAGCTGCTGTCACATTTATAGAATGTTTAATCAAATGTCTTTTGTACACGTCTCATCTAATGACACATATGCTTAAATATTTGTATAAAAAATTACTAAATAAGACACTTCTGGTCTTCTGTGATTTGAGGTATCACTTTTCTGTCTTATTTTCTTAAATATTTCCAAGATATTTTTTAAGTCAAATCAAATAGATATATCCTTAGAAGAATTGGCAGAGACATCTTTTAAAATGCTCAAAATAGACAAAGAAAAAAATAATGGAGATAAAAGGAATGCTTTCAGGGATCTACCCAGACCACACTGAATATGAAGTACAGTATGTTCGATTAAATACCTGTAAAAGATACACATTTAGATAACTGTCAATGTTGGTCAGCAGCTGCCTGCCAGATAGGAGAAAGGACACAGTAGAGCCAACCTCAGCTTGTAAATCCCACAGCACTGCCCCAGAGAACTGGGTTTCTCTACCCACCAATCTGCTTTAATGTTCTAGAAAGAGACAGTCTGTGCCAGGATCCTGCGCCCCTCGACTCCATGTGGAGAAGCGATGCCTCCAAATACCAGTAGTGCAGTTCTACCTTATGCGAACCACAAATAACACTGAGTGCATTTCTATTTTTGTTTTTGCCACTTGGAATCTCTTATAAACCATCTGACTTTAGTTAAGTGAGATTCTGCAGTGTGGAATTTTAGGAATTCTGGCATTGTTTCTATATGCTAATGATTGCTAATCAACATCTCCAACCCTACTTGTCTATGGAATGCAGATTTGAAAGGTAACACTAACCCTTTCAGGGAAAATAATAAAAGTACAAATGGAAGTTGGCGTTTTTTGGAGAGTGGATGGCTGAGATGGAAATGAGCAACAGAGGCTGTGAATGTAAACTTTGAGATGAAAAGAATGAATTCTGAATAATGAAGAAAATGTAGAGTAGGATAAGGACAGCCATGGAACACTGCAGATGGAATCAGTATTTGAGAAGATGCTAGCTAGAACAGTGTGCAGAAGTCAGAGGAGGGAAGAGGCTGGCTCAGGGATGGGAGAGGTGCTCAGCTGCATTCTGAGACCAGCTCCTGGATAGCAAAGATGCTCAGCCTCACCCTGGGACTAGCTCAGGGATGGGAGAGGTGCTCAGCTACACCGTGGCTCTCTCCTTGTCCCATGTTATTCAGTTAGTGGAGCTTATTGTTGTTGTCTGAAGATTTCTAAGGTTTCCCTTTTTATCTTCTCTCTTTGGCATGTTGAATTTAGATTTGTGTTTATCGAGTCCTGTGCTCAGAGCAAGCTTTAATACAAAAGTTCAAGTCTTAAATCCTGGAAAGCATTGTATGTTCATCTCTTCAGACATCGCTCCTCATTCCTTTCCACATTTCTTCCCTCTCTTCCTCTTATTTTTATCACTGTAATTTTATAGTCATTTTCTGGGTTTTTTTCTTCTGAGTGAATTCCATTCTGAGTCCAGTGGAGTAGACTTTACCCATTGAGCTTATTTATTTAACTACCTTTGTATTTCATTTTTAATATTTCTATTTTGGTTTTCATGGTCTACTGTTATTTTGACTTCATTTGATTTTTTTCCCTCCTAACTTCTGTCTCTTTGGTTGATATTCTCTCGGAGGATCCTAGCCAAGTCTCTTTCAAATTTCTCTCAACGTGTGTGTGATTTTAGTTTGATCTGGGATGCATGCATGGCTGGTTATTCGTTGCCTTGTGCTGCTTTCTGTCTTTCATTGTAACATGTTCCTCATGTGATGAGGGAGGAGCTGCCACACTTGCCCATCGCATGAATTTGAAAGCATGGTCACACATGCTGCAGTTAAAACACATTTGACTTTATGTAAAAGGAAATCTAGCAAGTAGCAAAGGACCCATAATGGCATGTCTTTATTTCAAAATTCATTATATTTTTCATTTATATGTGCATTTTGCATGTGGTGTGTGTGTATGTGTGTGTAATAGTATGCTCATGGTGGTCAGGGTCCAATCTGTGAGTGCCAGTGCTCTCCTTCTACAGTGTGGGTCCTGGGGACTGAACTTAGGTTTTTTGTTTTTTGTTTTTTTGTTTTTTGTTTTGTTTTTGTTTTTGTTTTTTGTTTTGTTTTTGTTTTTTGTTTTTGTTTGTTTTTGTTTTTGTTTTTGTTTTTTTGGTTTTTCAAGACAGGGTTTCTCTGTGTAGCCCTGGCTGTCCTGGAACTCACTTTGTAGACCAGGCTGGCCTCGAACTTAGAAATCCGCCTGCCTATGCCTCCCAAGTGCTGGGATTAAAGGCGAACTTAGTTTTTTAGGCTTGGTAACAAGTGCACATTGGGTAATGTTGAGCTATCTCACTGGTCTGGTGTCTCTTTATTTAGAACCAAGAGGCTGATGTCCCAGAACTCATGGAGGAGTCAATGAATGTCAGATACAAGTCAGCATCTGTCCTTTCCCTGTATAGCTGCAAAACTTGTCCTTGCCTGGAAACATCCTAGAGAAGAAGAAAGACATAAGCAGAAAATGGATACCCCTCCCCCCCAAATAATTCATCTCACAGAAGAAACTCTTTTGGGCAGGTGAGATGCTGCAGTGGATGGAAGTGCTTGCCTTGCAAACATGAAGGCCTGAGCTTGTTTCCCACGTGAAGGTCAACAGAGAGGACCAACTCCACCGATTTTCCTCTGACCTCTACTCATGTGCTATGGTGTGCATTCCCCACTCCCAATAGCAATAAATAAAATGTAAAAAGACACTCTTTCCCAGAGCTTTGAGACACAAGTCCCTCAGCAAGTTTTTAACTACTCCCTACCTATGAAGTCAGAGTAAAGTTCACAGATGTCCTGTGCTAACAGAGAGCTTATCAGGACAGGGGTTTCAGCCTGCTCACTAATCCGCATCTCTCTATCACTTCTGTTCCACAGACACAGTCATCTTGAACTTGACCCTGCTATAATGGCCATTTTCTTATACAGTTCATGTGTAGAGAAAGTATCATTGTCCTGTGCTCAGATGGGAGTCAAATGGAACTTCAAATGATGCGCTTACACTGTGACCTTGATTGAAATTCTGTTTCTCTTATAAATTATGGATGCAAGTCGGATAATGAGCTAACTCAAACAACTCAAGAAGATGAAGGGACTTACATGACTTGAAGAGTGTCTCCTGAGTGCTAAGAGGACACCCATCTTTCCCAGCCTGCACAGCTATGGGAAGACAGGTGGAACCCAGAACAAGATGCTGATAACACTCTAGGCCAGTCACACATTCACCTCTGAGTGGGATCCCTGCACACTCAGGTCATTAATTCTTGGTGGACGACTGCCTTGGCAGATTTGGAAGTTCAGACAGACATGCCATATGCATTTCAAAATCAACCTCCAGAGCCAAAATTTGTCTCTTAAGCTTTGTACCAGCCATCTATAGCAGCTGAAAAGCATGCCCATATTTAGCCTGGTTCATTGTTGTGTTAGTGACTGAAATGTGGCTTAATACTTGAAAGGGGTGGTATGGAATGGCCACATCTTGCTCCCATAGAGCCTTTCTGATTGGCAGGTGGAAATGTGGAAACATCCACAGGCATGCAATGGGGTGCAGGCAGTGGAGGCAAGCAGGGAAACCTTTCCTATTCCTCTTCCATGGGTGGCATATTTTACAAAACGTCATGACAGTGAGTACATAATACATTTAGCTGTTGCAACTCTACATTCATCATTAGCTTTCCTCAGTTGGCCAAGTCAAGTTTGGGGTAGAAATGGTGAGGTTCAAAGCTTTCCTTCCTTCCTTCCTTCCTTCCTTCCTTCCTTCCTTCCTTCCTTCCTCCCTTCCTTCCTTCCTTCCTTCTTTCCTTCTTTCCTTCCTTCTTTCCCTTTCCTTTTTTATTGGTTATTTTATTTATTTACATTTCAAATGTTGTCCCCCTTCCCAGTTTCCCTTCTGCAAATTCCCCATCCCATCCTCCTCCCCTTTGCCTCTATGAGGGTGCTCCCTCACTCACCTCCCCAACTCCCACCTCACTACTCTAGCATCCCCTTACCCTGGGGTATCAAGTTTCCACAGGACCAAGGGCTCCATCTCCCTTTGATGCCAGATAAGGGCATCCTCTGCTACATATGTACCTGGACCATAAGTCCCTCCATGTGTATTTTCAAAGCCTTCTTTCAAAGCTATTGTATTTAGTCCATTTTCTACCCTCTAACGGGAAAAAACAATTATGCTATTTATTCACCAGCAGTTTTTCCAAGGATTTAACTCAGTATCTCAAATACTGTATTTCATAATCTTTTCTTTTCTGCTCCTTTTCCAAAGAGAAAACTTTCTATGCATTTCGAGACAGGGTTTCTCTGTATAGCCCTGGCTGTCCTGGAACTCACTTTGTAGATCAGGCTGGCCTGGAACTCAGAAATCCGCCTGCCTCTGCCTCCCGAGTGCTGGGATTAAAGGCGTGCACCACTACACCCGGCTATATTTTCTTTATTTACATTTTAAATGCTATCCTGAAAGTTCCCTATACCCTCCCCCTGCCCTGCTCCCCTACCCACCCACTCCCACTTCTTGGCCCTGGAGTTCCCCTGTACTGGGGCATATGAAGTTTGCAAGACCTAGAGGCCTCTCTTCCCAATGATGGCTGACTAGGCCATCTTCTGCTACATATGCAGCTAGAGACACGAGCTCTGGGGGTACTGGTTAGTTCATATTGTTGTTCCACTTATAGGGTTGCAGACCCCTTCAGCTCCTTGGGTGCTTTCTCTACCTTCTCCATTGGGGACCCTGTGTGAGGATGTTCTTCTTGAGGATGTTAGAAGGTGGCTTTGCATGTGGCTACCTCAGCTGGCATGGCCAGGTTTTTGTCTCCCCAGCTTTTGTTAACTACTGTTCAAGTCAAAAGTTTGGGGCTCTGACAGTTGCAGCTGTCAGATTATGTCCACCTTCCTACATCATGTCCACCATCCCACATCATGTCCACCATCCCACATCATGTCCACCATCCCACATCATGTCCACCACCATCCTATATCATGTCCTCCATCCCACATCATGTCCTCCATCCCACGTCATGTCCACCATCCCATGTCATGTCCACCATCCCACATCATGTCCACCATCCCACATCATGTCCATTATCCCACATCATGTCCACCATCCCACATCATGTCCACTATCCCACGTCATGTCCACTATCCCACATCATGTCCTCCATCCCACATCATGTCCTCCATCCCACATCATGTCCTCTATCCGGTGTCATGTCCACCATCCCACATCATGCCCTCCATCCTACATCATGTCCTCCATCCCACATCATGTCCTCCATCCAGTGTCATGTCCACCATCCCATGGGTGCTGGTCCAGTTTACACAGCTCTGTTGCTTCTGGCTGCTTAGCCTCATCTCAGCCTCTGCCCACTTCCACCTTTATGCTAATGCCAGGCTGTTGGTATGGTTTGGGTCTGATCAACGACTACCTCAGACCTCAAGCTCTGTTTTCGAGTACCACAGGTTTGGAGCATGCCTTATCGCCCCCTCCCCATATCATGTATGGCCCAGCTATCGATATATCTTTCCTTTTGGCAATTTAAGCTCAGAGCCACCAAGGTACTGTCATCTGCTGAAACAACACATTGTCTCTCAGCCTCCACATGTCCCTTGCCCACTTGAAGGAGCTATTATCGTGTGTAGCTTCTCAGTCGCTGCCAAATGGAGGAGGCTGTTGTGCTAATTGCCTGTAAATGATGAAGCTCACAGCAGATGTTGGCAAAAGTAAACCAACAGTTTACTTAGCTTTAAGGCTGTAAGTACCATGGGGTGTAGGAAGAGTCTTTAGGAGCTAAATCACCAATAGGGAGTGAGGTCATAGTTATGTTGCTTTAGGGAGACTGCTATAGCCTAGCAGTCTTACTGCTATAGTAAGGATGGGCAAAATGTGGCTGGTGGGTTTTATACAGCCTGATGCTTGGCCCTGTCGACCCAGCCATACTCATTTGTGTGTGTGTGTTTTCTATTGCTACTTTCTTGCTAAGCCTGGGAGTTATACCAGCAATCCTGTGACCTATGGCCCAGAATGTTTCCCTCTGGTCCTTTGCAGTGAAATTGATAAACCCTTTTCTCTAGTCTGTCGAGTAAAAGAAACGTAAGACTTCCTGCTAACACTAACCCCTGAGAGGTTAAAACAGCCTTCTCAGATTCCGTATGTCACCCCCAGGCCCCCCTCTGTGCAACCTCCTCCCCCGTCCCCCTATGATTATCTGTGTCTGGCTCCTATATCCATGTACCAGGAGTCTGTAACTGCCTTTAACTTGGACTGCGTTACCAGCCAAGTTTAAGTGTGAATTCTTTCTGAAAGATATCATGAAGATGAGGTGCTATTAGGATCCATAAAAGTATTTGTGATTTTGAGGTGAGTGTGTGTGTGTGTGTGTGTGTGTGTGTGTGTGTGTGTGTGTGAAGGTTTTGGGCTTCCCTGATTTTGTGTTTTGCTTTTGTGTCTTCTTGTTAGGCAGAGTAAGGCTAGTGCAAGCTCATCACGGCCTGCCTTACTCAGTTGGACCTGCTCAAATCTCCAGTGGTCTGGAGGCCAGGGAGGCCAACAGAGCTGTAGAAGTACAATTGCTCTCCTCCTAAGCCATGCGTAAAAGCCACCACACTGGAAGAGTGAGCAGAGCCTTCCAGGATGGCAGATTAACAGAGGCAGTAGGGTGCAGCAAGCGTTGGTTCATTCACACTGAGTGGTCTCATCAGCGTTCCAGTTAACAGGTCTGCAGTTTCAAAGACGTTCCCAAGAACTCACTTCCCTCTGTGTCTCTCAGGTCATTCTCTATGATAAATTCTGTGGTCCTTAGAGGACTGTGAAGAAAAATTACTTATGGTAAATACATATGCAGCTGTCCTATTAATCGTGAATGGCATTGATGGAGAATTAATTATCTGTGAGGATGACCTGTGTCTGACCTTGCTGTTTATGAGGAAATAGAGCCCCGATACTGTAAAGTTACATGCTAATTTGTGGTTCTGTTTAATAGCAAATGACTCCTTCTTCCCTGGCTATTATTTTATTGCCTTGTAGATGCTTAACTAGGTTTGCATCTGACCCAGGAAGCTCCTGTCCCACCCTGGCTTTTTATTCAAGTATTCTGTTTTTGAAATGCCTGTTTCTCACGTACTCATGAAACAAGCTGTCTTGGACTCAGGGAAGCAAGCGTGCCAACCATGTCATTTTCAGCCTCTCCTCCCTCAACTGTACTCACAGCTAACGGTGCTTCTCAAAATGGGATGGGAGCAAAGATCAACAAATGTATAACCCAGCACAGGCACACATCAGCAAAGATCAACAAATGTATAACCCAGCACAGGCTGGGGCACACATCAGCAGAACTCTTCACAATGCAGGCATTCTAAGATATTAGAACAGATAAAAATGATGGATCACATCATATTTAACATGTAGCAGAATGCAAAAGGGCAGATCTATCTTAAGGATGCTCAGCATAGACTGGCATATTCACTGTAAAAATGTCTGAATTGACACAGAAAATTTGAATCAGAAGCGAGAAGTGTGACTTATAGGGCAAATGTGGCCCACACTCACTTTTGGTAAATACAAGTTTATTAAAATGTAACCAGACACATTCGTTTATCTACACTCTACAGCTAGTTTTGTGTATCAGTGACAGCCTACTAGTTATTACAGAGGCCACAAAGCCCACAATACGTACTACCTGGCTTTTTCCAAGGAAACAATTTGTGACTTCTCTTCCCGGATGGAGAGTGCTATTCTGGTGATTTTCACCTCCTCTTGAGACGTGATACAGTCTATAGGTAACAGAGAGAGGGCGCGATGGCAAGGATGATGTCTTAGTTTGCTATTGCTGTGATGAGACATCATGACTTAGGCAACTTATAGAAGAAAGAGTTTATTTGGGGTTTATGGATTCAGTAGGTTAGCAACCATGACCATGATGGGGCAGAGCATGGCAGCAGACAGGCAGACAGTTGAGAGCTCACATCCAGATACAGCCGCGAAGAAGTGGAGAGCAAACACTCTGGGAAGGACCCAAGTGCTTTGAAACTTCAAAGTTGGCTCTCAGAACCATCTCCCTAGTAAGGCCACACCTCCCAGTCCTCCCCACATGGTCCCACCAGCTAGGGACCAGGTATTCAGACAAATAAGCCTAGGGGGATAGTCTCATTCAAATCACCACAGATGGCTAATCCCCCAAGCCCCGAAGAGCTAGAGCATCCATTAAGATGTGCAGCAAGCTTCAGGGAGATTCCTACAGCAAGCTCTGTAAGGACACCTGCTGGTAGGTCCTCCCTCCCTCCCTGTATGTACCTCCTCACTTTCTGCTGGAAAAAAAAAATCATGAAGGGAAAAGTTGTGGAAGCCACCATTCCCTCAAGGGCGTGAAATGTTTACCTCCATCACACACAGTGAGCTGAAAACAAGGGATGTTTACTTGAGGTTGTGAAAAACTCAATTTGCAACAGCGGTGATAGGCACACACAGTGGCAGGCTGCTCTCTCCCCACTGACATTGCCCGGATTAAAAATAGCTGTTCTGTTTGTCCTTCAGCCTGGTATTGAACTGGAGCCTTCGAGCACCGTTCTCCTCAGCTTCATGCTTAATGAAGCATAATTTGTATTAATAGCAGCTATTAAATCTAGAGTGCTTAATAGGAATTTAGAGTGGAGGCCCTGAGTTACTGAACTCCTCAAACACAGTCCCCAGAGAGCTGAGCTCAGGCTTGAACACCGGCAGCAATGAATCATGGATCTGGTACAGTGAACCAGCTGTGGTTGGTTAGGAAGAAGAAGAAGAAGGAGGAGGAGGAGGTGGCAGGGGGCAGGGAGTCAGAGCTCAACATGTAAGCATCCTGGACTTCTCTCTGCTTCCAGGTCACTAGGTGGTCCCTCAGTCAGGTGATGACAGCCTTAAAGAAAAGGTAGAACTGGATACTGGAGAGGTCTTGGTTGTACATGTCTATGCTCAAATTCACCTTCTAATCTGTGAGCTGGCTTCAATTTCCATCTCTGAACTTCCAGTTTCTTGCTCAAAGACTTTTCAGTCTTGGAGCAGCAGTGCCCCAAAAGGATGAAGACTGGATAGGGCCTTTTCTTGAGACCCAGTTCTATTTTCCATGGACCATGAAGGATTTTACCAAGAAATTATTTGAAGAAGAAAACCAAACCAAACCAAATAAAAACAAACAAACAAACAAACAAACAAAACAAGAACAACAACAACAACAACAACAACAAACTTTCTTTTACTTCTATTTAAACTCCACTTCCTCAACCTGTCCATGTCCCTGCCTCCCAACCATTAGTACACATTGTGTTTGCTTGTTGATGTCTGACAAATTCCCTCATTCAAATCTTGGGTTCCAACACAAGCTTACCTGCACAAGAGTTCTTTGAAGAAAGTGGGAGAAATGTGTCCCATTGTTTGGCAGGAGCTTTGGTCCCCAAGTAACTAAGTCATCAATCCTGGTTGTCATGATCACTGACATTTCATAATTAAGAGAGCAGTGTCCAACACAAGTTCTTCCTGCCTGTCTTTCTGAACATTACCGGCTGTTCCGCCTTGAGCAAAGCATTTAGTCCATCTGGGCCTCAGTATGTATTTCTGTAAAATAGGGTCACTCTTGAAGGACTCTGATAGGTTGTTGAGATGGTAACCACAAAATAAGTCCCCCAGGTCCTACGCCCTAGCTGCTCATCAGAGCAAGAGACCTGCAGAGGTGTTTCAGCCTCTACCCCACCACATATCCCCTGAAATGCACACTGGACAACGACATCCTTTACTGCACTGAGCTGTGGGTCTGATCCATACAGTGCAGGTCTGCTTCTAGACATGGCTCCTCAGAACTTGGGTAGGGACACACTGCTGCAGAATTGAAGTTTCAGAGCAGTCACGGAGTTGGGCAGGGTGCCGTTGGAAGGCAGCTTTTTGAGGCAAGTTCAGCTTTTGTGCCAAGGAGAAAAACTGCTTTACAGTTACAAAAGCTCTGAAGCAGGAAAATTAAGATCATATTGAAGCAATGTGGCCCATCCCTGTTAGGAAGTTTACCTGTCCCAGGACCCCAGAGGGGAGCAGGCAGCATGGGATTCCTGTTCCAGTGACTGGTTGTTTCTGTAATCCTGGCTAAACTGTCGCTTCCAATCACAGAGCTGACAGCCTCACTTTAAAACTTATAAATTACTTATTGTATTTTTTCCGTTTAATAATTTCAGATCACAGCTGACCATGGGTAACTAACACTGTGGAGATTCTGTAGTTAAGGGAAGGACGTTCCTTTTTATAAGTTAAATTATACTCATAGGTATATGTACATAAACATATATATTACATTTTATTGATCATGCCTTATTTATTTATTTATTTATTTATTTATGTCTTACATTGCATTAATATGCATGTGTGTCAGTGTGGGTACATGCACATATGAGTGTAGATTTTACTGCAGATTCCAGAAGATAGCTTTGGACTCCCTACATCTAGAGATACAGGAGGTTTGAGCCACCTGATGTGGGTGTTGGGAACAGAATTCAGGATTCTCTGCAAGGAGACACTGTTAACTGCTGAGCCATCTCCCCAGTCCTGATCCCATGATTTTTTTCTTTTTGGTTGTTCTGTGCCTTGTTTCTTTGGTTATACAGATCTTTCTAGTTTGTTGAGATGTCATTTGTCTATAGTACTCTTGGTTAACCCAGAAAATCATTGTCCCAAGGTTGAAATATTTCCTTCTAGTAGTTTCACGTCTTGAATTTATGTTTTGATCCTTTGTGAGTTGATTTTTGTTGAAGGCAAAAGACAAGGGTTCAGTTCTAGTCATCACCATGGAGACAATGTTTTCTAAGCACCCTTCATTTGGGAATCCTTTCTCCCAAGCATATTTGTACATCCTTGAGGCATTCTCTCTGCTGGGCTGGTTACACTGAAAGTATTAGTAGCTTCTTATCAACGACTCAATCCTTGTCTCTGTTGGTATTTGCTCAAAGGAGTTAATAACGGTCCCCACAAAACTTACACATAGATGCCAGGGACAGTTTTATTCATAATTAATCAGGGTAAAAAGCAACCAACATGCTTTTTCCCAGAAAGCTAGTGGGTAAACTGTGGCACACCAAGACTGTGTCTTGTTATCTACTGTTGAAGGGAAATAAGATAGAAAATCATGACAAACCACAGAAGAAACTTAAGTGCACATGGGGAAGAGAAGTTGTCCATCAGCAAGGTCTTGATCGATTTTGTTCCAGTTGTGAGACTTTATAGAAAAGGTAAAACCATGGCAAATATACAAATGATCTGCTCTTGCCAAGGGTTTATCAAGAGGAGAAAGATAAACTGAGAGAATAGAGAATTTTTAGTGTGGTGAAAATTCCTCACATGATTCTATAATGATGAATGCACATAACTACACATTTGTTCAAATCCATAGGATGTAAAACACTAACAGTCATGGAACCAACATAATCAACCTAGAGCCATTAGATGACTGGATAAAGTAAGTATAGTACATGTATACAAAGGGATATTATTCAGCCACAAAGAAAAGTGAAACCCTGCTATTTGCAGCAAAGTAGATTGCTGGAAACCATGCAAAACTGGAAACCATGGTGCTAAGTGAAATAGGCCAAGCACGTAAAGACAAGACTCACTGCGTGCCCTACTCATAGAAACTAAATTAATCTGAAATAAAGTAGTAATGAATGAATGAATGAATGAATGAATGAATGAATAGAGTAGATTGGGAAAGGTGTTTAGGTGTTATAGATAAAGGGAGTTTAGATTTGATCAGTGTATGCCAGTGTATGGATGTAGTTCACTGAACTGTGTTAATATAAGCAATTAAGACTTAGTGAAAATATGAACCCTAAGGTAAACCAGAGATGCTAAATGATGACATGGGGTCAACATAGGCTCATAAATTGTAAACATTGTTGTGAACCTAAAGCTTCTTAACAAAAGAAACAAACAAACAAACAAACAAACAATAAACGACAACAACAAACCCAAGCTCTAAAACTAAAACAACATAAGCAGCAACAGTGAAAAAGGGAAACCCAAGTTCCCAAGACACCTTATTGCAGATTTCAGGTTGATTTTCACGTCTGGTGGGCTGAGTTGGCAGATCTCTGAGGCAGATCTCTCAGTGTGAGGGGGCACAGCTTTTGGAGGTTGGCAGATCTCTGAGGCAGATCTCTCAGTGTGAGGGGGCACAGCCTCTGGAACTTGATTCTCTGTCTAAAGCTGCAAATGTACTTAGCTGCGGAGGCTTCTCTCCAGAACCTGTCTGGTTTCTTTTATTATTTCTTTATTTTAAGGACTTGA
Source organism: Mus musculus (assembly GCF_000001635.26). Classification (NCBI taxonomy): domain Eukaryota; kingdom Metazoa; phylum Chordata; class Mammalia; order Rodentia; family Muridae; genus Mus; species Mus musculus. The sequence goes on from NC_000075.6 coordinate 97,426,790, forward strand.
TTAGTTCTTCAAGAATTCGCACAATGTGTTGTGGTTTGTTGATGCTCATCCCCCAACTGGTTCCCCAACTCTTTCCAGATTCACCTCCTCTTTTCTTACCCACCAAGTCTGACTCAGTTTCATGTATGAGTACTGCATTGGTATCATTTACACTCCCCCTCCCTTCCAGGACCCCTATTCTCCCAAGAATCTCTTGATTTCATGATCTCTTCTGTAATTATTGTTTTACACACACACATACACACACACACACACACACACACACACACACACACACACACACACTGGGGGAGTGGAGAGAGAGAGAGATTGATTCATTTAGTATTGTTTGTGTGCACATGTGTTTGTTGCTAATCACTGGGATTGGATAACACATTAGACAACTTGTCTCCAGAGAAAATGGACTGTCCCACTCCCAGTAGCCTTTGCTTGCAGCTCTTCACTTAGGGGCGGGGCTTGTGAAAATTTCCCCATCAATCTTGGGATAACAAATGGTGCAGTCATTATGCAAGTTTTATATAGACAACCATATGATTGGGGTTTCATGGTTTATTGTTTTGTCACATCTAGAAGACACTGTCTCAAGATGACATTCTGGTCCTCTGGCTCTTTCGATCTTTCTGTTTCCTCTTCTACACTGTTCCTAAGTTTTAGATGTGGGAGTCGTGTTTTAGATATATCAGTTGGGGTAGGTATGGTTATTTTTTCTTTGCATTTTAACCAGTTTGTGGATCTCTGAAATAGTCTCCATTTGCTCCAAAAATAATCTTCTTTGATGGGGTGGGAGATTTAAATTTCTCTGTAGATATAAGTATTTGGAATACAGTTGGAAACTATATTGATTTGGAGAAATATCAGTAGTAGTCTCTCCTCTAGAATCTATGACCTTTCCAGACACAGGCATCTGGGTAGGTTTATAGTACCAAACATAATCTATCTTCCAGTCAGACAGGATATAAGAGCTACTATTGTACCATTGGGGACATCTTCCCAGGCTGGTCATTATTGTGGTTCACAGGTTTTTACAACTGAGTAAGGCTTCCTCAGATATTTTGGTCACAGGGATGTAAAAGGAGCTAATATATTTTGGGAGGGGAATTATACCAGACATGTTGACTCATAAGGATAGTGAAGCATGCTTCTCTTCATTTGATCTCTGTCTGCAGTGTTGGTGGCAGGTTTGTACCCTGTAGCAGAAAAATTATGATGTAATTTATTTTGTCACATTCTTGTACAATTAAAAAATGCTTGCCAGCTCTATCACTGCATAACCAACATAATTAAAACAACCCACAAGAAGAGAGTCATTTCTATGTAGGTGTGGCTGGGCTCTGCAAGCTTTTCATTTTGCTTTCATTCCCAGCAATTCTAGGAATATGGCACAGACTAACTTCTGCTCTGTGTTCTCAGTCTGGTCTCCCCTGCCTCCAGGTACTGCAGGACACTCTTTCTGCCGAGCCTTCTCAGGCCTTTCACTTTCTGCAAGCATCTAGGAGTCAGACGGGAACATGGTGAGTGTCTTCCACAGCAATACCGTTCACGCCCACCACTGAGCCCACACGAAAGCTGCTGCAGAACTTCTCCAGTGCTATGTGCATAGAGGGAAATGATACAAAGAGAACTCACATGGGAAAAGATGGCTGTATGGAGCAGTCATGATTAAACAATGGGGACGCTGAGTTCTCGAAGGATGCTGAGTAAGGACATGGTTGAAGTCCTCAACAGGGCCTTGGAAAAGTCTGGGGAATGGAGGAAGTCCCAGCATCCTTAGCTTCATGGAGAATACACTTTGTGCTTGCCCATACAGGGGTGAGGGAGGACAGATAGAGGGACAATGACAGAAGGATGACAATGGTCACTCTTATTAGATGGGAACCCTGTGACTTATGCCCCCCGTGTCCTGTGATGTTTAACATCGTCAGTGTTTCAGCCCTGTGCACACTATGCACCTTCCAAGTTTGTGGGGGAAATTCTTTATCTAAGAGAAATACACAAACCAGCTCATTATTCTCTTTAAACTGTAGGCCTTAATCCTTAAACTTAGTTAATAATTTCATCCCGAGACCAATGTAAAGACACAAAGCCACATGTGTGGCCTTTGTTAAGGTAGCTCAGGGCAAGTCTTTCTCTAACTCCAGCTCTGTAACCTGCCTTCATAAACACTAACTTTGATTGATACCCATTCATCCAGAAATTCTTTTCTGCAATGTAAGTCAGGCTATATCTGGTAGAGATAGAGGTCTCTAGACAGCTGGCAGCAGCTTCTACACCAGTGTCAGCTAAGAGTAGCTGTGTATGGGAAGAGAAGGCATAGATATAAGTTTTTGGGGGAGAGAGTTAAGTGGAGGGAGGAGGGATATATATCCATATATCTATATATCTCTATATACGGATATATATGGAGAGAGAGAATGAGAGAGAGAAAGACACACACACAGACAAACACAAGAGAGAGAGAGAGAGAGAGAGAGAGAGAGAGAGAGAGAGAGAGAGAGAGAGAGAGAGATAGATTTGGAGGAAAGTCATTAGCTGCTTGAGATTTTGAGGTTCTTACAGGTGATCTAAGAGAAAATGTCCACCCCCAGACACCAGCTGCTCCCAAAATGAGGACTCTGCCAGCGAGGAGTATGAACTCTCCAAAGGGAAGAGTGTGGTGTGCAAAATGCTGTCATACACCACTCCGAAGGCACAGAAGAGGAGGGGTATGCTGGAGGGATGAGGAAGAGGCACTTGGACAGAGTGCTGGAAAAAGATTTCTCTTCAGTTCTCTCTCTCTCTCTTACTCTCTCCTTCCTTCCTTCCTTCCTTCCTTCCTCTCTCTCTCTCTCTCTCTCTCCCCCTTCTCTCTCTCTCTCTCACTCTCTCTCTCTCTCTCTCCTCTCTCTCTCTCTCTCTCTCTCACTCTCTCTCTCTCTCTCTCTCTCTCTCTCTCTCTCTCTCTCTCTCACCTGAATATGAGCATTCTTTTATAGCAGGATATGATCAGAGGGTTTTCAAGGAATGCTTCCCAGTTGACATGGCCCAAATGGTCCAAACATGCTTTAAGTTTTATAGTTGAAGACAATTTTTTATGTTGGCATGTGGTTATTGTACTGATAATTTAGAAGGAAGAACTACTTCTATTTCCTTTCATTTCCCCCCTCTGAGTGACCTAAAGAAATGCAAAAGCACAGAGCTGAGTACTGGATGCATTCAGGCATTCTATGCAGCAAAAATAGAACACATTTAAATAAAAACTCCAGATTTTACTGGTGTTTTCTGATGACTGTGTCTCTATGACCTATAACTGAGAACTAGCTTTAGAGTACACACGTGTGTTTACAATGTCAACTTTTACTTTAGTTAGTTTATGTTGAACTATTTATATAAAAACAATCATTATCTTGATTAATTAGCCAGACTACAATTGCATAACTCAACACAAGAAAAGTTCCTCATCATTGTTCACATTTCCTGTTGGTTGCTGCCAAGGTAGGGGTTTACTTAGGGGGTGCTGCCTGACATCTACCTTCTTGAATCTTTGTCATCCAAAGACTTGCCTTGGCTTCCCTTTCCAGGAAAAAGAGTGAGGTTGATTCTGTCACATCCTGGCTCTGAAGTCCTAGAATGTTTTGTCTCAGAAGAGACCCATTGACACTATTTGTAGGAGGAGTGAGTTAACACATTCTGACTAGCGGTCTGCAATGGCCCACGCATGCTCAGTGAACAACAAACGCTTCTGTATTTACTAACCCCGAAACCTGTCTGACACCCATTGAGCATGTGTCCAGGGTGTCAATGAGCTAGTGCCAACTATGCAGGACGAGCAGTTACGGAGGGTATAAAGGCACTCCCTATATCCACAATAAATGAGTCTGCTTCTGCTTCTCACCTGGCTCCCCGAGTCTGTGTCGTTGACTCTACACCTTCTTACCTCCTACCCCAAAGACCATGGGGCCGGAATTGGGGGGAGGGATGAGGGCTGGGACAACTATTTTGATCCACATCCTTGAACCAGGGTTAGCGATGCAGCCACATCTAACTGCATGGAATTTGCAGGTCTGTACATGACAAACACCACATGCCTCAGTCACACCCCATATCTTATGAATCCGGATTCCTAAAAGCTAATTGATAAGATGCCTAACAATTCATATTAACAAGTACTATTAAAATAGTTTCCTTACGATTGTCTGAACAGCCGGGCGGTGGTGGCGCACACCTTTAATCCCAGCACTTGGGAGACAGAGACAGGCAGATTTCTGAGTTCGAGTCCACCTGGTCTACAAAGTGAGTTCCAGGACAGCCAGAGCTATACAGAGAACCCTTGTCTCGAAAAACCAAACCAAACCAAACAACCCCCTCTCCAAAACAAAAAACAAAAGATTGTCTGAACAAAGTGGAATGGAGATGCACCCATATGATTTTCCAATGTCTGGTTTTATCAGAAGCAATTTATTTTTTGAACTAGTTATTTGAGATGTTATGTATTTTCCAATATCAGTGTAATTAAGAATAACTAGACCATTTCTATTGTTGTTTTTATATGAGAATAAGAAAAACCATGGCCATAAAGAGCTACTTAACATTTTCTATAAATACCCATCTTGGAATAATTAAAATATGCCATAATGTACTGCTAGCTTTTCTTTCTATGCTAACTGTACACAAAGAGCATGGTCACCCATAAAGGACTGAATATCAGCAAAATTTATATTTTTCTCATTAAATTTTATAATGAAATTATTAGACTATAAATTGTTAAAATTTGCTACTTTTGCTATATGATACACTTTTTATTTCTTTTGAATTAAAAGCATTCAATAAAAACTTTCATAATTTGGAATTACTGATTTAGAGAAAATAAAGCTCATATATATAAGATTTTTTCCTTTGGGATAGAGATAGTTTCTCTCTCTCTCTCTCTCTCTCTCTCTCTCTCTCTCTCTCCCTCTACTCCCCACCCCCCTTTCCAGGTCACATTTCCGAGGATGGATAGAAAGTAATACTTTTTCTCCAACTTGAATAAGATTTTCTTATTCATGGAAGAAGTTTTAATATTGTTATAACTTTCTTAGGTTCCAATTATTTCACCTTAGTATAATTTTAAAGTGTTGCCAGTTTTTGTAGCACATCAGTTACTCCCTTACAAAGAGATTATGTTTAAAAATAAGATGAATAATTAAAGCAGCATGTAGTTTCTTGGGACTGAAAAGATGCTGGTATTGGTAAGAATTATCACTTATTATTTTTTTTAAAGAAACATATGTTGTGTCACTGGTCATGGTCCAAGCAGATTTTAAAAAGACATTTTTGAGAAATATTTTTTTTAAAGTAGGTTTTGATGGTTAGTTATACATCTTACATTGGAAGTTCAGGAGAAACTTAACCTATAATCCATTTCTCTCTCCATTTATAATCTCTGAGCATCATTTTAAAACTAAATATGTAGTTGTTCTACAGGATGTCTATACACTGTAGAGCAGCACTGAGTTTACAGGATTATTAAAGTATGAGAAAAATCTAAGTCGTCATAGAAAAATAAATGTCCCAAGAACACATCTGTCTGCCACTGACAACCAATACCTGCTGAGCAGCAGGCGAAGGCGGTGGGAGTAAGGGGCAGGCAGAGGAGATCCAGAAAGCAGCCCGATACCAGTTGACACCTGTCTAGTTTGTTACCCTCAATACAGGCTGACTGTGCTTCAGGAATGTTGTCCTTGTGGCTCCAAAGTCAATGACAGTCTTAAAACTTCATCCATGCCCTCGCACGGGAATGAAGAAGAAAGAGATGACAAAATCTACCTTTTAATCAAAGCTTTGCTCCCTAACTCAGGAATGTCTTTCCCCACAGGCTTCCTCTTACTGGACAAAGCTGAGTTGAGCAGGCAGCAGCATAGGTAGCTGTAAGGAGAGAAAGTAGAGTGTATGGTGGTCAGGTAGTTAGCAGAATAAACCTTCTTATATAGTTAAAAACATAACACAGATACACAAGTACATAAGGAATATTTAAAATGAGTTGATGTCGGTCCCAGAACATGGAGAAATCAAATTTGCACTTACCATGAAGCTCTCCCCATGCTGGCTTGCTTATATAGAGTCAGAAACTGCTGGTAGGCTGCATGGGGTGGGGAGAGGTTGCCATTTTACCTCGCTATTAACTTTGGGAGCTATAATACTGACCATTATGACAAGATAGCCCATGGATGCAATAGTGGCATGGATGTTGTGGGGATAACCAACAGCTTTTTAAAATTATATTCAAAGCCCACTCCACACTTGCCTGGTACTGTTAACCTGACTAAGAACCCATGTTTGAAGCTTATAATCCCCAGAGTTGAACCTACTACTATATATTGCTAAACTGTCATAGTATCTAATTGCCTTTTAAGTTTGTGTCTCTATACCCGTAGATAAATAGTGCTGTCAGATCTCATCAGATAAGTTTCTTTGTAGTAGACAGTGGTTAAGGCAAACACTCACAACTTGCATAGTGCAAGGTATAAATGCCAGTGGAGTGATCAGCCATGTATGGGATATCTCTAGCATCCTCCATGACCAAGGCTCAGGGGCAGTGATGAAAGAGGAAGAAAAAAGATTGTTGAGCTAGAGGCTGGTGTGTGTGTGTGTGTGTGTGTGTGTGTGTGTGTGTGTGTGTAAAAGATAACAGTATTTTCTAGACATGACAAGTCTCTGTACTGGTGAACTCACAGCAGTTGTGGTCGACTGTACAGGGAGCTCTAGCCAGTCAATATTCCAGAGTAGAACAGGAAAGGGTCATGAGACCTGATCCCTAACTGAGAACCTACGCATAACTGATGATTTCTGGGGAAGGTAGAGTCAATTTTTTAAAGAATATGGTTCCTGGTAGGTCAATTATGTCCCATTTGGCCCTATACCCAGGAGTATGTGAGCAACACAAACTGGACTTTGTGTTTTGTTTGAAGCTGGGGTTGGGGTTGGGGCTGGGGTGGTGGAGGTAAATCTAGGAGGAGTTCTGGGAGAGGGTGGGTGAATGCGACCAAACATATTGTCTGAAATTCTGAAAAAGTTACTAAAATATTCCATTCAAATATTAAAGTGATTTTATTCCATTTGAATGTTAAAGTGATTTCTAGTTGATCTCCTGTTCTGGTTTTTTTTCCCTATAAAGAGAATATGCTGGACTCTTCTCAGGCTCAGTTTGATCATCTTCCATAGGTGACACATGATTATATTTTCCATAAAATGAGAAGGACTCTTAGGTAATTTGACGGGAAAATAGGCAGATGCAAACAGACCAATGCAAGGAATTGTGTGCCCTGTTACCTAGACTATAAATTGTTGTTTCTCTCTGTTTAGTGTGAAGACCATGCCTTGATTCTTTTGGGTCTTGCTTGTGTGAAATGCACAGCCAGGTGGCTCTCCTACAAGAGCCTCCATGTCTTGCTCATAATAGTTCCCCGGCCACGTGCTGCATGGTTCACAGGAAGCTTCCGAAGGCAGATCTGGGAGCTTTCAGGATGAAAGTTTGTGCTCTGGCAGCTCCAACAAACTGAGCAAGGTCACTGGTCCCCAGCATGCTAATTAAAAGGACAACATTGGAAGGGGTGGATGGAAGTTTGTTGAATGTGGCAACATTTAGAAGAGGAACAAACAATGGGCCCCAGTGACTACTGTGTCTTTGGGTACTGACACAGGGTTTAAGTAGAGGGCAAAGGTATGTATAGTTTAGTGGTCCTGGCCAGTGTATGCCCCTCCCCCACCATGCAACCATCAGCATCTCAGGTCTCTTTTGTCCAAGATTCCCTTGGCTTCAAAACCAAGGTTTTGGTTTCATTGGCTGTTAAATCATATGAAATCTCTTCCAGAAAGATACATTTCCCCCCTCATTCGCTTGAGGGCTTCTTCCTTTTCTTTCACCACAGTGTGACATTGCCACGGAACTTTTAAGTCTTTGGGGTTCATTGTATTAACAACTGATAGCAGGAGGGGAAGGTACAAGTGAAGTGTCTCCTAGACTATTTCCTCTCCTGCCAGCCCAGTTTCAAGAATGGTTGGCCTCTTTCCCATCGACTTTCCACAGCCTAGATCCCTTGTGTGTCATGTAAATGGAAGCCTCGTAGTGACAAAAACTTACAAGAAAGAGGAGGGAAGGAGTTTTGGTGAAAATCCAGCTGTTGCTGCCACCCAGCTGACTTAAGTCTCTAACAGAGACCAGCTTCTTCTGTTACTAGCAAATGCTGCTTGTGTTTGACATTTAGAGGCATGGAGCCACATCTCTCTAGTCCATAGTTTTGCTAAAGAAATATCACAATTATACAAGTTCCAGACTAATTCTGTTAAAAGCACAGCAGTCATAAAAACAGAAATGCAAACTATTGTACCTGCTCTAATGAGACATGTGGGACAGACTGAAGAATACTGTGTCTCAGGACTAGACAGTCTGAAAGCTGTGCTATGCTGGAAACAGAGGTTCATGGGCTGAGTGAAGCTCTAGATCATTCTAAAAGCAAGGGGATTGCAGTGCTTGCTTTCTTATTTTGTGTTAAAAATGTTGACATAAAGATTGTGGAAACCCTTGCTGTCTCTGAATACAGCTCTGTGTCCTGAAATACCTGCCATTTATTTCATCAACTAAAATTTGTACCAATTTCCATCTCAGTTGCAACAGGATTTATTGGCTGTGGCTCTTGATTCATGTTCCATTGTCATAAGTGGTCTCTCTTAAAGGACCCATTCTTACTTGCCTGGTCTCCCTTGCCTAGTCATTTCTTTGGTGTATTGATAGTCTTTTATATGTATACATTTTTAGAACATGTATAGTTTCATGTGTACTTATTAACTTATAGTAACATTAGTTGGTTAGAAATCCTTCTATCACTCAATTTTTTTCTTTCTTTGTAAATATGCTTACATGATACCCCCATGTTGCTGTGTCTTATGTTGGGCTTTCCTTGACTCTGATGTAGAGATAGGCATGGAGTCAGTTTATTGGCAATTTCCTCAGAATTGAACATTGGGAAGAACAGAGGGAATCAGGTCAAATACAGAGAAGCCAGGTGGACATTCTTAGAAGCTGGAAAAATGAGTACCCGAGTCTTGAAAGAAGAGACAGCAGGACATGGAGAACTGCCAGTTTGTCAGTCTAGCACCTTCTCACTCAACTCCACTGCACAGCCCACTCTATGTACTTACTACCTATCTGCCCAGGCCCCTTGACATAGCATTTCATGTTATGTCATTCATTCATGAACACTTGAAAGTTTCTCTAGAGATTGTCAAGAAGGAATTCCTGGATTTCAGGAGCCATTGTCTTTGACTTTGTTCTCATCAGAAGTGCACGAGGGTCTCTGGGCCTTGCCAACATTGTCTCTACTCTCTCTCTCTCTCTCTCTCTCTCTCTCTCTCTCTCTCTCTCTCTCTCTGGGTTGTCCAATCTGATGGACCTGTGATGCTAAATTTCCATTTGTAAAATTATCAATGGCTTTTGGAATGTTTCTATATGCTTTTTAGTCTCTCAAGTTCCTTCTGTGAATAATCTATTCATTTTCTTTGTCAAATGTTCTTTTGAGTTCTGAGGCATCATTGTGGTCTCCTTTTAGCTGGTGAACAATCTCTCATAGATTTTGATAATGATATCTAAAGAATTTAAACAACACTTTTAGGTGTGTGGGTTCCTGTTTAGAACACGTAGGTTTTAATTAGTCATTCTTGCTGTCTGTCTACCTCTCTGCTTCTGTCTTGCTCTCACACATGCATAGCTGTTTGTGATAATTTTGAATAATCACTTCAGGTACATAATGATCATGTAGTTTTTAACTACGGATTTTGAGAGTGGTTATTTTTTTTTTAAATCTTCTCTTTCTGTCTGTCTTTCTCTCCTGCCTCCTCCTCCTCCTTCTTTTCTCTCTCTCTCTTTCTCTCTCTCTTTCTCACTCTGCATACTATCATTCTTTTTTTAAAGATTTATTTATTTATTTATTTATTTATTTATTATATGTGTATATGTTGTAGCTGTCTTCAGACACTCCAGAAGGGACATCAGATTTTTGTTACGGATGGCTGTGGGCCACCATGTGGTTGCTGGGATTTGAACTCAGGACCTTTGGAAGAGCAGTCGGTGCTCTTAACTGCTGAGCCATCTCACCAGCCCCACTATCATTCTTAAACTGAAGAAGCCTCAGAGTGTTTTTTTGTCATTTCTCAGTTGCAACTTCTGTTTTACAGTCAATTGAATTATTTTTTTTCAAACTTTTATTGGTTCTTTATTAATTTCACATCGTGCACCCCAATCCCATCTATCTCCCATTCTTGTAACTTCCCATTAACAAAGAAAAAAATCTTGTTGTAGAAGCTATAGTGTCATAGCGTGTCCCACAGTATACCCTTTTGCCCACATTTCTTTGCTTGCAGATATTTCAATGACTTGTTGGTCTGGTATGAGGCCTCTGGCTTCTGCTACTCTTGATACTGGAACCTCAGTGGGATTCTCTTTGAATAGCCTGTTGTTGCCCTGTGTCATGGAGATCCTGTAGTTTTGGATCTGTAGGGTGGGCCCCTTCTCTAGCAGTTCATGAATGGGGTAAATGTTGGGGTGGGTCAATTCAAAGCCCTGGATCAGGGCCTAAGAGGCATCTGAGCTGCTCAACCCACTGGCTCTCCTGCTTCTATGCCCTCAGGGCTGGCTAACCAGCAACCCCTGCTCTACCAAGGTTAGCTCTACCCAGCTCCCCACATGAGGTGCAGGACCAGCTCTTCTGAGAGCTGCAGCCCAAGGGGAAAAGTTCTCCCACTTTCATAACCTCAGGACTAGCTCTCCTCCCTGCCATAGATGGCAAGAGATGAGGGAGAGGAAGAGGGAGTCCATGCCACCACATAGAAGACAGGAAGAGAGGCTGACTGTCTCACACTCACACCCTCAGGGCCAGCTCACCTGTATTCTGCCATCATGATCAGTTGTACTGTCCTGCAGTAGGTGAGGAGCAAGACAAGCTCTCCTGTTCTCATGACTCCATTGGCCAACTCTCCTGCCCAACACCATGGTGAGGGCAAAAGGTAGGGGATCTCCCTCATTCATGTCACTGCATTGCAGGCAAGTTGAGGGGCCAGCGGTTTCATGCTCACACCTTTGAGAATGGTTTGTCCATGCTCCCCTCACTCCCCTCCCTGCCAGGACCAGCTCTTCTGTGATGCCCAGTTGAGGTGCAGAACCTGCTCTCCTGAGTGCTGCAGCAGATGAGGGACAGGGCCAGTTCTCCTGCTCTCATGACCCCAGGGTCAGCTCTCCAGTCTATTGCATGTAGTGACGGGGGAAGGGTGAGGAGAAAGGGACATCTCTCCCTTGTCCATGACACAACATGAAGACAAGTGGTAGGGCCAGGTCTCCCAAGCTTCTATCCTGGGGAGGGGCCTCACCCACAACTCCTGAAATGTGCCCTGAGTACTGCAGCTGGCTAGGGCTCAGGGTCATCTCTCCTGCTCTTATGCCTCCAGAGCTAGCTCTCCTGCGATGCCCAGTTGAGGAGTGGGTCCAGTTATGTCTGCACCACCTTCAGACATTAGTATGTCCTCGAAGGGTGGGTGGGGGGCACCAGAAACATCTGTCTAGCCTTTAGTGATAACAGACATCTACCACTGCAGGCCTAGGGATCTAAATATGAGCCTTGGTGGTAGCATAGGCCAGGCTCCCACCTGTTGTGATCATAAAAAGAGAAAGAGCTATAAGAATATGCTCTGGTGGGGTGTGGGGGAATGGGGTGCCTTAGTGGGTCCATGCCAAAGCATCCATTTCCCCTGAGAGACCAGACACACACCAGTATAGTGTAGAATAGAGTTTATTTAGGGCATGGGGAGGGGAGTTGACAGGGTAGCAGAGGCAGAGAAAGGCAGAGAGAAGGAGAGAGTAGATAAATGGAGGCTGACCATGACCACATGGAGAGAGGGGGGAAGAGAATGGGGAGAGAGGGGGAGCAAGGGGGTAAGAGGCAAGAGAGAGGCAAGAGCATAAGAGAGAGAGAGAGAGAGAGAGAGAGAGAGAGAGAGAGAGAGAGAGAAAGAGAGAGAGAGAGAGAGAGAGAGAGAGAGAGAGAGAGAGAGAGAGAGAGAGAGAGAAGAGAGGGCAAGCAGGCTCTTTTATAGGGCCAGGCCTACCTGGCTATTGCCAGGTAACCATGGGGAGGCAGATACCTGACTGTTTTGCCAGGTATCTGTGGGGATGGAGTCCAGACAGAATGCCAACACTATCATGGTTCCGTGTGGCATCACTAGCTACTCAAATTAGGTTGTTCCTTACTACCCTCGAGTCTCCAGTTCTGCCTCTCTTTATTATGCCCACAACCCTCTCTCTTCCATTTCTCCACCAATTACTTGTTCTCTTAGGGACTGTTGGGTTCTCTGGGTGTCTGGGGTTGTCTCAGGAGTGGTTTCAGGAGTTCTATGCCCTGCTTGTGCATTATGAAGTAAGGCAGGGGTCATTTCAGACATGGTCTGCCCATACCCTCCAGGCCTGCATGGTACCTGACTAGTGTTTGTCTCTGTCTTGTTCCTTGCCTGGCCTGGCTGCCCAAGTGGCCCTATGCAAGAATTGTCTGTCTCAGGCTCACCCCTGCCGCCCCCCAGTGGCCCTCAGTGCCAGGCAGTGGGCACAAGGAAAGGGGTTTCTTTTAGTCTCCCGCTTGCTCCCCATGTTGGGAGCCACAGGACCCTGCCCGAGCTGGACTGGTGCTCCTCTCAAGCTTGCTTTCTTCAGGGGATGTTAGGCATCATTCCTATGTTGACAGGTCAGAACACTGAGCACAGGCATAGCCTCTCTCCTCTCTGCCACCTACTGCTGCAGATGTGACACAGCAGCCACACCTGTAAGGCTTCTATGGGCAGGCAGGTAGTCAGTTGAATCAATAAAGACCTAAAGAGGGCCAGGGAGCTGGCTTTGCTGCATCCTTGTCTCTTTCCACTCATCTGTCCTCCTCCCCCATTTTCTCCCCCTTTCCTTGGTCCCCAAGTCTTATCTCTCTGCTGTATTAGTCAAAATAAGACTTATGCATCAGTCAAAATAAGACTTAACAGAGTTGAACAACTTTATGGTTGGTCTGAAGTTCTTGATTTTTTATTACCTAAAACTGATGTAATTTGAGAAGTGTTTTTCATACAGGAATGTAAATTCTGTAGCCACACAATGTATGTCTAAATGGCACCATTCTGAGAGGGTACATCCTTGGGCTGTCTCTTCATTCTATGTCTCTCACTCAGGAGGCAAACACCCTCCAGGCTAGTCTGTTATCTCTCCCTAGGGAGCATTTATGTCAAGAGAATACATTCCCAGCCATCTGTCTTGGGTTAAGACTTTCTGTATACAGAGCCAATTCCTCCAGAGGTCCTCACTGCAGAAGCCCAGACTGCATTCCCAGTGGGCTGATGAGCTCAACCTGCTCCCTCACCCCAGGTAGCATGCAGTTTGGAAACTCTTACCTTACATTTAATTTTGTTGCCAGAGGTGTCTCTTCTTGATCGCACCCAGGGAGGCACACTTGGGAATACTCGCTCCTTCATCAGTCCAGACATAATATTTACTAAACGAGCTGAGAAAATCTGGCAGCAAAAACTGGTCCACACATGCTGGACACACACACAGACCACCCATCTGTGAAATCCCTCACCAGAGGTCTTGCTACTGAGAATTCTGTTCCTGCTCCACACTGAACACATTTCCTGAGTGGGAGGCTCCTGCGAGTGAGAGAATCTGCTTCAAGTTGTGTTTGGGTCAGAATGTGTTAGAAGTAGGCTTTGATGGTTGCGTCCTAGCAGCTGTTGGGAAAGAGCGTGTGTATGGAGAGCGTTTTAGAACCAAAGTGCTCTCCTCCCAAGTGACAGAGTGATGTATTTGTATAAAATGAAGCGTTACTTTATCATCTATTCACAAAGGGAAAACGCACAATGCGGTCTTTCCAGCATCTAAAGTCTTGTCAGAGGCAGCTCATGGCTGTCCATCACCTATATTGTAGATAAATAGCCACATTTTTCCAGAAAGCAGACTGCTTCTCTGTGACGAGCTTCAGTATCCATATTCCCCCATGTCTAGCTAAGTCTTATGAATGCATGCATGAGCCGGGGACTGCAAAATTCTACAAGGCAAGAATTGTGGCAGGAGCTCTGTGCAGCTCTCCTGGGAAGTGGCAAGGGCCATGCCCATTAGTTTCTCATGGGCTTCAGGTCTTGCAGCCAGTTTCAGCAGGTGAGGAACAGAGCCTTGAGTGATAAAATCCATGCCCAGGTGGGAGGTTCCCACACCTGCACCACACACTCATTGTTGTGCCTTCAGGTGGCGACAGGACAGACTGCCCCGGAGGAGTAGATACAGACGCATTATGGAGGGGCATCTCCAGGGAAGAAATGGTAGAGAAGAAAGGGAGGCAAGGATTCTTCCTGGTTATTGTGACCGAGTTATGCAGGCTGCTGGAGGCCTCTAAAGGCTTAGGCCCACTGGCACCTCAAGAGTCTGTGAATATCTTGTACTCCTCAGCAGATGTGGTTCATGGCTCTAGACAGATGTTGCTCATGGCTTCAGATGTCCCTCCTTGTAGATAGATCTCAGGCCAAATGCAGCTCTGCACTTATTTATGAGCCCATTTACTTTTATCTCTCTCCTCCACTAGTCTGTGAATCCGGACACCCTGTAAGGAGCTGTGGGCATCTTTGGGCAATGACTAGATAAGTGTCTGAAGGTTTCACATTGCTCTGAGTCCCCATATCCCCATGTCCCCAGGACAGTTTTAGGTCTCAGGACATGGGGAGTCTAAAAAAATGGTCCTGAGACCATTTTCTGGTGTCACCATTCTGGGAGAGGAGCCATGTCTGCCCTAGTTTCTAAGTGCATATTTTAACACAACATGCTCGCTCTCCCACTGGCTCTTACTCCTTGGCTTACATTTTTTAACACAGTTTTTTTTTTTTAATTTTTGAAACTAGTTATTTAACCAGGGGGTTAATTTGTATCTGGTGTGTTGGGGGTGCTGGTTTTAGTTCAAGGTGATAGAAAGGGAAATAAGTCTTTGTCACCAGCTCTGGCACCTGCAGGGTTGTCACCAGCTCTGGCACCTGCAGGGTTGGCTTTTGCAAAGGCAATATTTGATTCTCAAAAGCTGGCGTTTCCTCAGCGTGGGCAAGCATTTGGCTTAGTGGGACAAGCACAGGACTCAGAACATCATGTTTGTGTGTCACCAGCTGTGTGGCCTTGGACAGGATAGCTGATGGCTCTGGGCTCAGTTTTTTCATTTAGGAAAGGGGGATGAAATGTATTTTCTCCTGAAGTCATTGGAAGAATTCAATTGGGAAATATTGGTAAAGTCTTGGACCAAATTAAATCCTTAGAAAACGTGTGAATATCACCCCTGGCCTTCTACCTTCCTCTCTTTCTGCAGTCTCCATTGAGAAGTCCAGGGGAGCACCTATCACTCAGTGAATGAATGGGTTCACTCAGTGAGAGGATGCAGGAAGGTGTGAGTGGATGAGATGTGACCCACACTACATATTATTTTGGAGTGTTGAATGGACATGGTGAAATTTAGTTAGGGAATACCCGAAGGTCTGGACACTGTGGCAGACATTTGAAAGGCGTTATCCAATTTAATCATCACGAAGATGATTTAAGTAAGGTTCCATTATCAACAGTGTACAAAAGAGGTGAAGGGTCAGTGAGACTGTCAAGGTATAACGGTGCTGTAAGTAAGAAGTGGTTTTTCTAAGATAGCTTGAAACAGTGTATGCACAGGTTATCAAGGTGAACCAATAAATCCACTTATCAGACCAAGGCCTCCTTGTCTCTTTATTGACTCTGTGATGCAAAAGAGGAAATATAATTTAGCGTGACAAATACATTGGCTTGACATCAAGTGGAAAGAACGCTGATGGTACGCATGTCAGTTATGTACAAGAATATGCACCTTGGGGTAGGATGGTGGAGGTGGGCTTTGGTGGGCTATCAGGACAGGAAGGGAGGGCGATACAGCTTCTCTCCCTAGAGAAAAGAAAAAAGCCCATCTCTTTTCACGTCCATCTGAGAAGGAAGAGGAGGGGAGGCTAGCTAGCAGGGGACTGATGGGAGTCAGAGGGGGCCCGTGAGGATGCTCACAGGAAAGCAAGAATGCCTCTTGTGACATGCAGCAGTGTGCTGGTCATGTTCAGTGTCTTCTCCTTGTCACCAGTGGTTCTGTTGTGATTTGAATTTGTAAGGTCTCCCCCCCATGGGCTTGTTATTTGGATGTTTGGAACCCCAGGTGCTTGCACTATTTGGCTGCTGTTCTGGGAATTTAGAGGGCTGAACTGGAGGAAGTGGGTCACTGTATGGTGGGTCTCTGGATACTTCATAAAGTACACATCTCTCCACCAGGGCCTTCTTCTGTCCTAATGTTCTGCCCAGGTACATGGGACTAAGAGTCTATAAACTGAACCTTTTAAAATTGGGAGGCAAAATAACCTGTCCTTTGGGTTTAAGTTTTCCCTGTCATATATGTATGTGTGTATATACATATACATACATACATATACATATATATATATTCATATTCATATATACGTGTGTGTGTGTGTGTGTGTGTGTGAGAGAGAGAGCGTGTTCAAGGCATGGTTTCTCCATGTAGCCCTGGCTGTCCTGGAACTAGCTCTGTACAGACCAGAGTGGCTTTGAACTCAGAGATACACCTGCTTCTGCCTCCTGAGTGCTTGAATTAAAGGCATGTGCCATCACTGCCCGGCCATCAGACATTTTGTTAACCAACTAATAGAACTTCTGAGGACATCAAACATGTATTTATTTTTGTTCTGTGTGTATGGGTGTTTTGCTTGCATGCATGCATGTGCACCACATGTATCCCTGGTCCCTGTGGTGTCCAGAAGAGGGCATCAGATATCCTAGAAGTCTTGTTACAAATGGTTGTAAGCATCTCCATGTAGAACAGAACCATCTAGAAGAGCAGCCAATGCTATATCACTGACCTATCCTAGCAGCTGCCCAAGGATGTTTTGTTTGAATTTCCTCACATTCCCCCTGATACGCAACTGAGGGATGGGGCTTAGCATTGCTGTGTTGTTTCAATAGAAACCAGGAGGGAGAGTCTGTAGCAACAGCATATAGAATCCTAGGGAAGTGCTCTGGGCCTCCACTGGCTTTGGATGGTGAGAGGGAGGCCAATTCTGTGAGGTCCCATGCCAAGGTAGCTCTTAGTGGCCTCTGTGTATAAAGGCAGGTCAACATGGGGGTGGGGAGCCAGATCAAAAGAGGGGCAGGCCATGTTCATAGTCACTGTTCCCAGGAAGCATTCTGATTCCTCTGGGTGGGTCTCATGGTTACCAGGAGGAGTAACCTATCTTAGGGTTCACAGCTCCAGCAACTTGTAGGCACTCAATAAAGGCCCCCATTTCATTCTGATCATCTTTCTAGCTGTCTCCAAGGGCAATACTCCCAGTCTCGTGTGTCCTGAAGGAAGCCTCCTAAGGGTCAACTTCTTGTGTGACAACTGTCACATCCACTATGCCTCTTTCACCCATGTGGATCTAGGATAGAGCGCCAGAGACGCTGACCCAGACAAAGCAATGTGCAGCCTCTCATCCCACCACATGTCCGAGCAACAAAAACTCTCAGAAGTCATCGTTACTGTGAAATTCTAAAATCATATTTATTCAACCAATTCACAGAAGTGTCGTAATGACCACCAACATGAATCAGTTTGTAGGCATTTACAAGCCAACGCTGAAAATAAATATCTGTCTGTGTTGAATAGGCATTTAACAAATTACTCAGAAACTTCAAGAATCGAAATTGTTAGAAATTTAAAGTTTGGAATTCAGGCATGATAAGATCACAGCCATGGGAAGAAACTCAACTGATTCCCCCAGGGGTTATGTCCCTCTTAAATCTTTATGTACATGTACTTTCTCGGTACCCTTCACTCTGCATCAGTTAGAACCTAGTAGGGCAATTAGGGAGGGAGAGGGTACTAAGGAAAGGGGTGGGAGGGGAAGGCTTTTCTCTGGTCCCCCGTGGCTGGGCAACCTTATTGACCGGCAACATAATGCGCTGTTCTGAAGTTGGATTCAATTTTCTATGAATTCATAATTCCTTTTAGTAAGACATTTCAAGGTTTGCATTGTATCAGACTCATACACACACAATAGCATAGTTACCAAATAAATACATTTTGTAGACTAAAGAGATTCATTCTTGGAGGCAGCTCCAGAGGCTCAGAAGTCTACTGTGTTCCAAGAACACACAAACCCCAAGTGCAGCTGGCTCCCGTGAAAGACACTCAAGCTGCACTGACCATTCGGCCACCATGAAGTCAGGTGCAGGTGGAGGGTGATTGCTTACAATGAGACTGCTCTTTCTCTCTGCAGAGTGAACCCCAAAGAGACTCCAGTAGATAAAATAGTCTGTCCATCTCAGGCCTTTCCCATGCATTGAGCTGGGAACAAACAGGCTTCTCACACAAGGCTTTAAAAATGGTGACATCATCTCCAGAGATGGGAGGGAAGGGTCTGAGATTGGCCGAACCCAGAACCTTTATATTTAGTCCCAGCATCAATGACAGAAGATGATAGAGTGAACAATATTTAGCAAGTACTTAGGGAAAGGCAGAGACAATGGTAGGTTGGGCAGCCTCTGCTCTGTAGAAACAGCATTGGGGATGTTATTCAGGTATGTTCTAAATGTGTGCAAGCAACGATGTGCAGCACTGTCACTGTTCATGGCCAGTGTCTGCCACTGTCTGACTACTGCACAGAATATGAAGATTCACGGAGGCTTCTGTAAGCTAGGAGATCTGCGTGGTTGGCCTGCTTCTATATGGTTCAGTCAATATGGAGTTTACTGATATACTGGGTCTTCACCAAGTAAGGACAAGCTAGATGCTTCACTTCCAAATGTTTATGACTCCTGCAGTGTTCCAGGTACTTCTTTCAGGGCTTTGAGAGCTAAAAGCAAATAAGAATAACCTAAGGCATCTATAGAATTAAGGTTGGCTGGGACTAATGGCCTCTCTGTTTTGTATCACACGTCCATAGTATAGATATGTATATATCTACATACATATATATTATCAGCTGCTCTTCACTTAGTCATGTCCGGTATTCTATACTTATTACTCCAATACCCTAAACTAATGCCCCGTCCTATCATTCCGACTCCTTCTTACAGACATTACAATGTACATGCAGTAACGTTACAAGGCCCGTTCTAGTAGCTACAGGTTTCCTTGGGAACAACTGGCTTCTCTATAAGCTTTCCTCTTTCTATTTTCCATCTATTTTTCTCCAGTCGCCTGCTATGCCTTTTCAGCATCCACAGCTCTTTCTGAGAAGCAGATAAGGTTGGAAACCTGGCAGGGAGCTTGATCCATCATCCACTTCTAGTGGTCCTGGCTTGTAAAGCAACTACAGAAACTGCCTCTACGGTCATATGGCATTATTTACCCATGATTCCTTTGACACATGAATATGCTTACATATAGAACAGTGCCCTGGCTTCCTGGTTGCTTCGGATGCTGTTGATCCTAATCAGCCTCCAGTTTACTCTCTACCTCTACCACCTTCTCATTTCATATCTCTTCTCCTCCTGTTCAAGTGACTCACCCGGGTGCCAAGTCTAATTTTCTTTGCCCAAAACTTTTGCTCCATTTCCAACCTTCTAGAGTGTGTCTGTGAAAGGGCCATCAATACTCCCTTCCAGAGCTCCAGGGCTCCTTTGCATCGTGGAGAGTGGGTAATGGTAAGAGCCACAGCCCAGCCTTCCCTGACGGCCAGGATGAATGCACTTTTGCCTCCAAAGATGCATGCATGCATGCATTTTACTCATGGTGAAGTGATGTGAGTCATGGATCCAGTTGAACCCTTACTCTTGGGCCCTTGAGGAATCCTTTCAGAGTAGAGGCTACCTCATTGTCCTTTTTCCACTCGGGGGGAGGGGGGTTGGAGTCTAGACCTAAAACCTGTGTGTTGATTCTCTGCCTTTGTAAATAGAAATAACCTCTTAGCTTCTTCTTGTTCTTCTTCTTTTTTTAATGACAGCTCATTCTGCTGAGGAAAAGAACCCTCAATATTTATGTGTTTGTGTCCCACTTCTGCTCTGAAATGCTCAGTTTAAAGGGTCCAGGTAAGAGAGGTACGTTTTCACTCCCAGATAAAAGAAAGCAAACATTAAAGCCAACATGATTTTGTTCCTGTGATTAATATCCAGCGCCAGCATTCTGAAGCTTCTCGTGTCTGCTGCCCTTGTCTCATCGGACTTTGGGGGATTGGGCTTCATAGCGATGAATCTTCCCACAGTATATCTGATAAAAAGGGTGGGTCAGGGGCAAGGAGCTGGGCTCATTAACAAATTAAAGCTCCGTTTCCTCAGTCCTATGACTCACAGGGTGGAAAAAGTGGGGCACATCATGGCCTGGCTGCCTTTGCTCCTGGTGTGGTGGGGAGGGCTCCTTTTACTGGTTCTACCTGGAAAAGATTACTTTGGGGGGAAAAAAAAGTCCCTTCCTGTCAGCTTCCATGAGGAAGCACAAAATATTGTCACCTGCTCTTTGCCCCTTCCACTCTTCTTCCCTCCCTAGTGATTTTGCAAAGGACAACTGCAGACAAAGAGTGGGCTCCAGGAACCTTTCTCCATCAGGGCATCTTAACTTTTCAAACCACACTTGTTCTCCGAGGCCAGGTGATCTCTGGGATTCTAGTCAGCCTTTGTTGAGCCCGTGCTGTGGGCCAGATGCACAGCTTTGGATGCCCTGGTTGCATCCAGGAGAAGGAGCAGCACCTGAGGCACATCAGTTACTCTTTTTGCCTTAGGGAGGTGGCAAGTGGAGGTGGGGAAAATTGGGGTCTGTACTGTTCACATCCAGTCATGTTTTTTTAGGGTACCCTGGGAAGATAGATTGTGGCTCTTGGAGTGTGGCTCTACCTTAGGGTCTGCCTGCCAAAAGCCCAGAAGTACCAGTTCACATATTCTGTTTGGTGACTCCATCCTGTGTCTCATTCCTTGACAGTCTGGTCTCTTCTTCGGTGACGTTCTATAACTCACTCAGCCTCTACCCCATCCTTCGATATCCTTGACTGGACCTGATCTCCAGCCCCAAAGCAAACTGTCTCCTCATCCTACATGAGCGAACCTGCCAAGGACAGTCCTGCTTCCAGATTACTCTCCATCACTTTCTGTGTTGTCCGATCCAAGGCTTTGGTAATAAATGGCTGGTGTGTAAGGGAAACACAGAAAATTGCCTTACATCTTGGGAAAGGAGTCTCAGCAGGAACTTTACTCAGAGAGGCCAGGCTGTGAAAGAAAAAGCCCTCTAGTGCTTCTCACAGGCAAATAACTGCCGTGTCCTATATTTTCTTTTCTGATCTCCCCCACCCATTTTATTCTGCTATAAAAAGGTAGACTCTAATTTCATAGAGATGTGTATTCTCAACGTGGTCTCTGAGCTGGCCTCAGGGTCCCTTTGGAGAACTTAGGGGGCTCAGTGAAAAGAGGCTGTCAGGGGTGACATGTTTCTGAGCAAAACCCGGGGTGGGGGGCTGGGTTTGTAGAACCTCACTATGACTGGTTCTCCTGGCTTATGTTCTATCGGTTCCTCTTCTATGCCCTGCCCTCTGACCTTGACCTTGACCTTGAGATCCTAGTATGAGACTTGACTTAGGTCATAGGCACAATGACTGACAAAATACAAGAAGTTCCAGCTGAAGGCTTATGGTGCTTACAACATAGATCTTATGCCATACGTCAGGAAGGGAAAATGGTGGGAACCCAGTACCTATATGGACTATAGGAATGAGATTCCCACTGTAGATGAAGCTGCAGCTTTGACTTTTCTTTTCCTTTTTCTCTTTCTCCTACTTTTAGCAACACGGGATACTGTCCTTCCAAGAGAAGCAGTCCATTACCCATCTAACTTAGTGTCTGAATTGTGACGGCATTTGCCATTCTCCCTCCTCCAAGTGCCAGCACAGGCTGGCCTCCACAGAGACAGCGCTGAAACCCTGGCCTTCCTAAGCTTTGTTCTCAGAGTGCAGCTTGCTGAAGCCTCACTTGTAGAGTGTGCCTTACTAGTTTCCGGAGTGCTGCTGAGACTGCGGCTGCAGCTGCCCTGCGGATCACCCAGCCAGAGCTCAGTCCTTCATGTGTGAACCTTGCATCAGGCGGGCCAGACCCTGGGCTTTGGCTGGAAGCCCCCTGGACCCACTTAAAGCACTGTTCATAATTTTCCTGGTCTACTTACCTACTCCTTCTTTTTGAGGACTACCTCTGTCTTAGCTTCACCAACTCTCAGCCATCAGGGGGGCTGTAAGCCTCTTGAACCCATTTAAACCACTGTTCATAATTTTCCTGGTCTGCCTGCCTACTGCTTCTATTTGAGGACTACCTCCATCTCAGCTTCACCAACTCTCAGCCATCAGCCAAATTATTTCTCTATAAAGGGAAAGGCTTTCCTCTACACATGACCCGAGCCATGATAACGAAGGAGAATTTCGGAGCATGTTGCTCACTTTCCTGGAGCTCTCTCTGCTCATGGAGGCCCTTCAGCATCCCTAGGATCATCCCTACCATCTGACTTAAACTAGATGACTGCATCTTAAACTTTCCCCCCGGCAGTCCTGCGTGTGGAACCCTCTGACACTACAAGAGCGGAGGAGGCTTCTCTCTAGTTCATCCTCTCTCTCCTGTTCCTTGGCTTAGAATCAAGCACACACGGGTGCTTGGTGAGGACTTGCTGAATTTATGGAACATAGGTGCAAACAGAGACTTCCATCTGCCTAGTGACTCAATGCAATCGCTCTCTGGCATGCTCATGGAGATAACTTCTGTCTCTCTTTGTTACCATGGGACAAAGTCAAGCTTAGCTCCTAATTTGTAGCTCCCGGAAAACACCAGCTTCCCCTTTCCAACCAGTGTCAGAAGGGAGCTAATACAGGGTAAACGTATAAAGTAAAACAAATAAAGACAGGCAAGTGAAGGTCCTGGAGTTGACTTGGAAACTTACACTGCTCATTCCCTTTGCCTCCAGCTGGACAACGGAACGTGGTGACATGAAAATTAAACCGTGCCAAGGGCTTTGGCTTGTCAGCCTCGATAAATGTCTGGCACAGATAGAGAAGCCTGCAACATTGGAACCTGGCTGAGCATATTGCAGGAGGCTTTGGGGATCCTCCAGAGGCCATATGTTCCGTGAACATCACCCACTTTTCTAAAGAGTTAGACTTATTCGCTCACTTTTTTTTGCAAAGCCTATCTGGTTAATTTAAATGGGGAGATGATTAAGAAAAAGCACTCTTTTCTTTGCAGCTAATATTGAGTCATAGAGGCAAGGAGGCTGTTAATTTTGAAGTGTTGCTGGGTAGGGCTTTCTGCTGATTGTGTTGCTATTGATTTGAACAGCCACAAGTCTTTAGGATCATTTTTAGAGCGAAGACATGAACAGGGCTGAAATGAAAATCAGTCCCAGATAATGAACACTCCTGCTTAGAAATCATTATGGACTGAGCCCTGCCAGGAAGGTGCTTAGCCTGGGGAGTTAGCACTTGCCACAGCAGAGGAGGAAGCCCCTGTGCTCAGTGATTACCCAGGTCTCTGGGTCTAGGCATCCAACCCTTAGGAATATTTGTCTGATTTCTTCAATTCAGAAATAACAAGTGGGATTTTGGTTGCTCATTTACCGGTTTCTTTTGCGTTTTCTCCAGTCTCCTGTGAACTTCTAAGAGAGCTTTAATGAAAGAACCCAGAGTTTTCCAGCTGTTCAATTCAAGGCAATGACCACTAGGGAGCTGTTGGGTGTTTTCTTTGGGGTAGAGGGATGGGGGAGGGATGGATGCTTTTTATGTATTGAGGGTGAGAGTCAGCCTCACATGGATCTGCCTAGTGGCTAGCTTTCTAGATGTCTAGCAGGCTAAGTTTTGAGTAGAAAATGAGAAATAAGAGAGTAAAAAGTTTATGACATGAAAATTCAATGAATTCAAGTAGCCCCTTTTTCCCTTCAGTCTCATAGATTAGTTTTACTGGAAAGTAGATGGCGGGACTAACTGGAGTGTTCCTTTGCTTGGGCACTGTATGAATCTGCTTCCATGGCACCAGGCAGGGTTTAGAAGAGTAACATTGAGAACAAATGGCCCTGCACAACCCTAAGGCTTTCTTTCCTCTCTGGATCTCTATAGATGGTTTGCTGATCTCTGGTACACGGGAAGGGGGCGCTGTTTTTCTAACAGTGGTTATCTCCATGGAGACTTGGTGGGTGTCCCTTGAGACAAACTCTCTTGTTAAGGTCAGAAAATTTGGTCTAAACTGTGAGTGGTCAAAATGAATGGTTAATTCAATAAAGTTCTCAGAAAGTTCTGCCACAGCAATCATAGTCCTTTGTACCTGTGTGACTTGGGGCCTTAGTCAGACTTACAGAATTTGCTTAAATCTACTTGAATACACTCAGGATTCCTTGAGACACTTCTTCAGTGGGTTTAATGGCTTTTCTCCACTGGGGAAACTCACTGGCATCCTCCTGCTTCTCCTCCTCCCAACCTTCTGAGTTACCTGAGACTCGCAGCCCACCTATCTTCAAGCTCTGAAGAGCAGACCCAGGTTGTCCATTTGGCAAGAAACGCAATGGACGAATCTATGGCCACACCTGTCAGTTCATTCTCTTCGGGGCGGAATCTGCCTTTCCTTGGTTGCTCACCTCTTCCTAGGGGTCCCATGGTGTCCAGGTCATCTGGGAACTTTGGTTTCAAGATACCATACTCTGGACACTGGGAAAAGCCAGTGTGATTAGTGCCTTGCATTCCTGGTCAGAGTAGTTGTTGGGAGGCCTATGCCTTGACCTACCACTCACCTGGATACCTGCTGAAGGTCACTATTTTATAACCACTCCTTCCTTGATCTTAACCAAGGTTAAGTGAGTGTTGGGAACAGAATAAAAGCCTGTTGTCCCAGGAATATCACTTAGATGCTTTGGCTTTGGAGTTGGCATGCAGAGTGACTTTGTGCCGTGAGAAAGGAGGGGAAGGCTTTAGTTTGTGTCACCACTATTTCCCTGCAAATTTATGTTGCCAAATGGCTCCTGAACTGATTGATACATCTTGGCTGCCATACCCCCAAAGCTTCCTAGCTTTCATTTGCCTCTCTTCTACCCCCACCCCCCCCAAAAAAAACCCATAAAGGCATTCTAATAGCCCAAACAACTTGCCCAACCACGAATGAGGAATGCAGCCACAAGAGGTAGCCCAGGGGGACATGGGAACAGCCATCTACCACTCAGCACTGAAAAGTCAGAGCAGAGCAAAGTGCTCTCAAACTCTAGACTTAAATATTTGCAATCAAAATCTCATTCAAAAAGGATTGGTTTTAAACATGCAAACTGTTCCCTTTATGGACATAATCTTGGGAGAATTCAGTAGCTACTAAATGCTAGACTGAAGAATGTCTTATTATTTAAATAATAGGATTGTAAAACCTAATCCTTTCTGTAGATTTTCCCCCTTGTAAATGTGCAGAAATGGCCTGACAGAAAAGGGGGTATTTGACTGGGGTAGTTCACAAGAGATGTCTATTTCCTTTCAGTGAATATAAAAATCTTGCATTTCTTCCAAGAGAGAAAAATTAGGGCACGGGTTGGTAAATATGTTCCTCTTCTTCCAGTGGCATCTGATATTTCATCCTCCTGTCTCCTGTATAATTTCCATGCCTGGTTGTGTCCCTTCAGTAACTCCTGAGTCCTCTGTGGGGGAAGGTCTGTCTCATTCTGCTTCATCACATTCCTATTGCTGCTGCTAGCGTGCTTAGCAAATAGTAGATGCTCAGAAATACATGTTAATGTGAATGTAAGTAGAACCATGGGTGGGGAGCAGAGGGGTAGTCTGTACCTTGGAATGACTCTGAACAGGATACTGACTCTGAGCCTCAGTTTACCTATCACAAAAATGTCCCTAATAATCTATTTCTCAAACACTTCACGGTGTTATCCAAAGGCTTATGAAAGAGAATGTATGCACAAAACACTCTGAGAGATGGAAAAACAACATAAGGTAGATCTCCCCAGCCAGAAGGTTGCAAAGAGCTGGTGTGGATCCTTGATACCTGGAGGGTGAGCAGAGTGCTAGAGGACATCAGCTATAATCGCTCCCTGAATGCTCTGTTTAGATGACACAGGGAAGATTCAACATTCAGTTGGATCTGAATGCTATGTGATGAGAGACCAATTGTGGACCTGGTCCAAGCCAATTCAGGATGGGCATGGGACAGAGTAGGATGATGGGGATGACCTATACAGATTGAGAACAAAGAGGAGCTCAAGATGTTTGAAACAAACATGTCCTCAAAGCCTTGTGGAACTCTTATAATGGAGTTAATTCTTGCCTGCTATTCTCTGGGCCACAAAAGATTGTCCACCAGTTACTATAGCAACAATTCTCCTCACAAAGTGCCCACGTTAGAATGGAGATGGAAAAGTCTTTCTTATTAAAATAAGAAGAAAGAACAAGAAATTAAGGTTTTGATATATTTGCCCTCTATTCAAAGCATCCTCCTTTTACGAGAAGAAGAAAGCAGCAGCTGTTATTGTTACACATATACTTTGAATCCCTAGCAGTTACATTTCCTAACTAACATCTCAGACTGGTAGAGCCTACATTTGTTCGACTACATCTGAAATGATGTTATGTCCCAAAGAGAAAACAGTAACATAGGAGATAAGGGAGCACAGGCTGGGTGGTGACAGCCTTGCCAACCTTTAGGCTATCCTTATATGGGAGAGTCCAGCTATACCAAACCCAAAGTAGATCTTTATCGACCATGAAGCCTTGCTGGGTCATCCCATCAATCCTTTCTTTGGCTCCTAGTGACATCCATGCCCAAGCTGTCCCTTGAAGAGTGCCTGTATGACGTGCTTCCTGGGCCCTGTGGTTCTGCCATGGTGATAGCCCTGGGCAGAGCAGCCACGTGGGTTTAGACATTGCCTAGGCAGGTTGGAAAGCTGGTCAGCGAGCCTATGATGAGGACACACTCTACTTATGGCCAAAATCCAACTAACTCTTGGTTTTGAACTTGTTATACGGCTTACTTAGTCTCAGAAGAAGTAAAAAGAAAGGCTCTCCAAGTTCAGAAGTGTGTGTGTGTGTGTCTCTCTCTCTCTCTCTGTGTGTGTGTGTGTGTGTGTGTGTGTGTGTGTGTGTGTGCGCACATATACGCATACACTTCGGGCCTTTCCATGGAAACTCAATTCTGCCCCAGCAAAGGCTTTCTTTTCAATTCTTAAGCCCTAAGGTCTTAGGTATATGAGTGAGACTCTACAGCTTTGTCTGTATAAAGCAACCTGGAGACCCAGCATAGGGAAGACCTGCTGGTGTAGGTGGAGAAAGGCTATTTAGTCAAGTACGTACACAGTGAGTTATAACCCAAGGAGTTTGAAAACACTGAGTCTAGGGGTGGCAAGTGACACAAAGTGGGAGCTCCTCCCCTGCAGAAAAGAGCAAGGTGATCAGAACTCTGCAGGTTGGGTGACAGGATTCTGGGTGAGCCCCGAGCAGAAAGAAGTGAGGGCTACAGGACAATGTAACCACCCTGCAGTCCCCATGGATGGTGACACTGGGCTCTGGCAACTGCTCCATGGTTGGGACATAGGCAGTACCCAAAGCATAGAGGGTAGATTCAAGGAAGCTGATGGCCTTCCCAGACCTGTCATAGAAACCAGAGGTGAGTGTGACAGGCTTGGGCATACATTGGGTTGGGTTTTACAAAAGGGGCACACGCGCTGCTCATCAGCCCCATGGGCACTAGTAGGGGAGGGTGGAGTCATCCCACTCCAGCTGGGCTTGCCTGGTGCCGCTCTGCCCATGTCTGACTCTGCCCATCCCTTCCTCTTCTTCCTCTTCGCTGTCATCGGAACCACTGCTGCTGGAGCTCGAGCCTTCCTCTGCTTCCTCCTCTTCCTCTACTTCGGTGGTTTCATCTTCCCCGTTCCCTGGGCCTTCATGTTTCTGGACATCAAGCAGAGAAAAGAAGCATGCGTCAGGGCCTCAGCAGAGGCCACGTGGGAGCTAAGAGCAGCAAACCCTGACGAGTCTTGGGATTCATTTCACTTAAAGCTAAACCCCTCACCCTGCCCAGAGATAGGATCTCTGTAAAAGAGGAAACTCAGAAAGTCAGATAAGGGTCTAACATAGCAGCACACAGTCAAGGAACGTATTAGTCTCAATGATAGATGGGTATTTAAACCAGCAGCATCATTTACTGAATCTTTCAGACCCTTCAAATGGATATTTCAGGCTCTTAACTATTTGCTTCCCAGGTGCAGAACCATGCTTAATCTTGGACACCTTTTCATGTGGGAATATCATAATAGCAGGGCTTCTAAGCCAAAGCGCTATCATTCGAAACTATTCTTTTGCAAAAGTCGATTTTCACACCCCCACTGTTCCCTACCTGCCCCCTTTGGCCATGATTGTGAATTCAAACTGCATCCCACCCTTTCCAGTTCTACTATTCTTTTTTTCAGCTTTGCAGTGATTCTAGCAACATCCCCTTTCTGGATTTATGCTTTGAGTTGGAAAATCAGGTCATGAATGATATGTTGCCTTGTGAGGCTACATACCTCTTTAGATGGCCTTCTGTCCAATTCTGTTATCTCCAAACTGTACACTTTCTACAAGGCCTCCCTTGCTCTAGCCTGCTGGAATGATTATTTCCTTGAATGGCCAGCCCCTACCCCCTGAAGCCTCAGCAAGAGGTTAGCCTTTTTGAATTACACTACTGTCTGCTCTTCGGATCACTCTTGCTTCTCACACTTTAAGCTCAGCTCTTTGGGGATGGGAATGCTCACCGCCAGCATCCTTAGATGAGCCATGCTGGCATGCTGGGTGTGAAACTGGAGCAGGAGATGAGCTGCTGTTAAAACTGGAACCAGCAATGATTATCTTTATAATTTGCCTATGACTCTTCCTAACTTCTCTCTGGGCTTGTGTCTTCTAAACAAAGCACCCGTGGGCAAAAGGAAAGATAGGCAGATATATAGACCCGGGCCCTTGCATGGTCATAGATGGTTTCTGGGGGCGGTTGGACAACTGAAGTCAAGTGAACTTCAGAGTTGTTCTGCCTTGAGTTTGAATGCTGGTTGCGTGTGTTTGAACATATTACAACTCCTCTCTCAGTTCCCACGTTGGTAAATGAGGATGCTGCTTCCCATTTCACAGGGTGCTGCTGCAGACAGAACATCTGGCAGAGAGTCTGGCCTACAGGGAGCTTATTAAATGGCAGGTGTGGCTGTTGTTGTTTTGATTTAACTTATTCTGAGCCTATAAGTGAGCTCCATAGGCCATCTAATTTGCACTGTTAGCTAATCAAGAGTTCAATATTGAATTCCTGAGTGTTAGTCAGCTCTGAACTACAGTGGGGGTGAGGAACAGATACTGAATGACTGCTATAAGGAAATTCTAGTCCTGGGCTAAGAGTGATCCACACATTTACATGAGAGAACACGGTTCACAGAGAAGTATGGCTTGCTCATGTCAAGAGGACTAAAGAAGCACAGAGATGGGAGAATTGCTGGAAACGGACTCATTAGACTAGGAGGAGTCTGGATCATGGATGGAGGCCGAGGAAGAACCAAGCTGATTAGCAAGAGAAGCATCCCACTCAGAGCTCCCATCCCAGAGAGGATCACCTCCATAGGGTTGACAGTGATAGTCAGTGCAGAGTCATCCCAGTCCATCTCAGCTTCCTTGGCAGCCTCAGTCTCTTGGATAAAATGCTGGTGGGCAATTCGGACTCGGTACACACCCATGGCCACAACAAACACTAGCATGCACACAGAGATAATGATGACGACAGTGGCGATGCTCGGGACCACTGAAACAAGAAAGGAACCCAAACAACATGACAATCAAAGATATAGCTCATTCTTCTGAAACACAAAGCATCCATGTTCACAATACAACCTTCCTCCACCCCAATTCCTAACAGTAGGGTTCTAGGTCCTTAACTCTGAGATACTACTTTCATCACATGTTTATCAACTGTTCTACTCACTCTGCTGTGGTAATTGTGGAGAGGAAGGGAGACAAACTCTGTGAGCTTTCTATATAGGTGCATAGTAGGCATTCAATAAATGCAGATTCTCTTTCACCCATGGCCTTTCTACTCAAATTATATGGAAGTTCCCAATGAAGTTCTCAGGCACTACAAAGTCTGGTAGGAACACAAGTACCACCAGATGGTGGCACAATATGGCAAATATTCAAGCAAAACCATGGGTGGAGGACTTTGAATCTGGTGACTATGTGAGGGGTTCATGGGAACCTTCTGAGTTAGGCCTTAAGCGACGAGCATAATTTTGTCCCAGCCCTTTGTACTAATCCCTGTCATTATTGATTGTATGAAATTTCTTGCTTAGTTGATTACTCCTTATTGGAACCAAGAATGTCCAGAGAAAGGGTTTGTAGCTTCTCTGTGATAGGATTTCCTTCCTCTGAACACCTTTGGATGCTATAATATAACTGTCTGGTGACTATTATTGGGTTCAGTGTCTTGACTGCCATTGAAATATCCTACCTGAACTGCGCTGGATACTACTCCGGGTCTCAGGGTGATGGACAGACTGGAGAAAGGGTGGCTGCACAATAAGGTGGTTGACATGTTCCTTGTCAGAGACTCTCACTTCATGGAGGACACTGACCTAGAAAGAGCAAGGAGGAACGGGAGAAGGCATTTGTGATAATTCTCTGAACGAATGTGGGAATGGCCAGGTGGGTCAGGCCTTCCCTAATGATGGCAGGATACACTCACCTCCAAGTTGAACTCATTGCTAGT
Organism: Mus musculus; assembly: GCF_000001635.26. Taxonomy (NCBI): domain Eukaryota; kingdom Metazoa; phylum Chordata; class Mammalia; order Rodentia; family Muridae; genus Mus; species Mus musculus. The sequence continues at coordinate 97,457,571 of NC_000075.6, forward strand.
GTAACGCCCGTTGAGTTCTGAGCACTTGATCCGGAACCTCCGGGTCTCAAGGGACGTGGGGTGCCAGTTGCGGTAACGGAGGTGATGCAGCACCTGCTCATAGCGGTTCATGGAGCCCACACCTGTACCAAGAGACCACAACTACTGCCAGGAGGTAAGAGAGGAGGAGAAGGAACTGAAGACACAGGAGACAGACTTGTGCCATAGGGGTTCTGAATCCAAGGGTAAAAGTCAGAATGCTTATGGGTATAGAACAAGTGGAAGAGTTCCAAAGACTAAACCGATCCAAAGAACATTCATGTAGACTAGTCTATCTATAGATTCCTTAGGAGCAAAGGTATGGGGGCAATTTACCCACAGGCTGAGTCACTCTAGAAAGTAAAATCTAGAAACATAAAAATTTCCACTTGACCCCTAGGACTGTATAATGCATCCCACCCCAGCTTTTGCCATACTCAGTAGCCCTTGGACAAAGCTGTTCAGAGAGAACATCACTGAGCAGAGGGGCCTTGTGGGGTCTTACCATAGATGGAGTAGCCAGCAGTTGAGTTGGTGGCATCAAGGTGTCGTTGGTGGAGCTCACTGTGGTTGAGCTCCAAGCACTCTTGCCTTGGATCCAAGTCCCCTCCAAGCACCAAAATGTCACAGAAATCCAAATTGTGTAGCATTTCTTCCAAGACTGCTGATTTGGGGGCTGTAGCAGAAAAGGATGCAGGAAAAACACCAGCATAAATAGCTCTAGCTCATCATAACAACCTCCTCTGTTACTGCTTGAAAACCCAGGTGAGTCGGGACAAGGGGGTGTGTAAGCCATCATCCACACCCACTGTTCACCAGGTTATCTTCAAGAAGGTGGAAGTGTGCAACTCAAACCCACTCTGCCACTGAGAAGCCACATTCTACTCGGTTTCCTCATCTACGGGGACATTATAGGCCATAGCCATAACTTGTATTTGGGGAGAGCTAAGTGGCTCTTTATTGACTTCTTAGAGCTTCTCCCATGTGGATAGTGTGTGTGTGTGTGTGTGTGTGTGTGTGTGTGTGTCCAGCAAGTTGTGAGGTTCTCAACGGAAGGAACTTCTTAAGAGTCAGGCACAGGAACTGCCATGAGCAGTGATCACTATGCCTTGCCCAAATAAAGATGGACTTTTCACTAACCGTCAGTGGAATCAACAAGATATAAGCAAAAGATGATTCATAATTGGTAAATTCATGTAAATTAATCAGTTCACAGGTTTCCAGAGGAGCACATGAGCACGTTGGTCTGTCTAGTGGGCTTTGCCTGGTTTTATGACGCCAAATTCTCAGGGACATATCAGTGTATTGGACTGTCAGACAATTTGGCATTCCTAAGTGAAAACCCCAGTTTAAGACAAAGGTGATGGTTCCTTGTGGAATGTGCGCTGTGTGCTAGGTGCAGGGGAAACATAACAGACTCTAGAATTTTCCACACCCATCACTGGGGAAATGGTTGATCACAGAGGTGTGCAGAGTTGCTCAAAGTCACACAGAGAGAAACGAGAGACGTAGGATAGAGCATGTTGTTCTGACCCTATAATCTAGAAATGTGTAACCTCCAAGGCCATGCCTTCAAATTATTACTAGTATCTATAAAAATAAAAATGTTTAAATAGACATTCAAAGGACAAGATAATTATTTTAATTTAAATAATTCAGTGGTACCTGGAATAGTTTTGTTCTCATTAACTATATATTATTAGAGTTTTCGCCTGTCTAATTGTTTTTTTTTTTTACTGTTAGCCAACCATGATGGTTCTGTGTGCCACTAACAGTATATAAAAATGCAATAATCTACACTAGTACTGAGGCCAACCATTAATGGTGGTGAGTGTGTGATTTCAAATCTCTTCCAGGTATTTTCTAGCTTCCTGCCAGGAGAAGTTAGGCATCTCCCTTATGATATGGCTGACAGAGGCACACTAGGCAGGAACATGTCCTGGCTGCCTCTCTCCCTATGGCATTATCTTCCACCACTACTTTCCTGGATCCACTGTGTTGAAGAGACTCTGTGTTAGGTGCTCAGAGGGGAACCGTCCAAGGCTGAGCCCTCTAGGATCCCCTGCTCTGGTTTATTAGGCAGGTCATCACCACTAAGAGCTAAAAACTGCTGTGAGCTCCTGGGCCAGCAACTGGTCTTCTATAGATTAGGAGATGACCTCAGCCTGGGAGTCAGAGGTAATGTTGAATGAAGACATGCTTGCAACCATCAATAACGGGGGGTCAGAAAGGGGAAGCAGACAGAAGAGTTAAGCAGCACAGAAGCATGAAAGCATGCATACATGTGTGCTCCTGCATAACTATGGAAAAGTGTGAGTATGTGTGCATATGTGTCAATAGGGGGCAGAAGATGACCCTAGAGTCTGTCACTGTGGCTTGGTAGCGAACACAGTTAGCCTCCTCATTTAAGACTCTCGTAAAAAATGACTATTTCAACAGTAAGCGTAGAAATTTAAAACTACTAATAATAGCTCTTGGGCACTGGGCTATGTGCTCTGCATGCACCTCTCATAAATAGAAGGCAAAATGTGGACCAGGGTTACTGCTTTCTCTTGCATTGCCTGTGTGCGGGTGTCAGCTGCAGCAAAGCTCTCTGCTCCTGGACTGTGACCAGTGAGATCAGCAGGCTCTCCTTTTTTTTTCGGTCTGATTTTAGCCACAAATGAGGACAACAGAGGAGGGAAGGTCACGTGACTTAATGCACCTTGGCATGTAGCTCAGAAACCACCTCGGCTGGCCAGGTGTGAAATACCAACTATTTTTAGGGGCTCAGGAGGTCTGCCCTCTTGAGAACCTAATCACTAGGGACCAGTGTGGTTTAAGGTGGCAGGTAATTGGGACTATTATAGAAGCAGCTCTTCGGGGACTCAGGTCTACTGGTACCAGCACATCATTAGCAGTGGAGTTGAATGGGGGGTGGTGGGGAGCTGAAATTTGTGCTTTGGGAAGAGGTTTCGAAGGACGAAGGACGGCTCTCAAACAAGCATTGCCCTGTCAAGCCGAGTCCCCCTGACTTGCAGAAGGAATCCTCCCCTCCTTTCCTGTCTGCAGACTTCCTTCTCTGCTGGCTTCTTTACTGCCCACAGCATCTGCTCTTGCTTTCTGTGTAACTGTGCCTTTCTCCCCAGCAGAGAATAGAAACTAATCCTTCCTTCAGCAATGGTCCTAATAATGAAACTGATGAGAATAACATCCTGGAAATCCCCGCCTCCCACCCAGATCTTAGTCATATGGGCACGTGAGACCCAGCCTTCTGCTCTGTAAGTGGTAAACGAAAAGCTGGATTCTATCCTTTGAACACCTTTAGCTTTTCTTCTAATGATCAGAAAAATACACGCCCACTGCAAGACAGTTTTGCAGCCACAGAAAAAGGGGAAAGAAGGGGAATCAAATCATCTTTCACCGTGCTTCTCAGAGGACACTGCTGTTAACATCAAGTACCCCTTTCTTCTGGGTATCTCTTTCTTCCATGGCCTCCATCATGCTATGTGCATACTGCAAAGTCTGCATGTCACTTCGTTTCACTTGCCACACAGCACAGTGTCATCCTTCCTGCTACTAACATGGGTGTCTTACACTTGGTTAAGCTGTCTGCTCCTCCTCCTGCTGATCATCTGAATGTTTCTAGCTTTGTTTGTTTTTTCCTATTATGTATCGTTCTGCCCTGGGTAAGCCGTGTGTCTGTCCTGAAGGGTAATTTTACTTATCTGTAAGGGGTTAATATCCACCCTCCCTATGGCCCTGTACGTACCTGTACCTGTGGCTCTCATGTCCCCGGAGGCCTCAGTCTTGGCAAAGGTGCTCACAATCTTGATGTCAGGGAAGAGAGTCACTCCTCTGGCACTTTCAAACTGGGCAGCAGGTCTCCAGAAACGCTCTGTTCCCTGGAGGGTGATCTGGGGCTCAATGGCCTGTAAGACCATGATGTAGGCATCCACATCTGGGATGCTGATGCACACATCTTCTCCAAAGCACCTGGGAAGACATCTGCAGTCATGCCCCGGATCAGCTGATCATTCAAACCATCCATCCCAGAGCCACAGGTAAGGGACTGCCACTCCAGTCCTTGCCAGGTGTCCCAACTGTTGGGAGTCTCTGAGGACATCAGCAGACCTTCACATTTAAAGCCACATTACCGACCAATCACTAATAATGCAGAGACTTAAAAGATTGGCTCCTGAGAGGGATGGGACTTTTCTATACTAGCAACAAGTACCCATTAAAGCTTTCATTATCTTTTAGCAAAGTAATCAATGGCAGCATTAATTAGGAAGCAACTGCTTGCTTTTGTGCATTAGTATTTGGTAAGGGAATTGCTGTCTGGTTGGTTGTAGTCATCTTACTAAATGAGACCCCAGGGCTAAATTCTCCTGCTGTGGCATATGTATGTGCTCTGTCTCTGTGGGGACAGCACAGGAGTGCACCTCTTCTATGGGTGAGAGCAGAAGGCAGCTGTCACTCTACTTTACACTAGTGCACCACCACATGAAGGTCTGGGAGACAGAAATGATATTACAAGAACTAAGGCTGAGAAGTGGGATAGATGAAACCCATGCCCGTTTAGGTTGCTTCTGACTGGGTGGTCCATTGCTCTGTGCTTTAACTTATTATCTATCCAATAGGGAGAGCAATGCTTACCCTACAGTAATAATAGTTAGTTAGTTAGTTAGTTAGTTAGTTATAAAGACCCTAAAAAAACTGCTGTCCAGAGCCTACATTATGGTTTGAGTCCAACTTTTCTCAATAGGCTCACTGAAGCCTACAAGCCATAAATACACTCTATTATTATTGAATCCAAAGATTTGGGCAAAAATAGTGAGCCTTGCCTAGACCAATTGTGTGTTCTAGGGATTGATGCTAGAGCCCCAAAGAAGCAGCCACCACCATGCATGCTGTGGGAAGGTCCGCACAGAAGAAGAAAGGGTCCTTTGCCTAAGTCCCCCGTAGAGATGCATTTTTATTCTCTTTGTGCTCTAGGTGAGATGCTGAGATTGGCCTGCCATTGGCGGTTCCCAGCAGAGCTTCCTGTTTCCCTTGCCATCACTTTCCTGTGGCCTTTGCCATGTCTCCCCAATGGGTTCCTCTCTCCTTGCATTCTCCTTGCATTCTCCTTGCAGACGTGGAAGGCAGGTCTCAGAGATGGGCACTGGGCAGTCTCTTCCCTCTTCTTTGCTCTAATTTGGAGCTGACTTAGAGGTGTCAGCATCTATCCTTAGGCCTCTGGAGTGGGAATGCTCTTTGTATCACTCCATCAAGTATTGTTACTCAAGGGGAAATCTCTGCCAGACCCAGAAATGTAGCAGTCAGCAGACATATCCTCTCCACCCTTGTTCCTTTCTCCCAAGTTCTTCTATCCCAGGTGGTCACTGATTCCATTCCCACCTCCTGGGAGTCTCGGGGGTTCCCTGCCTAGCAGCCATCTCTAGTAGCATCCAAACCCATCAGTAATCTTATTTCATTAGTTGAACTCTGCTCCCTGGGGACAAGAACCATGCCTTGTCTACTCCTGTCATTCCTGTAATATTTAGCAATTCTCCAAATAAAGTTGGTTAATTTGATTGAATTTAATACATATTTGCCAAGCATCTACCATGTACAAGATACTATATCTTTATGTCAGACCATTTTAGATCTATCTGCTGGAGAATTTAGAGATAACACCAGATAGGCACCAGATTTGATAAAACACAGAAAGCTGGGTTTGAATTGGTGACATGAGGTAACATTTCCCTTAAGAAAGCAAAAGCATAGGTCCCCGAAGCATCCTCCTGTGGACAGCAGAGTTGAGGAATGTCAAGCCGCATGTGCAAAGCAACATTTTCAAGGGACCACTGTTGCCTCCTCTGCTGGGCCTAGGCTGAGTGGCTTTCACTCACTGGACTTTGGAAGAGAGTCTGAGGCGCCGGACCCCTGCTGTTGGGAATTGCCGGGAGTTGATATAGGAGACTTTCTGGAGGGCTCGGTTGATGTTCCCAATGTCATCGCCTTCCATCACGAGGATGGACTGTGAAGGGTTGAAGTGATACTGCAAGACAGAAATGGGTATCATGGGAAATATGGTCAATGGTAAGCATGGCCCTCTGAGAACCGTAAAACTCCACAAAGTGGCTACTGACGCCAGCAAAATTGTTCCCAGAACGTCTGACGAACCTCAGAGCTTTCCCTAGGAGTTCTACCACAGGGGTAGACGTTCCTGGAGACATCAGTCAGAGATACAAGATGGAATTCTGAAAACCCAGGCACACTGTTCCTAGTAGGAAGCATTTTTTTTTGTTGTTGTTTAGATTTACAGACAGGGTCTCATTATATAGTCCGACTGGCCTGGAATTCACTGTGTAGACCAGGCTAGCCTCAAATTCAAGAGGCCTGTGCCTCTTGAGTTCTGGGGTGTAAGAGGTGAGGCACCATGCCTATCATAGAGTTTTTGTGCTAATTTCAATCTTTTATTATTATCACCACAATCAATAATCTCCTATATTGTCTAGGCACATGGATGTATCTAGAGGACAAATCTTGGCAAGGGAAATTTCTAGGTCAAATACTAGTATATGCTTTTTGTCCACCCTGGCAAATTTCTGATTGCTGAAATTGTCAACGCATGTGCACATATGAACACATGCACATGCACGCACGCGCGTGTGCGCGAGCACGCACACACACACACACACACACACACACCCTTTCCAGCAGAGTACAAGTGCCTCTTCTCTAGCTGCAGTCATCTGTATGCTGTCAACCTTTGGGAGCTTGGCCAGACTGATAGGTAATAAAGGCCATTTTACTCTAGTTTTAATTCCTATTTCTCTTACTACACAAGATGTTGAACATATGTTTTAATAGGTTTAAGAAAAACTATCCATTTACTTTCCCCTGACCTGACTCAATGTCTTCATAGTGATGCTCTCGTTCTGTGTTTGGGGATGGATGTGCCATTTTTTGGTGACATTGAACCATGTGCGTCACTTGCAAGGTGGTTCTAGTCAACTGATAGCTACTATATAAGTGTTTTATTGTTACTTGTTCCTTGAAGTCCCTATCTTTCCTCATGTAGGTTCCATAAGCATTGTGTGCTTTTTTCTGGTTGTACTTCCCAAATAGTAGCATGATTTCCTGGCACACTGATAAGGGCTTTTCTCACTGAACACAGGGATCCTTACCAATCCCTTCACCCCAGAACCTAGCCCCAGGGATCTGAAAACTCCATTTAGATGGGTAAATGAATGGTCCACCAAGCATCCATCTTACTCAGTACCATCTTCCAGGTCTACCCCGTCTACCCAGGACCAACTCCTTCCTATTTATCAGAGGGCATCACCACACTGCCAAACCCTGCTTCACCCCCTCATTCCTGGACTCCATAAACGTGATACTTCCTGCCTCCCTTGTGCCATGTGTTCCAAGGCTACACGACCATACCCGACCAATGAGATATGAGCAGAAGTGAGGTATGATGAGCTGTGCCAAGCCCTGTGGGGTTCTCTAGTCTTGTTCTTGTATTTCAGTGACCTTCAGCCTATACATAGGAACTCTATTTCACGTTCCCTACTGAATAGAAGAGAAAAACATTTCTATGAGCCAATCGACTGAGTCTGGGGAGTTATTACCACAATAGGTCAACATGTCTGGAGGATGAAGAAGTCAACCCTTCCCAGGCATGCTTCTTCTCTGAGGCTATGGAGCATGTCTGAGGGATCACAACATGTGGGATTGTCATCTGTCAAAGTACAACTTTGGATGGTTAGTTCCTCTTTCTGGACTTCATTTCCTCATTTAAAACATGAAGAAATAAATATCTATCTGTCCGAAGTTTAAATGAGGATGTATATACTATATATGAAACGCTTGGCTCCAGAAGCACTTGAGATTTTATATTTTTTTTCTTTTAGATTTGAAATGTCTGCACATATATGTAATGAGATGTTGTAGGGCTAGAACTTAATTCTACCTACTAAATTCATTTAGGGTTTATGCATACCTCATATACACAGTCTGAAAGTCTGAATATTATATATAATATGTTTTAGTGTGCCTGTGGTTTGACTGGAGCCTGTCACAGGAGATTAAATGTAACTTTCCATTTGTGTTCGCTTACCAGTGCTTATGAAGGTTTGTATTTCGGGACTTTAGATTAAGGAGGTCTACCTGATAAAAATTCCTGTATTTACAATGTGAAAACTTGGGCTATAATCCCCAGTGCTATAGTAAGCCCATCTTTGTTGAGTCTTGCTGCTGAGGCCACCGTGTCTTTGTTGCCTTCCCCATGGTCTAGCTACTTCCTGTTTCTCACACCCCTGGGTAGGATCTCTCTGAACTGTGAGCATAGCTCCCTCTGTCCATGAGCATAGCTCCCATGTTCTAGATTAGGAGGGCCCAGGATCACGTTTCACAGCCAGTCATTGGGTGTGTCTCTAGCCACAGATAATTCTACTCAGGATGCTCATCTCTGAAGCCAACACACACCGGTGGGACACAATCAGATGGGAGACATTTTACAAGTTATCCATTCTAGATCCGAGAAGATTTCAGGTCATCCTTCTAAAAACACTGCTCAGAGCTCTCGTCTGCTCCTCTTCACAGAGGCAGTGGTGTTTTGCGCAGACTTCGTGGGGCTGCTGATGTGTGGGTGAGAATCTCAAGGGCCTGGTTACTAGCTTCCCTCAGCTTTCTCACAGCGTCTAGGGCAGCAGTAGTATGAAGATGCTGAGAACTGCAGAGTAGGCTAAGGTTTGAGCCTGGTATGATGGGAGGATAAGAAGATCAGCAGTGGTCCTCAACCTTTCTAATGCTACAACCCTTTAATACAGTTTCTCATATTGTGGTGACACACCCATCCATAAAACTGCTTTTGTTGCTACTTCATGACTGTAATTTTGCTCCTCTTATGAATCATAATATAAATATCTGTGTTTTCTGATGGTCTTAGGTGACCCCTCTGAAAAGGTCTTTTGAGAACTACTGTTCTAGAAAGATGACCTGGTAGCATTTCTAGGCAATGAGCAGAGCACAGGTCTTCACTGAATCCTCTTAGCAAAAGCATAGGTTAGCCAATGTGTTGGATTTCCAGTTAACACCCTAGACTGGACTCAGGAACATCCTTCTGACCAAAGGGGATGAAGATGGTACTAAGCCCAGCTGTCAATATGATTCCTGTAGGATCAATAAAAGCCTAGATGGGTTCTCATATTTTTTCCAGGTGCAGTATTCCATGCTCTGAGAATATGTCTGTGGTTATGTGCATCCAGGAATGTACATGCTCCACAGGAAGATAAATGGAGCAAAGAACGGGCACTGGGCCTTGTGAGTGGAGACATTCCTTCAGCAAGTGATACATTACTTCTTTATAAGTCAGTCACACAGAAGGGGGCTAGTCGCTGGCAAATCAAATGAGAGTCACTCAGAAATGATGTGTGGGGGCGACACACGGGGACAGAAGGAAGTTAGTTTTAATAATGGTCAAGGCCATCTTTTAATCAGAGTTGCTAGTGTAGAGGAAAGAACATGAACTTATTTTGGACAAGTCCCCAAGCCCCAGTCCCCTTGCTTTTGAAATGAGGTCATAATATTTAATTTGTTTTGAGGAGCGGAGATAATGAACATAAAATAGCCCCCAGTGAGTGCTGTGTAAACTGTGTGTCTTATTAACTTCTCTCACAGACCTTGAGCTCTCGCAAGCCATGCCTTAGGGATAGGGAAGGATCATTTGTGGTGACTTGGGTAAGAGCAGGTGGGTCGCCGAGAAGCCTCCTCGCAGAACCCTCTCATTTGTGTGACACTTATCTTAGCACCTTGCCTTTCCACAGGCTAGGACTACTCTGTAGAAATCACTTTGGTTCGTAATTTATAATTCACAGATTGCCTGGCTGTTAAGTCTAGCATCTCTGCTTTATTTGTCAAGCCTGGAACTCTGCAACAGTGGCCCCAGGGGATGGTTCAAAGCAGAGCATGCATTCCGAGTCAGGCAGTGAGCTGGAGTGAGAAAGAAAGGGTTGGAGGTTGGATCTCCATAGTACTGGGTAGATAATAGCCCAAGGAAAAAATACATGATAATTAGACCAGCTTTTCCAGTATAAAGTGGTCTGTATGCTTCTTCCAATGATATGTGATTAACATGCACGTATGTGTATGTCATGCTAAACAATATCTGGAAAGTTAATACTGCCTAACCATGCCTTCTGTATTCCTTATATGTTTTCATTCTGACTCAATGTCCAGTGTAGACACCTTAAACTCTACATACATACATACATACAGACAGACAGACAGACAGACAGACAGACAGACATACGGACTGACAGACAGACATATATAACACAAGATTATTCCCTCTTACTTGAGCTTCCAATGGCTCTTAGTGGCTGATAGGTAAGAAGAATATCTCTAAATGCATCTAGGAGTCTCCACGGAGCTCTTCAGTCCCACTTTTGTGCCACTGTTTGGGTGCCCACAAGACTGGCCTTGAGGTTCCTGTGCCTTTCTGCAAGGCTCCTTTGCTAGCGTTCAGATTCCCAAGTCTGCTTGGCCTCTCCAATCCCCTTCTTTCCCCAGGTACAGCCCTGCCTGTTCTGACACATTCTCTCCTCTGGGAGCCTTCCCTGGAGGCCATTAACCCTGAATTGGGAGCTCTGAAGTGGGACTGCCTAGATTCCAATTCTTGCTCAGACCGTTACTAACCTAAGGGTTTCTTGTGCATCCTTTATCCTTCAGTTCTCAGTACCTCACTGAGAACCTCATGGCAGTTTTGTCAATGGGAAGTGGTCTTGAGAAGAATAATGGTCATAAAGCCTTTAGGACAAGCAGTACCTGCCTCTCAGAGGCTTTCACGAATTGTCAGTGCTCACTGTCAAGTATCAGGTCCCCAAGCAGGTTTATTCACCAGTAGGGCCACTGAGTTATCTGAGGACAACAAGCCAAGAGCATCCACCTCTAGGAACCTGAGGAATTGTTCTTGTCTCTAGGATACTACTAGTACCCTTTCTATACCCAAGACATGATGTTTGCTGAGGTGGATTTTAACGAACATCATAGGTGCTCAGACCAGCAAGCACTGCTTGGATACCCAGGGCCAGAATCTTCTAGCATCAGGATCCTGTTAGGAGCAGGTTCTGCTGGAAAGTGAGCTGCTGGCTAGGAAATGCAACCCCATGGTAGGATGGCAAGGCAGAGCCATGGCAGACTGGGTACAGATGGGCATCAGGTGACAGTCCTCTGATGTCGTTACTGTCCTTTGGGAAATGGCCAAGGGAGAAACAACTATGGATTCTGGGGACCCGAGGAGCTGTCCTGGTCTTCAGGATACAGAGGGTGGGACATCCTGACTTCCATAAAGTGATTTGGGACTTCCCTTCTCACATGGGGGCCTTATATGGGACTGATGCTTTCTTTATTCAGGGGTATAGGACCAGCAAGAGCTTCTTATAGCCCCGTGAGGACAGAGGGTAACTGTGCCTGGGGCAGAGAAGCTTGCTGGGGCCATAGCTGCCTCTCCTCCTGCCTCCCAGGAGATATTTTCCTAAGGACACAGCTCTGATTTCCCAAGTCACTTGTATATTTTTGTTTCACACAAGCAATAAAAATCACAAATCTTTTCATGTTTCTCCTGACTTCCAGATATTGCTTGGAGGGGGAATTGGTTTCACTTTAACAATGTAAGACCTGGTGGCTGTCATATCTGTTTTCCAATTCTACCTCATGTCTGTCTTCTCTTTCTTTCCTCATTTTGGAGTCGTAATGTTTTTGTTTACTTTTTATGTTTCTGGGATGTATTCTTGCGTGCCACTTTAGTGCCTTTAGGCAAATGAATAGCAAAGCAACCAACCAATCTACAGACAAATGAAGCTTCATACCTCCCTCCAGGCAGACATGGGATGGCTTCAATTGTCTATTCCAAAGCACCCGATCTAGAAGTCTCAGGAGCTGACATCAGAAGCCCGTTCTGGAAGTCATGGTCACTACCAGTTCCCTGTTAAAGTGTGGCCACACCTAAACTGAGGCACCAATTCTGTGAGGCTTCTCTGGGAATAACTATTTCCTGGCATGCTTAGGTCTTGGTTAGCCTTCAACTCGTAAGTCAGTGGTGAGAGAGAGTACTGGTGCCTTCCTTACCTTTATCCCTCGCCCAAGGCTTTCCAAGGAATTAATATCCAGCCCTTCTTTGCAGGCCTGCAAACAAGAAATCACCTTCTGGCTTTCCATTTTGCCAGGACGGATTGTGAGACTGGCAAGGCTGCCATGGAAAAATTGTGCAAACCGTGGTTTGGCCACTTCGCCTCCTGTAAGAACAAGAAATATTGTCATCTGCCTTGAGGATTCTAGGTAGGCAGGACCGTGTGTGTGTGTGTGTGTGTGTGTGTGTGTGTGTGTGTGTGTGTGTGTGTGTGTGGTGTGTATGCACATTCACGCATGTGTGATGAGCACTGGGGGAGCTTGGGTCTCCGACCATGCCCACATATGGTTCCAAATGCTCATATTGCAGCCTCAGTAGAAGTCACTCCCATCTCCTTCCTGGTCTCCAAGCCAGGCTTCCCTTGAGGTCTGCTTATAGCCCATCTCACCCAGATAGCCTTTCCTGGTATCTTTTTATTTACAGCCGCCCTCCTACATCTTTGGGAGGATTACATGGACAGATCTAGCCTGGTTCTTGCTTGATTTTTTTTTTCATTCAAAAAGGAAATAGGATGTGGAGGGAAGATGGACCAGAGCCCCATCATGATAGCTAAAAGGGAACGTTCTGAAAACTCCTTGAGCCCCATGCCTCACAGGACACCTTTGTGCCTGCTAGCTCTGGTAGGTTGTCTCACTCTGCACAGCAGCGCCTGCCACTTCTGTGCTTGACGTTGCCTGAGGCTTGAGAACAGACTATGCTTGCTTGTGAGTGGCTTCCCCAGGTCCCCAAAGGGCACCTTCCCAGCAAGTGGCACTGTGGTACCCTTGTTGCTGGGGTGTGCCAGCAAAGTCCCCTGGGTAGTGGATGCTCCTTTGGCACACAGTTCTTATGTTTCTTAGTGTGTTTGGAATGCCTTCAAATCCTTTGATACCCCATTTCTTTCTGCTTTCCTATTGAAATTACGGAACTCTCCCTATTCAATCACCCTTGCCAACTTACCGTAACATGGCTCTTTATACTGCCTAGATATGGGCTTGCCTGGGGTCACCCTCACACCTGTTGCTCTTACATTTGTTCACCCCCACCCTGTCCTCCCTGTCCCCCCAGATTAGGCAGATTTCACCATTTTTTCAAGGTCTCTTAGATTCCCTGTCCATGCTGCTTCCTCAAACTTTATTGAGTCCCTGCTTCCTAGGCCCTGTCCCAGCCCTGAGTCCCACTGTGCTCCAGGCTTGGGGCTTGGATCACTGTTCGTTGGTTTTATTGCAGCCTCTTCCACCTGGCATTGCTGGTAAATTGTTTACATGTATGTGTTGTCTTCCGTAGCTTAAACGGTTATTATTTTAACCACCGGCAAATCTTTAAAGAAGATAAACTGGTGCCTAGTACTCGGTCTGACTCCCCTAGAGATTTTTATTTAATTGGTATGAGTTTTAAAAGCTTCTTGGGTAAAGCAGATGGGAAGGCAAGGTTAAGAAGCACTGAGCAGCACTGAGCAGCGAGCTTCTCCACATTGGTCCTTTTGCATACTCCTTATGCAATCTCTCTCCTTGATGCTACCCGCAGGCTTGCTCTTTGCAAGCTGCTATAATTTATTAGTTTAAGCTTCTCTTTCCTGGATAGCAAGGATCACTCATGCATTATTCATTTTAATGAAGACAATACTGAGCAAGTAAGTATTAGGGGCTGAGGGTGCACCAGACACTGTGCATAAGTTGACTCATTTATTCTTCTCAAGAACACTTGGCCTCTCGTGTCCTCTTGGCATGCTATACTCTGCCTGGCACACAGCAGACACTTTATAATTGCCTGTTGAATTGGAGGAGACGCTGCATCCCATCAGAGTCATCATGGGCACTCTGGCTCTCTCTCACCCTTTTCTTCTTGCTAAGGCAGCCCTGAGGCCTTGGGCATGGATTGACTTCAGGGATAGAGTCTAAGCAAATTTTATTATACCATCGTTGCTCCAGTGATGGATTCAGGGATGGGTCTGGGGCCAAGTACCAAAATGAAGCCAATCAGTACCTGGCATTCAAAAAGCTATAATTATGGTTCCAGAATACGCATGGACCCAAATTTAGGCTACCATCATGAGAGATGATGACTGGTGGCTTACACATAAAAGCTTCTATTTTTTTTCTCCCAGAAGGTTTTCAATGAACTCTTGTTGTCTTTTTATAGAGAAGTCACAGCTGCATAAGCCCCATTAGATTGGGATGGTAAGGACAATGCAAAATGTGGGGCAGAGCTAGAAGAGCTACTTTGGGATCAAGTAGGACCCAGATGTATCTCCATGGCTGTGCTTCGGGATATCCTCGGCTTCAGAAACAATCTGTCTTTATGTGTTAAACCATTTTACCCCATGGGTGGTTTTCTTGTCATGTAAGGATTCTTTGCTTTGAATCTAAGACAAGTCTTTTGTTTACTGCTGGGTTCACAGGGAATTCCAAAATAACTGTGGCTTTGAGGAATGGCCTGAAGTAGCCCTGGCCATGGGAGGACAATTTGTTGTTTTCTGATCTAGACGATTCCTTGTGGATAAAGTGCTCTTCCATAACACTTACATGTTCATGCCCTAGTGGTATGGCTTAGATGCCAAGAACCCCTCAAAAGAGGCTCCCATATTGAGGGGTTGGTCCCTTGTGTTTAGATAGTGAGCTTTAGAAAGTGATTAGATCATGAGGACTCTAAGGAAATCATAAACCCCTGAGGGATTTAATATATGAGTAGACTGTTGGGAGTTGGCAGAACTGTGGAGGGTGAGGCCTCGTTGGAAGATGCAGATCACTCTTCTCTGTTCCCTGGATGTCTTAGGAACAACTCTACTCCATTAGGAAGTTCTGCTTCACCATGGCCTGGAAACGACTGGGCAGCTTGATCAGGGCCTGGAGGCTCTGAAGCATGGGACAAGATAAATCTGTCCCCATGTAAATATTTTTATTTTTTAGTATTTGTCATAGTGACACTATGTCTGTCTTTTAATCCTGGGACTGGATATCTGGATATCTTTTATTGACCTATAGAGAAGAGGATGAAGGCCTGAGCATGAATGATGGAGGTGCTATCCAGATACACATCTAATTCCTGCCCACAATTGTCTCTACCTTTGAGCAGCAGAGTCAGTGAGCATCACTGCCTAGGCATGACCTGTGTCCCAATACCATGTGAAGTCTCCACATATGACATCTCCTTGAGTCTTCATGAACCCCCTGGGAGACTGGCACTCATATAGGCACCTATGGTGGTTTGAAAGAAAATGCCCCTACATGCCCAGAGGGAGTTACACTACTAGGAGGTGTGGCTTTGCCATAGTACGTGAAGCTTGGCTAGAGTAAATGTGGCTTTGTTAGAGAAAAACTGTCACTGGGGACAGGTTTTGAGGTCTCAGATACTCAAGCCAGGCCAGTGGCTCATTGTTCTCTTTCTTCTGCCTGCCCTTCCAGATGTAGAACTCTCAGCTACCTCTCCAGCACTGTGTCTGTCTGTGTGCTACCATGCTTCCTGCCATGATAAGAGACTAAACCTCAGAACCATAAGCCAGCCCCAATTAAATAGTTTCTTTTCTAAGAGTTGCTATAGTCATGGTGTCTCTTCACAGCAATAAAACCCTAAATAAGATAGCCTCCATATTAATAAAACTTAGGCTTGAAGTTGTAAAGTGTATGTCTCTACACTCCAAGTACATTCTCTATCATCTAGCCTTCCTTATCATCTTTCTTAGAGTCTCCATCTCAAAGGCCAATGGCTGTGACTGGCTGGCTTGGTTACCAAGGTATCACGTTCTATATTTTCAACTTAAGAATCCAAGATCTGAGATATACACTGTTTATGAGTCAGAAGTTTCTAGGAAATAGCTTTAGTGAGCAATGGGAGACATGAAGAAAATTTGAAATACATTTTACCCAGTACTAGATATTAAAAATAATAGACACACTGAAAAGTTTCTCTTCTTAATATTGAAGATGTCCACATGGATCGCACAGCTCCTCTGTCAAAATTTAGAATAAACACGGTCATGAATCATTTTAAGATAACAACAACAAAAAACCTCAAATCTTTGTTTCCAGATATGACTTTGGATTCCTATCCATGATTTTGGATAAGCATTTCTAAAACATTTCCTGCCTGCCTAGTTTTAGGTTTATATAATTGTACATTGTGGGCTGAGATATTTAGAATTTATATTGAGTAGAAATACCAGGATAATTTAAAATATAAGAATTAGATGTTCTAAGATAATCTGTAATTTTAAGTCAGCATATGATCAATTTCTAAACAACATGTCTACTAGGTCAGAGAGGAAAAAAAATAGCTAAATAGCTACCAATATGTCCTTGAAATCCATCAGGTTCTTTCATAAGCTGTTTCATTAATCATTAAGGATGAGGCAATCTTGGAGATCTTACGAGATCTTGGAGTTCCTTATATTTTTATTGGCTATTTCTTCCATCTTGCTTTCATTTATGCATGAGTCAAGCCTTGTCACAGGAATGGCTGTAGAAGACCCCTAAGCTGAGTAGCTGTCCAAGTGTGGGCTGCAGAGGCATCTACCCTTCAAAGGTTGAGAAAGACCTGACAGTGGTCCACCTTTGGGAGGCACAGAGGGAGAGACTCTGGTTTCTTCCAGGAGAGGTAGGTTGGGGAAATGGAGAGAATAAATTACAGAATGGAATCACATACAGCTGCTTTGGGGGCTGAGCCCCAGCAGGATATGTGATATCTGTATTTTGCTAGGTAGGCTGTCCATGGAGGGACACACAGAGAGAACAAAAGAAACACCACCAGTATTGATGTAGCCCCAAAGAAAGCAAGGAAATGCCAAGACAGCTATCAATCCTAAAAGACCATTAGTGACTGAGGACCAAAGGATGGAGAGGAACATCATTTCAATGAATAACCACACGGAAAGGTGACCAGTCCCACATTACCCTACAACTCTATATTCTCACCTCCAGAATCAACCAGCCATTACCCAAGGAAATGGAAAAACATGCCAAACCTGGGGAGGTTAAAGCTCTCTCACTCACATGGACTGAAGCTTGAAATGAAACAAAGATGGGTATGGAAAAAACCATTTCTTCTTTGTGAGTTGAGAGTGTGGCCTGATACATGGGCAACTCTTTCTATAAGGGAAGTTTGCAGACAGGGTTTGATAGCTTTTCCAAGGTCATGTGGCCAGGACCAAGTAAAGCTAAGATTCAACCTTGACCTATCCTTCTCTCTGCACATCATCTAATTAGATGTGGCTGAAAAGGTCCAAGGAAGACTTACCGGAGGGGCGCAGTTTGAGACCGATACGGTGCTGGCACCGAGTACACAGTTATGCTGGCTTCTGCAGACACTAACTAGCTTCAGGAGCAATTCCCAGGGCTGGGATGAAGAGTTCTGGGAAAGCCAGTTGTTTTGAAATCCAGCCAAACAGCTGGTCCCTCCAAATCTGTGGTTTGGCTTCCACTGACTTAAGCAGCCACAGACCGAAACCATCTAAGTAAGACTAAACACAGACAGGTCTTTTCCTTATCATTATTCTGCAAGCAGTAAGAACCATCACTGAGCATTTCTACCACATTAGGTCTTACAAATAATCCAGAGTTAATTTGAAGTATACGGGGAGGTTTTTGTTATTTTTATGCAAAATACTCCTCTACCACTTTATACGAGGAAGCTGAGTGTCTCTAATGTTGCATGCCTGTATAGCATCTGGGCACCAAGCACCCACAGATACTGAAGGGCAGTGTTATTTGGGATCCATGATCTGATGCAGCCAGTCCTATTCTGAAACAGAGCATTTAATTTAATGTGAACGAAGAGCTGAATATCCACCACCCATTGTCCCAGCTTTGTCTTTTGAGAGGTGGGGTCTATTCGCTGTAAATACAGCTGTAAGAGAAACTGAAGATAGACGAGCTATGTAAGGTGAAGGCACCACGTCCAAGTCTCCATCTTATACAAAGGTATTCAGGAAGCTACTGCCTATCCTTTCGTCTTTCCCTCTGCTGTTTAGTCTAAGAAATACATGGGGAAGAGAGAAGGCCGTGCTTTCTTTTGCTTGAATCGAACACTGCTCTTTGCAAGGCTTGTGGATGGGGATGCCCCTCAATGAACGCAATTTCACGGATGGTCAACTATCAATTTTGAGCAATGCAAATGGCCAGACTGTCTGAAATCTTGCTTTCTCCCTTTTTCCTCATTTCAGTGATGGAGACACCCATGGAATGCAAAGACTAAGTGAAGTGTGTAATAGACCCTCACAAGCTGCAGCTTTCAAGCTATGTGCATATAACCCCAAAGGGGGTTCACAGAGCTATAAGTTGCAGGTGACTTGCAAAGAAAAATGATCTGTCATCAGAGCTGGCCATGACACATTCTCATCAAGCTTTTTTTAAACCTTTTTTTTCTAAACGGAAAAAAAAAAAAAACAAACCTGAAGTGTACTCTTCACTTGCTTTCACAGTAAACATTTAAATGACACCATAGAGAATAAAATATATGACTTAGTATTGACACCAAAAGTCAGACCCCTGAAACCGAGGACCTAAATTGATGGAGTCACAAGGTTGCTCATGTGTCATCCACAATATTGATTTCACTCTCCAGACAAAGAAATTGAGAGTCTCGAGTGGCAGAAATGTCAGTGGTGGCAAGGGTGTAGAGTTCCCTTCCACTCACTGGAGCCTCGCCTTTTCCTGTGACAGCCTGATGCCCGATGGCTCTGAAGTCATCTTTAGGTCTCAGCTGGACCTCATCAGGACTCTGAGATAATGTCAGGCACATCTGGGAACTGATTTGCCCCAGATTCTAGCAGCCTCTAGAGTCTTCTTTGACGGTGGTTATCTAGTTCTGGTAGTACTTCTCCATATTCAGGTCCAGGTGCTATGTTGCCCCTGGCCAGATACAGAGTGGGGTGTGGATTATCCTCAGGCTACATGTTGTTGAGCTGTCTATAGCAGAGCCCACCTAAGGTGCTCAGCATAGTGCATAGTGCATAGTGCATAGTGCATGTCAGCAATGATCACATGGGGGCTAGGAGTCAGAGTGGTTTGTGCTGCTTCCTAAATCTTACCTTGGCCTCCTTGTAGAAGGGGCATCTTGTGAGAATGAAGTTCCATGCGGATTCCTTAGGGAAGGAACGCTGCCTGGATAGAAAGCAGTCTATGCTAGTGTGTACCTTCTCTCCCTCTCTCTCTCTCTTTTCAGAATTGGAGAGACCCGAGGGATACCGAATAACTTGAACACAGACTTTATTAACAGAAATTTGTATTAAATTAGACCAAGCTCATTAACTGGAGGGATGTAGTCCAATTGTCTGCACTGATTCTAGACTCTAGCAAGGGGATGGGGTGGGGGGAGGGAAGACCTGAAAATGAATAACAAATCTCAGGCTGCACGGGGCTCCAGGGGCATTTGAGGCTCATAAGCCATTGCTTACAGCCCTTGGGCTATGTCTGCCTTTTGATCCCTTGGAGGCCATTCTTTTCTTTGTCTTCACTTCAAAGTGCCAATGAGGGTCTTGTATCTGTCCCCATTCAGCCTGTATTTTTAGAAAACATTCTTCTTTGTTTCCCATTGTTTTGTTAAGTGAAGGATAGGACTCAGCAAGGACAGGGTTCAGGATGGAGTAGGAGTCGGCTTCCTATCTCAGATCAATAGCATTCTTAGGGATGGGGGATCGGGCTGCATATTCTAGAAAGGCCAGGATTTCCTGCACTGGAAGAGAACATCTTGGCAGAGATGGGGTTAGTGGTTAGTGGTTACAAAGAAGAGAGCCACAGGTGGGGACCCCTATGCTGAAACACATCAAAGAGAATGGGAATCAGATGTGGAACAGGGTGAGACATGCTTGAGTTTGCCTCTATAGCTCTTCACACATGCAGCCACCTGATAAAAAAAAGATCACCTGCCACCCCAGATGCCTAACTCACAAAAGGGAAGTCAGAGACAGTCTAGCACAGGATAGATGACCTGGCCTGCCGCACCCTGTAGAATCTTCTAGAAACCTCAAGACTCTTTAAGACACTGTTATGAATTGGTAGCCATCTGACTTACCTCCCTGTACAAGCAGCCTACAGGACCTGGTTAATCAGTAGTAGTAGATGTCCAGGGTGTGGCTATCTGATTTTTCATAGTCTGTGTACTTGACCTCAATTGACTCTAAGTTTTATCCTTACGAGTAAAAACCTAAGGAAAAGGAGTTGACTTGGTCTTTAAGTGATCTACCATGTTGTGCCCTGCTGTCCTTTGAATTTTTCATCTCTGGGTTCATAGATTAGAAGCTTGGTTCCCAGAGGGGCAATGCTGATGGGTAGCTGGACATCTAAAATCTTAGATCTAGCAGATAATCATAAGACTGGCCTCTTCCTGTGCTTTGGGTCGGAGTTTTACCGCGGCACCTTTTATGCTTGCACATTCTTTTACCCTCATGATGCTATGCATCATAAGGTGACAGCCAGTGGGCCCTTGCCAGGGCTAAGGCCATGCTTTTTGGAATTTGTTAATGTAAATGGAGGAGCCAAAGGCTTTCCTTGCAATTATGCGATGCTGCATGGACTAGGCCTCACTGGCAATGTTTCTTGAGTGTAAATGAAGTCTCATTTTTTTAATTACTTTTAAAAATCCCAGCGAAAATGAAGTCCCACTGATTGCATGGCTTTCAAATTCACTAACAGGACACTGGAGGCTAATTGGGTCTGCAGAACACAGACCAGCAATGGCGCTGTTGCCAGCTCCCAGGAGAAACCGACACGCAGAGTCAATCCAGTCCTTTTCTATTCACTTTGTCCAAGCCCAACCAGAAATTTCACAAATGAGAACAAGTCCCCTAGCCAACCTCAGAAGCACCAGAAAAGCTCCCCAGGTTTGCAAGCCCAAGGCAATTAGAGGGGCCTATGCAGAGCTTTGTGCTATGTAGGTAAGCAGACAGCCGAGGATGAGAACTATGAAGATGAGGCCTGCTCCACAGGCCATTAATTTCACAGCACTGCATCTCATTGGAAGAGCTTTTGATATGTCCTATGCACACAGAAACGTGGCTCCCAGAAGAATGTAGGAATTCATAGAAATCCAAATTCCTTAACACGCCAGTAGAGTGTCCTGAGACTTAATTTCAACTTCTTTCTTCATCCTCTCCTCCATCCTTCCTGGGCCATGTACACTACAGTGCTAGGGGAGAGCTGAGCATCCTCACGCCTCCTACTCTCATCCCTTCTTTGTGTGGTCTAACTCATTCGGTATTCTAAAGATGGAGATTTGGGGGAAATGTACTATTGCGTTGCCATTTCTCATAGGGAAAGTACTCAAGTATTCTCCATGTTCCCCCAAACTTCATGAATGCTTTTCTATCCCTGTCTTCCACAAATTCTCCTGATAAACTGTTCTTCAGCTGTTCTTCTTTTTGACTTATACATGGGCCTTGGGAAGGCAGAGTCTGTGTATAAGGGCTGGTCCTAGGGGAGGTGAGGGAAGTAAGGGAATGGAGAGACCCGTAGGAGACTTGGGGCCACAGTGTTAGAGTAGGCCTGTCTCTGGTAGATTTCCTATTGTGTCAGATTTAGATGAAAGAAAAGAAAAGGAAAATGGAGGAAGACTGGAAAATATGTTAAGGTGACACATCCATTCACACAAAACATGCCACGCACACACAGGTTCCCCATGGAGCCTCAAGAGATGGGCTTTACTCTTACTTGATAACTTAGAGATGGGAAACTTAGGAGCACAAAGATGCTCCTAGCATCGTCATGATACTTGGTTTCAAATCATTTCAGATGCGTGGGAACAAAACAGCACAAAATTGGCATGGAACCAGACACATGGACAAAAGGGAAGAGGACATAGGATCCAGAGATAAACCCAGTCACCTATTGCCACCTATCCCAGCACAGATGGCAAGAGCATGAATTGAGGAGGACCAGCCTGCCCCACAAACAGTGCTAAGGAAATAAGACATCTCCTGGGAGTAACTGCAACCTGGAGTTTCTACTATTGATCTTTCTGCATTAAAAAATAAAAAAAAACGAATCAAAGGCTCAAAAGTTTCACGCTTCTAGAAGAAAACATAACAAATATTCAAGATATTGGCACAGGCACTGATTTCCTGAAAATGAGTCAGCTAGCCCAGCAAAGAAAAGCCAGTACTGACAAATGGGATTATATCATATTAAAAAGCTTTTGTGCAGCTAAAGGAAAAAAAAATCCAACCAACCAACCAAAAAAACAAACCAAACCAAACCACCAGTGCAGCCACTGCTGCTGCCACCTCCACCACCACCACCACCACCGCCAAAACCCTACCAACCAACCAAACAAACAAACAAAAAACCCAACAATGAAGAGACAACCTACACAAAAGAAAACCTTTGCTAGCTATCCATCTGACAGGAGATCAATATCCAGAATACATAAAGAACTCAAAAGAACAAATAATTTCATCCAAAAATTATCAAATGATCTGAAGAGATAGCACTCAAAAGAAACGCTACAAATGACTGGTAAATGTATGAAAATTGCGCCGTCACATCAGTCTTCAGGAAAAAGCAAATTAAACTTTGCCATTAGGATATACTACTCTGACACATATATATCTGGAGAAACTGACATCGGCGCACAAACATGCAAACCTATGTTTATTTTAGCACCACTTACAATAATAAACATACAGAACTTATCCACGTGCCCACTAACAGGTAAACTATATAAGGAACACACACACACACACACACACACACACACACACACACACACACAGAGAGAGAGAGAGAGAGAGAGAGAGAGAGAGAGAGAGAGAGTAGAATATTACTTAGGACATTGAGGAATGACATTATGCTATTCTCAGGAAAATGGAGAGAACTGAGATCATGCTAAGAAAAATGAGGCAGACACGGACACAGACAGCTATCATATCTTCTCTCATATGTGAAAACTAGGAAGAAAAGAAAAAGCAAGTAGCTCCGAAAGATCCTGTGAGACACAGAGGAATTAGGGTCCTGTGTAAATATAGTCAGCAAGGGGTGAGGCTGGGATGTAACTCAAACTCAAGGTTTTCTGACTCCAAGGCTGCTCTCTTTTTGCTGCTTCTTGGAGGAGCATCCAACCATTCATAAGAGGAAGGCAGTTTTTGTGTTTTACAATGATGAGGCTATAGAAAGTAAAAAGCTTGCAGGACCAGCATTTGTATAGACCAACTTCTCGATGGCTACTGTACTTGCTTGGGTCCCACACTGATGCTGAAGCAGACAAGAGCTTGATAAAGAATACCAAGACACAAGAACTAATTAACTGAGAATTAGAGCATGCTGTCACAGCAAGACACCAGCCTATTCCAAATGATCCAGGCATCATCTTAATTATTTACAGAGCCACTTTTGATTTGGTGGGACTGCTTTCCCATCCCGGGCAGCAAGCATATAACTGGAAAGCAGTAGCTGTAACTGGCTTGCGTAAGTAGAGGCTGGTTGCAGATCAGAGTGACAAGAACCCTGATGTGATCTCAGAGGGCAACCAGGAACGAATCATGGTAAAGTCTGTAGTAGGATGTACCTTCAAATGTCTTTTCTTATAGGGTTTCCCCAGGGTGTGCTCAGAATACCTCTGTTGGAATCTGGCTGGGGCACTGAGTCACACCATGGTTCCCACTTCACCACAGCTATGTCCAGTGGTTAATGTTTTCAACCTCAAAGTGCCTTTCTCTCTCTTTTTTGGTTTCATGGTTCCCTGTCATATGGCACAGTCTTCTCCTGGTAGCCTGGGGGAACCTATGATTCTGAAAAGACTCTTGTGCCCAAGTCCTGTAAAATGTTAACAGGGCTTAAACCCTTGGGTGAAACATGTCATACATGATGTGGGCAGTCTTGGCACAGGAACAGCTATTCTTGTTCTTTACTTGCCTGTATCTGCTCCCTGACTTTTGCTTTCCATGGCTACAGTGTTTACTGCATGCTCCTCTTTCCATATTTTGTCCCATGAAGCTTCCCTAAATCACTCTGTACCCAGCACACTGGGGCTTGTGTATCTCCCAAGTCACCCCTGAGTCAATTGATCCACAGAGAACCAATTATTATACTATTGGTCTCTGACACTTGTATATTCTTCAGGTGGTTCAAGAATATGTCTTTAAAAGTTGTGTCCTGCACTTCCCATTTACAGACTTAAAAATTACTAAACAGACCTTTAAAATTACTAAACAATGGTATAACAACTATTTGCATGGTATTTATATTGCATTATGGGCTATATGTAATTGAGAAGATTTAAGGTATATTGGAGTCTGTGCAGGAGTTATATGCAAGAACAACATCATCATCTTGAGCAAACGTTTAATGTCCATGTGAAATATGGGAACCATTTTTTTTTGTAAATACTAAGAGCTGGCTTCATTAAGTATGCCTCTCTTCTCACTGTCCTGTGGTGAACGGCTGAAGTTACAAATCTTTCAAGCCTTCATAGGATCCATCAGTACAAGGCTGGGTCTTACCTCAGAGTCTGTTATGCCTACTTGAGAGCATCCTCCTTATCTGCTAGTCACACTCACTGGGCTTTAAAGAACCCTCAGTACTTAGGGAAGAAGAAACAGAATCCATCTGAGCTGAGTGAGATACAAGGCTGTGTGCACTGAAAACCCCTTTGCCCATTTCCAAAATGGAAATGGGGTTGAATTTGGGGGTTAGAAGAGAGGCGTGATTAAGGGAGAGTGGAAGAAACAGACTTCATTATGGGTGATGTCAACCAAGGGCCTCTGTCTTAAGAGGTGAGGGACAGGGCTGAAGCAAGGCTCAGGACTGAGTGCTGAGCATACCCCGAGAGTGGCCGCGATGACCCCATGGCCTGTAGACAATTTGCTTCGCATAGCTCTGGTCATGTGGATGCCAGGGGCTTAGACATTTGAGTGATAATGAGATCCTTGGTTTCTAAGCAACCTTGAGACAATTTCAGTCAAAGATTGTGTGTTCCACCCTTCCTACATGCAGCTACAGATTGGAATGAGTTAAGATTCCAAAATAATACATGGCCTTGGTAACACACGAATTTGTCTAGGTTGATGTAAAAGAAAAACCCATTCTCAAGCTCGGTGCTCCATTACTTAGGGCTGGTGTCTTGATCAATGCTTATATTTTAAGTACAGTTTTATTAATGAAGGGCTAGCAACTTTTTTTTTCTGGCTAGCTTTTATGTTACCCATTCTTCCTTTTTTTTTCTATATCAATCTCTCCCATGGATAGCACACAGAGTTGAAAGAGGGCTCTACTCAGGGTTACCTTGCCAACAGGCGCCGACAGTAAGTTGCATGGCTATGTGAGATGGATGAATGGGCCAGTCATTAGTCACCAGGTATGGTTCATATGTTGCTCCATCCATGTACAGGGTAACCACAGGGAACTCCACATTGATGACATAGTAATGCCACTCTTTGTCACAAATCTAATGGGGGAAAAAGAACACACAGAGAGAAGCAACACTTAAAATTAAATCTACAATGCATCACTAAACAGCCCTTTAAAATCTCATTCTGAAAGGAGAGAAAGATGTTTTGGGGCCAACAATTATTAGCTCAAAGACTCAAAGAACATAGTTTTGACTATATTACACATCGAGGTTATCAGACACAATGAGAAGAATCTATAGGTCTAATCATCGGCTGAATCCAGCTGTCCGTCAGTGTTTACAGGACTGGCTCCAGGAACCAATCTGAGTTTAAAATCTGCAGATGCTTAAGTTTCTTCTATAAAATGGTGTTACATTTGTACATAACATATGCATATTCTCCTGTGTACTTTAAATAAACTTCAGCTTACACACAATACCCAATGCAATGTAAGTTCTTTAAATAATTGTTCAGCTGTATTGCTTAGAACTAACAACAAGAAAAGGAAAGGGCTACTCATATTCAATATGGGAGCAATTCCTCAGTTGGGTGGATGCAGAACCTTCAGGCAAGTAGGGTGGACTACATTTGAAAATGGGAAGAAACAACATTCTGTTCACATAATTACACCTACTTAGTTAGGCTTACACATTTTTGATGGATAGGTTAGAGTGTCTGCTTACATTTATTTGAATAAAATTTCACTTACTTTTTCAATATAGAAAAAAGTGTAATTTAAAACATTTTTTTCTAAGTCTTGGGTTACATGGAGCTGTACAAAGAATAGTGCCACAATGAAAGTAAAGATAGATGAGAAGAGGAGAAAGGACAGTGAAAGAAGAAAGCAGCAGAGCAGTTCGAATTCAGAGTTAGAGAGGCAGATGAGGAAAAAGGAAGAAACAGGAACCCCCAAGGAATCAGAGCCTCAAATACCGATGTTTCTATGTTAAGCATCTGAGAAGCCAATGTAGCGTAGCCCTTTCAATTCTAGGAAGGTTAACTCCAAGAGAGACAGATTTCCTAGGAGAACTCCACCCTCCTCTATCTTGGTGTATCTAGGGAGGCAGAGACGGGCCACAGATGGAACCTTCTGGCCTGCACTGGGAACTGGCTACTCTTAAGATATGTCCTTTCACAACCAGCCATGCTCAGGAGTCCTGTCTTTTTCCAGGATTGGGGACCAGCATTAATGGACTGGTAGAATCTCAGGGGAGATGGGTGATGTGATGCTGATGGCTGATTTTGACTGTCACCCTCACTTGGTTGAGAAACACATGGGAGAATCCATGAAGCATACCTGTGGTGTATCGTATCGATGAGGACATTTCTAGAGATCATTGCCATATGGCTCTATAGGACTCTTGATCTAATGAATGAATTAATCCCTTAATGGATTTATTATATGGCCATATTTTAGAAGGTGGTGAAAGCTCGGGTTGCGGGGACCAGTTGGAAGGAGAGGTTACTAGGAGGGTATCCTTGGGACTGTATTTCACCCTGGACATTTCCTTTGTCCTTTCCTGACAGCTAAGGATGGCTCTGTTTTGCCCTTCCCTTTCTCTTGTGAAGTGCTGACATCTCAGAAAGAAGGAGCAAAAGCAGCTCTCTCCTTGTTGTAGGTATTCGGTTCCAGTGGTGCAAAAGTAACTGAAACAGGAGGAGTCACAGTTCTTGACCCAAGAGACCAGACGCACACTGTACAATTTATAACAAAACCATGGGCAGGGAGGCAGGAACCAGAAAAGGCAGCGGGACTAGTGAACAGTGCTCCCCTCTCTCTGTGCAGGCCCCGGGCTTTCTCCTTTGTGTTTAGTGTCCTCCGTTCCCTCTGCATCACATGGGATCCTCTGAAGTGTGTGTCATCTGTATCATCCGCTCTCCACCACCCCTGCTGCAGATGGCAGGGGAGGCTGATGAGTTCTCCATGAAGGTGACCCCAAGGTGAGGGCTTCAAAGCCCCCCCCTCCATCCTGCACTGGATTAAATGTGCTGTTTCCCATGAATAGATAACACCAACAGGGTTGCTAAATGATCTTTTCCCTTTCATTTTGGAATAAGAAATTTCCCCTTAATGTTCTTTTTTATATTGTCCCATCTCATGCCTCAGAAAATTACTCCCTTTGATGCCTGTTAGTCTGATAAAGCCTGAAGACTATTTTAGGGTCTTCAGTAGGCAAACAGGAAGGGTTCAGGCAGTTCACTCCAATGTCTTGTTGAATTCAGTGAGAGTCCTCAACTCGGTTTACACTCCGCACTTTATTGATGTCTTGGATCAGACCCTGTCTGGAGGTTGAGATTTTGGGTTGACTGAAGTGGATGCTCCCAGATTATAGGGGCTGTACACAGGAGAACTTAAAGACAGAGTCTAGGGATGCTGGAAGAGTGGGGAACCAAGGGAGTATTTACATGAAGTCCACCCAAGGGATCTCAGTGCACCTTTGTTCAGAGCTGGAGTCTAAGATACTCAGGCATCAAAAGCTACCTGGAAAATGGTTTACATCCTGAGGATCGTCCAAGAGGTATCAGGAAGCTGCTGGCTGGGTCCAGGGAGATAGTGAAGTATTCTTGAACACATGGAAAGTAAGGCAGGCATCAGGGATGGCCTTGTAGCTAGCCTATGGGTGGTCTCTGACCTGGGTCCCTCCACACCCTCCCAGCCAGCAAACATCTTCCCTGTGCATGCGGCAGGTTGATTTCCATGTGCTTCAGTCCATCCTATCACACCTGGGATGACTGAAGATGAAGGAGAATGGTCGGTCCTCTGTTCTTAAATTCCCCAACATTCAGCTTTTTCATAAGCCAAGGAAAAATCAGGACCATTTCACATCTTCAGAGCAGCACTGAGCAGCACTGCCCTTCCCAATATTGTAGTTTCTCCTAGATGCATTTCCTACAGTTTTGCTGAATGGTGCTTCATTGAGAGACAGCTTCCATGACACCTCTCATAACACAATGAGCCTCTGTCCTGAACTGAGTCTCCTAGTGGGGGTGAAAGGGCTTTTCCACCCTCATTAGCACATCCAAGACTCCTAGCAGCCTCAAATATGCCTATAATATGCTTTCAACTTTGAAGATGGGAACATTTCTATTACAGTATTCATATAAAACCCCAAGAAACAGCGGCCGTGAAAGCAGCCTGTTTGGATCACACTGTTTTAACGATTTGAGAGTTTGCATGTATCAGTTAATGTTGGCACTAAAATAATAACTTCACAAACCCCACTGTAAGTGGCCATGTGATGTAGATATGGATATTCTATAACATACTTAACTATTCTCTCATTATCAGATTAGTTTTATAACAGCAATTACAAATGATGCTATAATCAATTTCTTGGGCATAAATATTTGTCTTCAATTCTGATTATATCCTTAGGAAAGATTCCTGGAAGGGGACTTAATGGTTCAAATATTATAGCTATTTTCAAGGTTCTTGATACATATCATGATTTTTTCCAGCTAAAAATTGTTACTCTTTATTCTTTTACCCACAGAATGTGAGAAGCTCCTGTATTGCACCATTGCCATATTAAGCACCAAAAAAGGGCAAAATCCTAGACATTTGTGAAGGAACACATCTTGTCTCATTTTTGTAATGAGTCACAAAAGATGGTGCAATTTATGTATTCCCAAATCAAAACAGAGGCAACTACCTATGTGAGGAGCAGTCAGAGTTTACAGGAACAAGCAGAACTGTACTCATGAGCTCTTAATTGGACATACAGACAGTCTTTTAGTTCATACCAAGCTTATGGCTGCAGACTTGTCCCAATGAGCTATGTCAGCAGCTGAAGGAAATGCCTAATTAGAGTTTCATAAATGTGGATCTATGATCAGGAAGAGACCCACGTTGACCTTAGCTAGAACGGCTGGGACAAACTGTAATTGAAAAATGATCGGGCCGGGAGGCAGCAGAAGTAGAAGTATTGCTACATAGGTCAACCAAGACAAGGAAACTAGGCAAAGTGACCTTTCCTTAGGGGAGAGTCGAATTTTAATTCTTAACTGTGTGTGTGAATCACTGACGCATCTAACTGGCTTGATGCCCCGTGGAATGGATGCCCAAGGCATGACCTAGACAAGCTACTTCCTTTTCAGAAGCCCTGCAGATGTGATTCTATGTTAGGTGGCCACAGCTGCTCTTTAGATAGTAAGTGGAAAAGAGGCTAGAGATCCAGAGACACACACCTAGGAAGGGTATGTTGCTAGAAGATTGTTTTCAGAGCTCCTGACAGTCTGATTCAGACACCCATCTAGGGCCAAGTTGGAAGCTCTGGCTTAGTTTCTCCATTAAATCAGGTATTTTTTAATGCAGCTATTCAGTATGTGACACACTGATTTGCCAACTTCTGTATCAATTACTATGTCTATTGAGGTGAAAGAGCCTTATGGAATAGATTCTTTGCCTTCAGGGTTTTCAACCTAACAGGGAGGGAGAGAGAGGGGGGAGAGGGAGCTAAGGGCCCACCTATGAAAATATTCCAATATAATATGGATTGAATCAAGTGTTGTAACTCAGGTGAGGAGCACTTCAAGGTTCCAGAGAATGGAGAGATCTTTCCAGCTGGGAGAAAGTAGAATTCCGGGTGAATACCATAGCAATGTTAAGATTTCATTGGGCATAGAAGGTATGAATAAATTTCAAGCAAATGACGCAGAAACCTCTTATTCCTTTAATCAGTCTCTTTTTTCCCCTCCCACTGTTGGAGGCACCAGTTTGGCAGCATATGGAGTCTAATTCTTTCAGTCATTTCTATAGAGACTTGCAAAAAGCATAGCCTACTTTGTAAAAAACAACCCGAAAACCTAGCTAGTGCTTCCAGTCCGACTGAGGTATCGATAAAAGGCTTCTAACATCCTGAAATTCATTGTCATCCTAGGTCTGTGAAAGGAGCCAGCTAAGCCCATGTGTGTGTGTGTGTGTGTGTGTGTGTGTGTGTGTGTGTGTGTATAGCTGTGTGTATATGTGTGCATGTGTATGTGGTGTGTGTGTGTATGCATGTGTGTATATGCTTGCCTATGTATATATGTATGTGTATACATGTGTATATGTGTATACATGTGTATATGTGTATACATGTGTGTGGTGTGTATATATGTGTGTGTATTTGTATTGTATATGTGTGTATATGTTGTGTGTATATATGTGTATTTATATGTGTGTGTATGTGGTGTGTGTGTGTATGTGTATGTATGTATATGTGTGTATGTGGTGTGTGTATGTGTGTGTATGTGGTGTGTATGTGGTGTGTATGTGTATGTGGTGTGTGTGTATGTGGTGTGTGTATGTATGTGTGTATATGTATGTGTGTGTGTGTGTTTGTGTATGTGTGAGAAAGAGAGAGAGAGGTATTAGGGAGATGAAGGCAGCACACACAGATGCAGATTGTGGTAAGAGAATGTTTGAGAGAGGTGAGGAGCGTGAGCTGAGTCTGCAAGCATCCTTTGGAACTGGAGGACTGAGGACCCGTGTTGCCTTTATTCTGTAGGCAACAGGGGTCTCTGGGTAGGGGAGTGGATGGCAGTCATACCAACAATCAATCTTGGAACATGCTTTCCATCTATAAGCAGCTTTCCATATTCTTGCTTAGGCTACTCAACTCCCTGCTAAAGTGGGAGGATCAATTCTGCTCCAGGGAGCTTTTGAAAAGAGAGTAAAAGAAACGACATGGCTTCCTATCACAGGGAGCTTGCAAAGTTATCGGAGTTGGAGGTGACACTCAGGCCACTGTGGGCTTCGATGCTTAGCTTCCTGTCCTTTCATGTCACACAATGGCATCACATTCCATGACACAAGGACCTTGAGCAGAGAGACTTGGCTGCTGGACACTGGGCTCACATGTCAGGTTGTCCTCGAACAGCTGCACCTGGAGATTCTGCAGGCACATCAAATGTACTGTGTCCCAAACTAGGCTTACAGTGCTCCCCTCCCACGCCAGCCTAAACATGCTCTCTGTGTCCCTGTCTCATGTGATCTGTCATCTAAGTCACCATGTGACACACAGCTTCTCCCACTCTGCCCTCTATGGTTACTTTATTGTCTTGCTTTGATGCTTCCATCTTGTCCTCTCTGCCATCCGTCCCTCAGCACCCGACTCCTACCCCATACCTGCCATACTTGCTAGAGAGAGCACAGAGACAGAGAGAGAGCAGAAAGAGAACTGAGGAGGCAGCCTGGTACAGAAAGCAAGGTGGAGACGCTTGACCAATGGAGGGTTCTGTAGCAACGGAATGATATAAATTTGTGTTGGTCAGCAGAACCAGTTTGCCCTGAGGCTTGTAGGAGACACAAAATAGGATGGACAAGGAAACAAGACAAAGGAGCAGGAGAGAATTCCCGTGGACCAAGTCTGGGGTTCGGGAGTAACTGGTTTGTGTGACATAGCTTTCTTTTTTATTATTAATTGTTTAGGATTTCTGTTCTGAACTTTGGGAGAAAAAAATCTCTTCAATTCTTAGATGCAACAATAGTTAGGTAAGATTAAAGATAATAGTATCACTCATGATAATAGTGTCACTCATGATAATAGTATCACTCATGATAATAGTATCACTCATAATAATAGTATCACTCATAATAATAGTATCACTCATGGGGTTGTTTGAGTTCAGTGAAGTTGTTTGACTTCACTGAACTCAAAAATATGTTTAGCGCATATTTCTAGTCTTTCTGTAGGGATAATCTTTGTGTACTGTGTAAAGCATCACAAGTAAATAAAAGGCTGATGACCAATAAACGTTGGTGAATTAGAAGGTGGGACATCCAGCAGAGAGAGATTCTAGGAAGGAGTCAGGCACGGGAGATTTGCCATTGAGGCATGGAGAAAGTCAGACATATGAAACTGAGGTGAAGTACCCAGTCATGTGGAAGGACTTAGACTAGTAAAAATAGGATAATTGAGTTATGGCTTACTTGGAGAACAATGTTAGATTAAGGCATAATCATAAATATATAAATAAGTCTCTGTGTCCTCTTTCAGGAGCTGGGATAGACCTGAAAGAAGATCAAACCATGGATTCTTTCCTCATCTAAAATACACTGAGATGCTGGGTAAAATATAATGCTAGTAGTAAAATAAACAAGACTAAGCTATCTGGGAAGAGAGCTCTTCAGACATCAAACACAAAGAAACTAGAGATGAGAATTGAAACTGACAACTGCTGAAGGCTGTGCCCCCTACCTTGTCTGTAGGAGTCTCAAAGATCCTTGAAGAGAATGGACATTTAGGTCCTTAGACCTTGGCAGAAAGAAGACGTGTGCTCGGATACTTGCATGAAGTTTGTACTGTGAGGGGGCAGCTTGAAGCCTGGATCCCAGGACAAATACTGCTGCTGATGTAGGGCTGAAGGGTGGAAGCCAGCCAAGGACTTTGTCTCCTAGGCTTGCTCTATGCCTGGGCATCAGGTCCAGGTGCAGACAGCTGACACAGGATGGAAGCCCTGAGCTCAGACACTAACTTAAAACACCTCTGTAAAGTCCATAGAGCCCTTAGAAAGACAAATTCAAATACATTAAGCATGGATGGGATGGAAGATAACAGGACTGATGAGCTGGAACCAAGAGGGAACTGTGTAGCATCTCCACCCTGCCTCTCTTGTTGCCAATCCACTTAAGATGCTCCCAGGGGCTCACCTGCACTTCTGCCAGTGTGCTTCCTGTGGAGCTGGACTGTGACAGGTCAGATAGTATCCACTGGGCCTTCTGTCAGAAAGCTGACTCAGGACCACAGGAGCTCAGGGACAGGGATATAGTGGATGGCCTGTGTCCAAGAGACTATCCGTGTTTGAAATTTGTTTGAGCAACATTTGGGCAAATTGCCAAAACAATCCTGAAAACTGCCCTTGCAACTTGTATTTGGAGCACATAAATAAAGAATTGCTCAATATGCAGGATTTCAGTTACTCCACAGGGACCGAAAAACACACTAGTCCTTTCTTAGACACTGGTGGTGTGCTGGGTACCCTGACACCCACACCCTGAAACTATGGCATGACACACTCTTCTCTCTCTCTCTCTCTCTCTCTCTCTCTCTCTCTCTCTCTCTCTCTCTCTCCCTCTCTCTGTCTCTTTCTGTCTCTTTCTCCTCTCTCCATAGTTAGATGGTTCATTTGCTCATTCATTTGTTTATTCATTCATTTATTCATTCTTTGTTTTTAGTCCAGTGCCTTCAAAGGATTCTAATTAGATCTCCCTCCCCAACCCCTGGATGATGCCCGTTTTGGCTCCCTTCATGTTTCCAGTTACCATTTGTGTGTGTGTATGTGTGTGTGCATTAAAGAGCCCAGTGCAATTAGTCACTCCATTAATTAAAAGACTTTTCCCTCACCCACCTTGGGGCTTGCCTATAAAGTCTTCAGAACCCCATGAAGGAAGGGTTAGTGGAGTTGGGTAGGAGTCAAAGGTCAGAGCCAGTGAAGCCCAGATTGGGCTTTCCCAGTGCTTGGGCTTAGTCTCCAGCTCAGGAATCTCAAGGACCCCATTTGTCATCACTCAGGAAAATGTTCTTCTGTGGACCCTTTAAGGCTTTGACTTCCAACTGGGAGTCTACAAAATGCTGACTTGCAAGATGTACCTACCATACAGATGCTCTTTGGAAAAACCTCACCTAATTCAGCTCTACAGGTTGGTTTCAGCAGGATTTCCAAAGCATGGTACTAGGCTCACAGGCAACAGCACTTCTTGGAACTTGCTAGGCAGGCAGACTTCGCTGGAGCCACCAAGCCTAGTCCCTACTTCCAACAAACAAGATGCTCCAAGGTGGTGCTTGCTTGGCAGGCTGTGCTTGGGTGGCTGTTTCAGCAAGCCTGTGGTGTGGGCAGTGAGAACTTCCACTCAGAGATGCAGTGGAGATAGGGTAATCTCTGTCAGGTTGACTACAGTTAAAACTGGGCTGTGCCTCTGGGTCTGTCTGTGTGGCTCTTTCTAAGAGAGGTTTAACTGAGGGAAGACCCGCTCTGAATGTGGGCAAGCCCATCCCATGGTCCCAGGGGTCCAGACTGAATTATAGGGAAAGAGTGGAGCATTCGTCTCTCTCTGCTTCCTGACTGCAGAGACTTTGTGTTCCGCTATCTTATGCCACAGCCACCAAAGCCAGAGCTGCCAGCCCACCTTCCTGCTGGGATGGGCTCAACTCCTGAACCCCGAAGCAAAATAAAACCTTGCCTCTGTAAGTTGCTCTTGTCTGGATTATTATTATTTTTCTATAACAACGAAAAAGTAAGTAACATAATTTCAGACGATTACTTGTTTTCTTTCTTACGAGGCACTTATAATAAAAATTCCCAGAAGATTGCTGCAAAATTCATTCAATTTTTCCCAACACATGTTTATTGTATTTTCACTACCTCTCAACACTTCCTGGTCCCAGGACGAGGAAGTGAATTACATGGCATTGTCCCTTCCCCCATCACCAGAAGCTCGGACTCACATGTTCTGCCTGCTGCTTTTCTGGAACTCTAGGATGATCACCCTAAGACAAATGCCTGTCCTTGGTGGGTCACACTTTCTTCCTCTTTCAGACTTTGCTTCTAGCAGAGCCACTGACTGCCCCCAGGATGTCTCTTCATGAATATCCAGAGCCAGGTGACATCTGTCAGGGCCCTGAGGCACAGATTCAGAGCTGCAGGGGGCCTGTATGCCTGCTGTAGCTCGTAAGCTTAAATATACCAAGCAAATTCCATCTTTTACCTGGTCAGGAAGCATATGTTTTAAACTTGAGATTGGGGGAAAGGATCTCTTTTTCCCCTGGGTGTTCTTATACTGAGCAGTAGCAACTGCACAAACTCAAAGCTGCCTTTGCCTCCAATCAGGATCAGTGTTGAGAGAAAGACATTTTAGGATCCTGTAATGATCCTATGGAGTCTAGGAGATCCTAATGATCCTGTAATGATCCTATGGAGTCTTCCACATACAAAAAGACTGAACAATTAACATTGACTAGTCCCGCTTCTCTAAGCAGAGAGTTGAGGAGGCCCCAGCAGGCACAGGGGCTTCTGTACAACAGACTGCATCCTTAGAGGCTTTGTGTGTAGGGGTTTGCATCATTAGATGCAGACATGGAGGCTCTGTGAGACCCTGGCTAGGGAAGATGGACTGGATCTTCTCCTACATCTCTGCTTATCTCAGAGCCTGGCAGATCTACATTCCTTCTGAAATCCAGAGGCTATGAGCAAGTCAGCTCAGAAATGGAACTAAAAGTTTACTGTGTACCAGTTTCCGTGTGTCTAAAATGAGTGGAGCACTGCAGGGGGCAAGTGAAGTCCTCAGTGTGTGTGTGTGTGTGTGTCTGTGTGTGTGTGTGTCTGTGTGTGTGTGTGTGCTGTTGGCTGTGCGTAGCCATGCTGAGGATCCTAATGTCCCAGATCCACAGGAGTGGCAAAGCCTCCCCTGAGTGAGGCTCAGAGAGATGTTTTAGGGCCCCAGGGGTCCAAGACCGCCTCAAGAAGAGGGAATTGCAAAGAAATGTGGGGTGAGAATTCATCCGTGTAGACATAGGGCCGGAACAGGAGAATCCTGTAAGGAGGAAAGATGGGAACAGGGGTTGGCAACGTCTCTAATGCATCCCTTAGTTTCCTAAGGGACTTGATAGGGGAAGCAAATGACCATGTTTTCAGGCCTGGGTTTTAAAAGATATTTCTCAGCAAAGAAAATAAGTCTGTAAGAACCCCACTCACATTAAACAAGCAGAAAGCTTGGCCATGTGTTTGAAAACATAACTGTCTTAGTCAGGATTCCTAATCCTGTGCCAACATCACGACCAAGAAGCAAGTTGGGGAGGAAAGGGTTTATTCAGCTTACACTTCCAAATTGCTATTCATCACCAAAGGAGGGCAGGACTGGAACTCAAGCAGGTCAGGATACAGGAGGTGATGCAGAGGCCATGGAGGGATGTTACTTACTGGTTTGCTTCCCCTGGCTTGCTCAGCTTGCTTTCTTATGGAACCTAAGACCACCAACCCAGGGATGGCACCACCCACAATGGGCCCTCCCCACCTTGATCATCAACTGAGAAAATGCCCCACAGCTGGATCTCATGGAGACACTTGAAGCTCCTTTCTTTGTGATAACTCCAGCCTGTGTCAAGTTGACACACAAAACCAGCCAGTACAACAACAAACCCTAAATTTTCATTTTGCTACTCTTAAGTACTGAGGTTGGCTCTCCATCAATATAGTCTATCTGTAAGTGATGCAGGCTGGAATCCTCGCCAAGTTAAAAATAAAAGGGAGAATCTCAGTGGCTATCTATAGAGAAACATAATTGTAATTTTGTTGACATATCTCATATCTCAGTCTACTGAGATAAAAAAAAATCCACTGAATAACTCAAATAATAAATCCTGTGCCCAGAGAAAGTGGAGTGATCTAGAACTGAAAGGTTTAAGAGTTTCCACTTTGAAAGACATGGTACCCATTGGCAGAGAGCATGGTCCGCATATCGGAGCTCACAGGGGACTTCCTGGCTGGTGACAGGGGTTTGTGAGGAGCAGCAGAGACCAGAACATGCACAGAAGAAGTGCTGTGGGTTCTAGCACAGAGCACCCCTAAGCTGATCTTGCTCTGGTGGGGCTTGGGGCTGTCAGCAGGCTAGGCTGTGGTCTTCACATCCACACCCAAGACAAGCAGAGTCATGCTGCCGCAGCCGGATCACGGGCTCCCCTGGAACACCATCTCCCTGGGAGGGGGAGCTACATTTTACAGCTGGTTTCCCTACCAGGCTTGCCAACAGGTTGCCTCTGTTTGACAATCCACAGCAAAGAAATTGGGTATTTACTCCAAAGAACAAATTAGGCCATTATCTTTGGGGGGGATCTGTAGGACTCTTTAGGGAACTGTTGTAGTTTAAAATCCATGATAACGTTCAAAATCTTGGGCACAGGCTCCTTCCAGTATTATGAATATTTACCAAGTGGAATTTTCACACCTGGGCTTTGAGCTCTAAAAAGCTCTGAAAAAACTGCTTAAAATCTAGCCATTGCTACCACTGAAACAAAAACAAAAGAAAATAGAAAGTGGAACAAATTACAGCATGACCAGACGCAACTTTTTGGCTTTGGAGAGGTGAGATGGTCCATTCACTTCTGTGCTCTGCTTCCCATGGACCACCTAGCATAGACTCCATCAGTGCCCATTACAGGCAAAGCTCAGGCTGGTTCCAAGTTTCCGTCTGGTTGTGGATGTCAAGATGTGCAGAACTAAATGCATCTCTGCTTCCACAGAAATAAGTGGCTCATACATCTTGGCTCACAACCAAGCCATACTGGTTAGAAAGCAGATTTGTATGAACTCTGTGTGCAAGACTGGGGAGATCTCCAGTCCTCTGGCTTTGTTGTCCTGGCGCGCGCGCTCTCTCTCTCTCCCCCCCCTCTCTCTCTCTCTCTGTGTGTGTGTGTTCCTCATGACTCCCACATGCAGGGGTTTGGGTAGAGAAGCCCAAGGAGATGAACTACATTCAAACCCATCACCATTATGATAGAAAAAGTAAAGAAAACCCTTACAGTAATAATAATAATGATAATCATCATCATCATCATCTATTCTATATGCTTAAGAAATGTTATTTTGTATACAAGGAGGACCCCATGCTAAATGGCTATAGTAAAAAAGTCATCCGTTAAATGATTTAAAAACTATATTAATTTATACGTTTACTCATCACTCATTAATTTATAAAGCTAAATATTCTTGAAGTCTCTATACAGAGAAAGGTGAAGGACCAGGGACTCCAGCACCGACTGGATCATATCCTAGGCTCCCTCTCTAGTGATTTGGCACAAGTGAGGGGAACACTCAAAGTTAAGATTCAGTGGAGAGTGCTGAAAGAGGGAGGGCAGGTGAAGGAATGGAGGCTCTCTGAGGCCCTTGGTCGCTTTGGGCTATGTCTTCTATAGCTTTCTCTTGTGTGTTCCAAAACCCCCAACAACTCATGGGGACTGAGCTACTCTATTCTCTATTTTACAGATAAACTAAAGCTCATAGAAGTTAAATGACTTACTCAAGGTCACACACAGTGAATTTGGGCTAGCCTTACCAGCCTCCTTTGCAGCATTAATTATCACCAACCAGAGGTACCACTTTTGCAGAGCAGAGCAGAGCAGAGCAGAGCATGCGCCATCTGAGAGTTTGTTAGAAATGCAGCTCAGCCTAGACCCTGATCCTATGAATCTCTCTTCCTTCCTACTAGATTTTCACAGTATGTTTGAGGACCTCTGTTTTTAGATGGTGGCGCATGCCCTTGAAACCCAATAACAACAACAAACCAACCAACCAAACATTTATTGGGTATTAATTTGAAGTGTGTCTGTGTAAAATTTTTGCAATTTAGGAGGAATTAGGTGCTATAGCCTGTGGGGAAGCTGTGGGTCAGGAGAAGAAGCCCGTTTTACTTAAGCCTTAAGAACTTAGTTTATGAATTTCATAAATTCATTCTTTTTAATAGCTGAGTAGTAGTCCATTGTGTAAATGTACCACATTTTTTGTATCCATTCCTCTGTTGAGGGGCATCTGGGTTGTTTCCAGCTTCTGGCTATTATAAATAAGGCTGCTATGAACATAGTGGAGCATGTGTCCTTCTTACCGGTTGGAACATCTTCTGGATATATGCCCAGGAGAAGGAGTTACAGAGACAAAGTTTGGAGCTGAGACAAAAGGATGGACCATCTAGAGACTGCCATATCCAGAGACCCATCCCATAATTAGCCTCCAAACAATGACACCGTTGCATACACTAGCAAGATTTTGCTGAAAGGACCCTGATATAGCTGTCTCTTGTGAGACTAGGCCGGGGCCTAGCAAACACATAAGTAGATGCTCACAGTCAGCTATTGGATGGAGCACAGGGCCCCCAATGGAGGAGCTAGAGAAAGTATTCAAGGAGCTAAAGAGATCTGCAACCCTGTAGGTGCAACATTATGAACTAACCAGTATCCCGGAGCTCTTGACTCTAGCTGCATATGTATCAAAAGATGGCCTAGTCGGCCATCACTGGAAAGAGAGGCCCATTGGACTTGCAAACTTTATATGCCCCAGTACAGGGGAATGTCAGGGTCAAAAAATGGGAATAGGTGGGTAGGGAAGTGGGAGGAAGGATATGGGGGACTTTTGGGATAGCATTCTAAATGTAATTGAGGAAAATACATAATAATAAAAAATATTTTTAAAAAAGAACTTAGTTTATTGGTTTTTCTCCTCCTACATCAAACCTTAGTCTAGGCAGGGGAGAGTAGTTTCTATGCTAGAGGACTGACACTGAGTTTGAATCCTTATGTGGTGGCCATGGGAATCAGCAGTCTCCAGAGAATATCAGAGTGACTAGACCTGCTCCTGCAATAGTCCCTGATTGCCCCTGAACTCTCAGCCTGAGCCGTGGATAGAAGGCATTGCATTAGTGCAAGCCATCAGGTACTCAGGAGAGCCTGAGAGAACAGAAGCCAGGCTAAAGATGGAGAGAGATGGTTTGACCAGAGCTGGGGTGCCCGGAGTCAAAGTGTGGAAGAAAAAGCAGCAGCATTCATCATCCAGTGTCGGGATTCCTCCCTTCACTGGGGACCCGGAGCAAGAGCAGGAAGCTCGGTACTCAATTATTATAATGACTGCCTCCGAACCCATTCATTTAGATGTTATTTATGTATTTACATTCACTTCATTCCTCATCAGATTTAACATTAATTTGCATTAATAATAGATCCTTAACAGCCATCATTAATGGCCACAGAACTAATCGTTTTTCCATTAGTGAAGAATGCTTTATTAATTTCAGTGTTCCACAATGCTACCCTCTTCTCCCCAGGAAGGATGAGTGAGTGTTACAGGTATTCTATAATGCAAAGCAAACAAAACCCAAACAACAACAACAACAACAACCCCAACCAAACAAACAAAAAACCACCCAAAATGTTAAAAGTTCAATGATTCTACTAGTAGTGGCTTACAGGGAAGAGGTGCTGCAACCAGAGCCCAGCTCTCCTGAACTCTAATGCTGTTTCTTTTTGGCTGACTTTGCCAAGTGATGTAGTAAGCACAGAAATCAAATGGAGACCAGCAACAACTCAACAGGAATCACCAAAGGCACGGAGGAGAACAGGTCGGTCTATTCATCGTGATGATCCTTGTTTTGGGGTCATGACTTGAGTGGTTTTAGGGTTGGCTTGAATGATTTTCTTTGACTCAGTGGCAGGGTAGTCCTATTGATTGGAAAGTGTATCTCTCACACACAGATATTCTTAGTGCACTTCTTCAGTGGTCATATATAGCTGTGTATACTGTATCTATC
The DNA here is from genome assembly GCF_000001635.26 of Mus musculus. Lineage (NCBI taxonomy): Eukaryota > Metazoa > Chordata > Mammalia > Rodentia > Muridae > Mus > Mus musculus. Next base: position 97,498,317 of record NC_000075.6, read on the forward strand.
GCTTGTTTCCATGGTTGCCCAGTAGCCAGCAAAGCTCCTGTTTGGACCAGCTTCTGTTCAGTTAGATGAAATGCCCATATTAGCTCTTTTGGGTGACTAAGAAGACATTCTGGGTTCAGCATCCCTGATGCTGACTATTGACTCTAAATCTTTGTGCTCAGGCTTGGGAACCCCTGGCATGAGCTTTCCTGACCTCCCATGATGTACCTCAACTTCCCGCCTTGCCTGGCCCTCTGTGAGAACTTTTGACTCTGTAGGCTTTTTGTCAGTGAGAGACACTCAGAGAAATATTAGACTCTATTATCCATCCCCACACTAAGGGTGACTGTGCCAGTGAGTTGAGCTGCCTGGCATGAAGATCAGTTTCTGCCATCTTCACTTGTTCTCTCAGCATCCGGTGCCATGACTGGAACCAGCTGCGTCTTTGATGCTTGGGTTACAGTGCTCAGTCCAGAAAAAGAAAAAAAAGAAAAGAAAAGAAAAGAAATGCCCAACTCCAATATATCCTCCCATGCCCTTGGCTGACCATCTAATTATGAGGTCCAATTAAAGTAATTGCACATCAGGGACCTTGAAGACATTAGGAAATTAAAGGCCACTTGTACACCGAGTTCCAGAAAGGTATTGCTGCTGTCAGTAGGTGGGGCTGTGAGTTATACAGTTGAAAAAGCAAACATGGATGTCACAGAATCAGGGGAAGAAGCCCCCAAGGACAGCAGGTATCAGAGTCAGGTGTGTGTGTGTATGTGAACATTTTTGTTTGTTTGTTTTGTTTTTTAGCAAAACCCCATAATCACATGAATCAGGTTTCCTCAGCCAATTATATAACTAAGCCCAGCTGGTGAGACAAATGAAACCAGGTAACTCAGTTATACTGAACAGTTTTTATTTTGACAGAACTATTGTTAATTAGAAAGGTTAGTATGAAAATTGAGTCTATGTTCAAAATTCAGGAAAAATGCTGGTATTGGGAATTTTAAAGACTTGCTATCTTTGAACAATCTTGAAGGGTCTGTGTTGTTATTGTTTGTTCTCTCTCTCTCCCTCTCTCTCTCCCTTCTTTTTGACAAATGTAACCAAGGCTAAAAGGAAATATCCTCAAAATGAAAAAATTATACATGGACTGCATTGTTGCACTCCAGGTTTCCTGGCTTTGAGGCAGTGATGGTGAGAACTGGTTTTCAAGCGCTCATTTCACCACTCCTGGGAGCACTCAGGGAGAGAAGACAGAAAGGGGGCCTTGTAGTGCCGTTCTTACTGGAGAGAGCAGATGAGCAATGAGGAAGGAGTTGTGGCACTTATTTATATGTTGACATACCTGAAATATATTGGAATACCAATATAAGATACACATAGTTTTTAAGTTGGGAAGTGGAAGCTGTGAAAAAGAAAATGTGGATTGGAAAATCTTGTTGTCTGAGACCCCCTCAGGTCTTGGCACCATTTGGAGCAAAAAAGGGTTGGGGCATGGCTGTTCCTTGATGTCTCATGTCTTTATGGAAAACAGTCCTGTAAGGTCTACCAGATGGCCAGGGATGGGCATCTCAGAGGCAAAATTCAGCAGCATCTTGCACCAACGTTGGTCTCAGGCATGATGGAACTTCTATCCACGTCCTGTACAGTGTATAATAGTCTTGATTTCCCCCTTTCTCCTCTCACATAAGGCATGCTCATTAATTGTTGCTGCTTATAGACTGTTTTGGAAGAACTCTAATCTCATCCAAATGCAGCTGCCTAGCACCCATTGCATCTCCTTTCATCCTTTGCCTCTTTCTATGCCCCTCCTTTTCAGCTTCCTACATTTGGTTTCTGCAGTGTAAAGCAGATGCTCCCCAAATTCTACCTCAGGCCTTGCCTTAATAGGACTTAGGACAAGGCACAAAGCTGAGAAGAACCTTTGGAGAACGCGTACGTGGCTTCTGCGCTAAATGGATATTGAAAGAATTGACACACTTTCATGGAGGGAACAGATAATGGAAGCTTTCCAGCTGCCAGCCCAAAGAAGAAACCTGATGCACCACACATCTTAGGCCCAGAGAAGGAACAGATACCTCCTGTTAAAACTGAAGACAGCCCTTTCTTCTATAGAGCCTAGACAGAAATCTGTCTATGTGTCATACAAAGGGACCACTATAATGTGGAAACCATTGTTCTCAAAACTCTCATCTATCTATTGAGTCTTGTGGGCTAGTTTTCCTAATTTTCTTCAATGTGGTCAAAAGGTTAACATCAAGAAGTACCATTTATCTTTCTGAGTTAGTTGTTGGGTGGAGCTCTCAGAGGACAGCCATGCTAGACTCCTGTCTGCAAGCATAACATAGTATCACTAACAGCGTCAGGGATTGGTGCTTGCCCAAGGGATGTGTCTCAAGTTGGGTTACAGACTGTTTTGTATTGGTTGGCTACTCCCTCAATCTCTGCCCATCCTCAGTCTTTGGATTTCCTGTAGGCAGATGCCGACACCCACAGCCAAACAGTGGGTGGAGCTTGGGGACTCTTATGGAAAACTAGGAGGAAGGATTGCAGACCCCGAAGGGGATAAGAAACTCCACAGAAAAACTAAGGGAATCAACTAACCTGGACCCTTGAGGCTCTGAGACTGAACCAGTAACCAAAGATAATGCATGGGCTAGACCTAGGCCTCCTTGCACATATGTAGCAGATGTATAGCTTGGTCTTCAAGTGGGTCCCGAACAACTGGAGTGGGGGCTATCCCAAAAGCTGTTACCTGTACATGGGGTACATGGGATATGTTCTTCTAGCTGGGCTTCCTTTTCTGGCCACAGTGGAAGAGGAAGTGCCTAACCTCGAAGAAACTTGAAGTGCTTAGCCTCGAAGAAACTTGAAGTGCCAGGGTAGGGGGGGGGGTGCACCTGCTCAGAGGGGAAGGGAAAGGGGGATGAGAGAAGAATTATGGGAGGGGATGACTGGGAGAGGGGCAGTGAGCAGGATGTAAAGTGAATAAGTAAAAAAAAAATGTACCCTTCAAAGAGCAGAGGTATTAGAGAGTAGTTAAGAGCTCTGTGGCTAAAACAAGCTACTTCAATTCTCTGGCCCCGAGTGCCCTGATGTGACATCTGTTCTTTACACATCGCTGTGATGGTCACAAGACCCTGGTTGGGGAGGGGGAACTTAACATTTGTCCCTCTGGCTTCCCCCTTCATTAGCTGATTATTACTCAGACCCTGATTTGATAGAGTAGGGGTTCTGCCAAGTATTCCTCTGACCCCACAGGACCCAGCTTGCTGTCTAGGGTAAAGTAGGCATGGCTCACAGTGTTAGTACAAGGGAGCAGACCTGTTCCTGCTGCATGACTAACGCTGCAGTTTTTAGAACCGCATGGCTGAGTTTGCAAACACCCCTGTGCTGCATGTAAATGACTCTCCCCCATCCTAAGTAATAACACAGATTTAATTACAAACACCGCTAAAGCATCCTTTCAAAGTCTGGTCTCCATCCTCGGTTCCTTTTCTAACTCTCAATTTAGTGACTTGAATGGGAATTTTTGCTGAAACCTCTGAATGGCAAATCAAATTTTCATCCTCAAGTGTCAGAGATAAAGCTACGTGAGAGAACAGAATAATTAAAGGCCAAAGAGGTAAACCTGGGCTCTGAAGGTGGCGGGAGAACAGGAGAAAGGCAGAGCTGTTCATGCTTTCTTTGGCTGATTAAACCACAGGTCTTGGTTATAAATTAGAACCTTGTTTTCCTGAAACACTAATCATCATCCTCCTCCTCCTCCTCCTCCTCCCCCCCCTCCTCCTCCTCCCCCTCCTCCTCCCCCTCCTCCTCCCCCTCCTCCTCCCCCCTCCTCCTCCCCCTCCTCCTCCTCCTCCCCCTCCTCCTCCTTCTCCTCCTCCTCCTCCTCCTCCTCCTCCTCCTCCTCCTCCTCCTCCTCCTCCTCCTCCTCCTCCTCCTCTTCTTCTTCTTCTTCTTCTTCTTCTTCTTCTTCTTCTTCTTCTTCTTCTTCTTCTTCTTCTTCTTCTTCTATGTCCAATAGTAATAATTCTAACTGCCAGGGTATGCCCTTGGCAGAGATAGCTAAGGCTTGCTACACTCTTTATGGAATATCCCTTATATGGTGGGAGGTTCTGCCTTTCATGGGGAGAGGGATAGTTTAACTACAGACCACTCCCAGCCTTCCTCATTTGTTTATTTCTATCCTATGTCCCTGTCAATCCTTCCACCTCCCTAGCCATCTAGCATATACTCACAGGGTGTGAAAATGAAACAGGTGTTACAATAAGTCCCTGATTGCTACTGAACAGTAAATTAGGAAGACAGACAAGAGTCTTCCTCTCACAGAGAGACAAGGCTGACTTCCACAGAGAAACAGACCCAGGATGAAAAGCATTGCTATCCATACGGATATCCACTCAACCAAATTTCCTTGAGCAAAGTGTCAAATGACCGTGCTCCACATTACTGAGGTAAGTGGCTGTTTGCCTGACATGGTGGGGCACTTTAGATGTGGTGATGGTATTCCAGGCATTCAGCTTGAAATCCAGAATGCAATCTGGAAGACTGCTCCCTCTCAAGGATGGGAGCAGTGACTTATACACCTCTTCACAGAGCACTACAGAACAGTAATTCCTCCAAATAGCGTTCTCTAAACCGTATTCATGTCTTGAACATCGTTCATGTCTTTGAGTGAACACGTGTATGCTTCCTCTGGGTAGATGACTAAGCTGGACCTGCTGGACCCATTTTGGGTATGGCCAAAGAGTTTTTCCACAACATCTACATCAGCTTCTACCACCACGAGCAATATTCAAGGTTTCTGTTTGTTCTACATCTCTGCCAGATACCTGTGTTAGCCATCTGAAATTTATTTTTGGAAGTTCTGATAGATGTAGGGTAGCTCATTATGGATTTAAAATTGACATTTCCCATAGTTTAATAAAGTTGAACACCTTTTCGTGTGTGTTCTGACTGTTTGGATAATATTCCTTATAAAATTATTTGCTTGAGTCTTCGGGGATGGTGGGAGTTTTGTCTGCTTTATAAATGAGTGACTCAATATGGCTCTTCTGGTCTCATTTTCTTAACATTTTTTCTCTGAATTAACTCACTTAAACTGACAAAATAATTTTATATCATTTCATAGCTGTGAAATCATGTTCTAATGTGCAAGTTACACATTTTCTTATACTCATTAAAATAAATGGGTGACTATTAAACATTTTTTAAAGTCCATTCATGTATTTCTAATATCTCTCCCTTAATGTCATTGGTGATATATTAATATCTCCCAAATTAAGTGACTTGTTTCCCTTGAAACATTTAAGTGTTCCTGACACAGTGGCCTCTGATGAGCCCTTCTGTAAGCCAGAGTGAGGCAAGAGGGGCCTGAAGACTCATGAAATACATCTAGCAAAGTAGCAATGTTCCCAACCAGGCCATGTGACTGAGACGATTACAGAGGCCAGGCAGCAGAGTGGACATAGAGCAGGGGACAGGGGTGTCAGGGGAGAGGGGCCTATGGAGTCATGGGGAAGGCAAATAGTATTTGAGTTAGTATTGAAATCTTCATTTCAAGATTTTAAGTGACCAATTGTACTTTGCTCTTACAGATTAAAAAAAAAAACTTTAAGCGTATTAGGGACAAATGAGTCGCAGGGGTTAAGACTGTGTAAAGTCATATTAAATGAGCGTCTTTTCATGTCCTGACTCTCCTTGGCTAAGCTTTGTGAGATGAAATGCAGAAATGCTGCAGCCTAGAGTAATAAACGGTAATGAGGGTTCTTGCTGGCTTGGCCATTATCATGAATGCTCCCTGGCTCCACAAGAGCCTGTATAGGGCATCACAGCTGGGCAGAGTAGGCCATGTGACCTCTGTGAGATACGTGGTCTCTCTTAGGTCAGGCACCAGAACGGCTTGTCAATGCCCAGATGCCAGGCAGGTTGGTGAACAGCCTGCCCATTACTGAGAGGTGGGAAGTTACAATGACTGCTCAGAACATAGTTCTCCTGGAGGTACCACATCCCAACCTGGACCTGGGCATCCTCCAGCAAAGCCTGAGAGCCCTGTCTGTGGCTCAGCCTCACTTTTATGAGGCATAAGTGGGATGCCCTCCTGTGGTCAGCAGATGAGTCCCCAGCATAATCCCTTTCCCGCAGAGGCTTGGGATCTTTATACTCAGCCTTGTCTTAGTAGTAAGGGGCTCTTTCTCCTTAAGGCTTGAAAGCCCCTTCCTGTCTGCATGCGGTGAGGGAAGTGTGGAGATGCAGTGATGGGTGTGGAGTGCATCACGGAGCATCCTGTCAGAGCACAGACTGCCAGGCTTCCAGTGTAGAGCCAAGCAGCAGGCAGAAGCAGTGCCTAGGGAAAGACTTAAACACTCGATATCTTTGGACTAAGCAAGGGCCAGAACCCACGTAAATCATAAAGAGTATCTCAAGGCAGAAACTCAGAGGCCACAGAGGTGAGAATAACCGGTGATACTGGGTGGCTTCAACCAGACTGGCAAGGATCTCTCTGCTGGGCACAAGAGAAAGGGTCATCACCAGTCCCTTAATGCAAGGGCCCCAAGTCAGAAAGTTACATTTGGTACTATGTTATACAAAAAGCACTGTGTGGGAGATGAAGTTTAACAGGTTGAGAAACCAAGGCATCCAATCCTCAGGCCACGAACCCTGTAGTGTCAGAGCTAGGGCTCGAACCCATGAAATCAGGTTCTAGAATTTATACATTTCAATGAGCTGGGGTGCCACTTACAACTAAGTTCACTGTTTCCCAGAAGCCCTGAATGCTAGAATCCCCTTGGGCAGGGCTGATCTGATTCAGCCAGAATCCTCATCTGATATGGGGTAAAACAATGTAAAAAAAATAATGTTAATGTTAATACAGTGACCGTCTCTATTTAGTGACCATCTAGCAGGAATTAAATGCTTTGTTTGTATGTAGTGTTCATATAGCTTGGTTTGTAGGTGTGATGGTCTGTATATGCTTGGCCCAGGGAGTGGCACTATTAGAAGGTGTGGCCTTGTTGGAGTAGGTGTGTCACTATGGGCTTGGGCTTAAGACTCTCACACTAGCTACCTGGCAGTCAGTATTCTGCTAGCATTCTTCAGATGAAGATGTAGAACTCTCAGCTCAGGCTGATCCACTCCATTGCCTCTGAAACGTTTTGGGTCAGATCTACACAGTTCAAATTACTCTTAGCAACAAAGTCTCCCATATTCCTACTAGGATGGCCCATTAAGCCCCATTTAAAGCATTTCACTGCTTTCCAAATCCATAGTCCCAAAATCCACATTCTTCCAAACAAAATCATGGTCAGGCCTATCACAGCAATACCCCAGTCTCTGGTACTGTCTTAGTTAATAGTGAAGTGTAAATAGTTTACAAGGGGTCAGTTGTACTAGCTGGTTTTGTGTGTCAAACTTGATAAAAGCTGGAGTTATCACAGAGAAAGGAGCCTTCCTTGAGGAAATGCCTCTATGAGATGTAGCTGTAAGGCATTTTCTCAATTAGTGATCAAGGGTGGGAGGGCCCAGCCCATTTTGGATGGTGCCATCCCTGGGCTGGAGGTCCTGCATTCTATAAGAAAGCAAGCTGAGCAAGCTAGGGGGAGCAAGCCAGTAAGGAGCACCTCTCCATGGCTTCTGCATCCACTCCTATCTCCAAGTTCCTGCCCTGTGTGAGTTCCTGTCCTGACTTCCTTTGGTGATGAACAGCAATGTGGAAGTGTAAGCTGAATAAATCCTTTCCTCCCCAACTTGCTTCTTGGTCATGATGTTTTGGGCAGGAATAGAAACCCTGACTAAGACAGTAGGTAAGGATGTAGGGAATGGAGTGGCTGAATAATATTCCTAATTTCCCACCACCAGAGGGTAGGTCCAGAGACACGCAGACCAAGAGCTTTTCTGCTCAAAATCTATGTTCTTTTTATTTTTTTCACATTTATTATGGAGAGAGGGAGGATGCCATGGTGCATGTGTGGATGCACATCAGAGGGCATTTGTAGAAGTTGGTTCTTTCCTTCCACCATGTGGGTCTTGGGGGTTAAACTCAGGGCACCAGCCTTGGTGACAAGTGACTGAGACACACTGTGCCATGCTGCCAACCACTGGTTGCGTTTACATATTTATTTCTGCCCTCATGGGGCCTTTTATTTTCTCTACTACATATGCAAATGCCATTCTTCCCAGGAGCCTTGGGATGTGAAGCCTCATTTGTTCCCTGGGAAGGGGACTCAGAATACTCTTAGCAAACCTATTCTAAGGCACATTCGCCCATTTCAGCATATCTGTAATTCACCTTTGCTGATACTTGGGTATCTTCATTAAAACAAAAACAACGTTGTTGTGCTTTATTGGGGGAAAAATGATTCTTCTTTCATGTGTGTGTAAATGTGTGTGCACATATGTGTGTACATGTGTGTGCACATGTGTACCCACATGTCCATGTGGAAGGCAGAGATTGTTAAGCATCTTCCTCAGTCACTATCTTCAATTTTGTGTATTTTGTTTGTTTGTTTGTCTTTGAGACAGGGACTCTTGGCATTGCCTTGGCTGGCCTGAAGCTCACTCTGTAGAACAGGCTGGCCTTGAACTCACAGAGCTTCACATACCTCTCCCTCCTGAGTGCTGGTATCAAAGGCAGGTACCACCACACACAGCCTCACTGAGCCTGCAGCTCAACAACTGTGCTAGAATGGCTGGTCAGCAAGTCCCAGTTACTCCTCTGTCTCTCCTTCCCCATGGCTGGGATACAGGTGTGTGTTACCAAGCCTGGATTTTTCTGTATGTGCTGGGGACTGAAGCTGGGACTTCCTATACTCACAGCAAATACTTAATCACCTGAGCCATCTTTCTCAACTCCCCCAAATGATTTTTAAAGAACATTTTGTGATGTATGCTTTTCTGTTGTAAATGTCTTCCACTGCTGACTTGAATTCTTCCAGTCTGGCTATGTATATTTCTCAGGGACCCCAGACTAACTACCTCCCTGGCAAAAGTATAGTCTTGATTCAAATATCAGGTTTATATTTTCTATCCAGCTCTAGTCAATCTCTCTAAGCCATGGTCCAAATGTGCATTCTGGATAATGGTACCTGGCAGAGCAAGCCAGGACAGTAAGGCGAAGGTCAAGTGAGTCCTGCCTGTGAAGTTCCTCTCCATGAAAGTAGTCAGCCTGAATTGTGCTCTTCAGAGCCCAGAGAGGGTCAGTTACACCCTGTATCCTCAGAGAAGGCCAGCTTGCAGTAGGTATTTCAGACTTGTCAGGTCCTGCCCTACTGCACAGTTCCTAGGGCAGATGAGGTGACCCCTGCCAGTTAATTTTCTGCCCTTCTCTCCATTCTACTTCCAATCATGGTACTGTAATTCTTTTTCTCTCCTACTCAACTCTTAGCTCCAGGGCCAAGGTTGAGCTTCATTCATTGTCATGGGACAAAGGCCTTCACACAGTGGCCCTCAGTGCATACTGCTTCCACCATATAAGGCATTTCCTGATGATATATAAAGAGTTCAAACCACACAGCATTTAATGAGTGTTTCAGAGTGGACTTCCACATAACCACACCTACAGTAACAATTGGTATTCTACCAGCTACCCGGAATCCCTTCCTTGAACATCACACCAAACTTTGCCACTCTCTCCTCCCCATAGATATACTTCTTTGGCACCCACAGATTTGGTTTCTCTAGTCTCAGACTTATGTCTATATCCATACAACAGATTTGACCATTAAAATTAGGCTTATGTTTCCCAAATCTTTTGAAATCTAAAGATTCCTCCTTCACTATATTTTCCCAACAATTCATCTGTACAAGAGCCCTGAGCATGTGAAAAACCAAATTTTAGAGTTTGGATTTTTGTCATGTGCACACTCATGTTCTTCTTAACTGTTCTTAAAATGTTCCTCTGTCCCTCTCTTTCCTGTAATTAGGCAAGAGGATCCAAGTGCACTCCAGTCATAATTGGTAGCTAGCTATTTTAGTTGGAATCTCTTTTGACGGAAATTGTATTTTAAGACCACATCTATATACAGAGAAAAAGAATGTTGTTATTCTAGGGACCACGGTACACTCGGTTCTCACTAGAGCAGTGCTTCCTATGTATAAGCTGCAGGCCAAAAGGCTCCACGAACTCAGCTCTAAGATTGCTCATGCCATTTGTAGTATTGTCTGTCCATCTTCCATCTATTACCCATTTATTATCTATCTATCTATCTATCTATCTATCTATCTATCTATCTATCTATCTATCAATCATCTATGTATCCAGCCATCTATGTATACACACACATACACACACATATACATGCATGCATACATGCATATACACATATACATACATACACATGTACATATATACATGCATGCATGCATACATACATATACATATATACATAGTATACATGCATGCAAACATCGTGCCAGTAAGAAACAGGCTCACAGAGATGAGATGCCTCACCAAAGTTACACTGGTGATATGGGACAGAAATGAGTTGGTCTGAGAGGTTACTGGGCATGTGGGCCTTAATGACTATTTGTTCCTAAAATTCAGTTTGTTTTTTTAAAAGCTGATGAGTGAGTGACTGAGTAAGTATGTGACTCAATGGGCAGTGCGTAAAGACAACATAGCATTTGGCTCCCACTTCTTTTGGATTCCCAGCACCATATATTTCTATTTTAGCTAGACATGAAAAAGAAATATTTTTAGTATTCTAGAATAAACCCGAAGGCATATTTTCACTGGTGGCTTATGAGACTCATTTTATTCATATGCTTACAGACAGAAAAGCACCATGGTTGGTTATCAGAAGATTCTCCAAGCAATTCAAGTCTCAAATCACATTTATGTTCCAACTGTGGGGTCATTTTTGGAGTCTAGATAATAGATATGAGTTTATCTTAGCTTTGTGTTCAAATAGCTATAACTTCATCATCTCCCTGTATTTATGACAGTAATAAAACCTTTGACAAGGTGGCAGTTCATGGGAGTCCTTGTAGCTTAAAAAAAAAAAAAACAAAAAAAAAAAAACAGGAAAGGACAGAGGTTGCTGGGAAGGTCTCAGTTTCCAGGGCAACCTAAAGGAGGATGTGGGCTGCTCAACAACCAACAGTGCATGCAGTACCAGGGAGGCAGAAACTAGGATCTCCTGGAGAAAGAGGCTGGTACATAAGGGTGCTTGGAGTCAAATACAGAGCTACTTCTAGCACTGTCCTCTGCCTTTCTCTTTGGATACTGGAGTTAGGAGAGAAACAGAAGTGTCACTTCATCCTCACTAATGGAGACATACAGTGGTCAGATGTGGCTCTATCTTTAACTTATACTAGTCAGAGGAAATCACTGGAGGGAAGCCCCAGTGGTCTGTCTCAGAAGAATAGGAATGGCCCAAACACCTGGAGGCAACAGATGGGCACTCAAAGAGAATCCCAAATAAATACACAAAACTGCAGAGGCTTTGTGGACACCCTCAGCTCTTCCTATAGTTTCCCTTGTGTGTCAGTTTATATCTAGAACCTCCATGCTTGTAGGCCTTATCATTGATTTACACCCATGACCTGCACATACTATTTGAGTAAGCAGTCATTCTGTGTAGAGGAATAAATGGTGCTCAGTCAACCCTTGTCAATGCCTTAGCCCTTTTAGAGCATTTGTGCGGTCCACATCCAGACAATGCCGGTGCCGATGCCTGCAGCCCCAAGAGCAGCACACTCTGCCCTCTTGGGCACTCTCCATCTTCCTCACTCATCCAATTAGTGTTTTTGTCTATTCTCTCAAATGCAACCCTCAGGATTTCCTGTCTAGGTGCTCTTGAACTCTGCTTCATGGTAACTAAGCAACTCTGTTTTCTTAAGTATGATGTGTGATGTACAGGCCAGGGGGTTGAGGGCATTGTCAGGACAGTCCAAGTTTGACTCCTCCCTTCTGTAGAGTGGCCCACACCAACTATACAAACAGTGACTTTTAATAGCCAGCACTTGGCCTTTCTGTCTATCTGCTTTAAGAAGCCTATAATCCTCTGAACGTGGACATTTTAGCCTGCATAGCCCTTTCATCTTCTTGTGTCTAACCTCAAGCAGGCTTTCTTTAATATGAATCTTTAGCATATCACAGTGTATTTATGATTAACATTACAAAACTTCACAGAAAATGTGTGAACCTTGGATCATTATGACTTATTTAACATCTCCATGGTTCCGTTCATTACACCTTCCTGCCTTGTATGCTATGCGGTTCTCTGCCAAAGCCGCTGACTTATAGCTAAGTATTCAGAGAGGCTGAGAAGGAAGACTTGGTCCTAACACACAAAGCCATCATTTTCAGAGCTTGTCCTTCCTTCCACATGGGTAGTTCTGTTTCAATATCAGTTCTTTTTTACTGGAAGGGCTTTCCTGGCCATTCCTTTCATCTTTTGCTATTGCAAATTTTCATAAAATATTGCTTGTTACTTTATATTGCTTTTTCCCTGTGTATGACACATTTTCCCCCCAAGATGTCTGCTTCATTTTTATGATTCAACAGGTTGTAGACAATGTGATCAGATTTGTTTCCTTAGTATCATTAAGTTTGGATCTTGCTGATCTCCAGCTTTTAAAATAATGCTTCTAACACATTTAAAAATGAGTTGGACCATCCCTGCCTGGCACACCTCTTTCACACCATTTGTGAACCCACCCATTTCATTAAGATGTTGAATGTCCCACCTGGGCTTTCTAAGTCTGCTTTGTAGCTGATATTTTCCCATTCATCTGTTCAATCCATTGGCCACAACAAACTCTGCTTCACAATATTACTCTGGACAGTCATTTGCATTCCATTGTTGCTTCATGCATCTGACAATTTTGTTCCTCTGAACCTTGGGGTTGATGCTCTGGCTTCTGCCCTTGCTCTGTAAGATTGCTGACTTTAACTGAATGGCCAGATGAGCCCTGGCACTTGGCACTTGCTGAGGTTTGGCTTTCTGTTTTATTGAGGATTCTTTGTTGTTTTTGCTTATCCTTAGCTCTAGGCCAGCCCTTTAAATCCTGACACATGCCCATTCATCTCCAAGAGTCTCTCTTCTGGAATTCCACTGGAAAACTCTAGATGTGTCCTCAGCCTTTCTTACTTAGAAGAATTCCAAAATGTGTCTCTTGATCAGTGCACAGTGGCTCTGATATCTTTGCTGCTGCTTTTCCTATTTCTTGCTTGTTTCCCAGGCTCTTGTGCTTTCCCCTATGGACACAGTTCACAGGGCGGTTGACAGTTTGAAGGATTCTAGGAGACCCTGTGTTCAGATTTTCAGTTCCTTTCCTGCCTCCCTATCATTTCTGGTATTTGCCCTTTCAGTTTCTAACAACCCTGGCATTTCTCAATGTCTCAGCACTTCAAGCCAAGAGAGTGTGGCCATTCGTCTCTCCTCCTTTCCTTACTTTTTAAAAAAAATTCAATTCTTATTAGTAAATAGCAGCTTTATTGAAATATGATCATACTTTCTCATATTCACTCATTGTAAGCATACAAGTCAAGGGTTTTTAATAATTAATTTTGTTGGGCAATCACAGAATCCAGTTTTAGAACATCAGCACCCTATAATAAAATTGTCTGGTTTTACCCTGAACCCAAGCCCTAGGCAGAACAGTACTGTGTTCTCCATCTATAGACTTGTCTTTATGGACGTTTCCTATACAAAAAGTCATGAAGAATGCCTGCTTCATGTTTTAGTCCTTTCAGTTGTCTGTTTAAAAAATATTCTAAATACCATTCAGAGAATAAATATATAAAAAAGCTGGATGTGTTTGGGACTCACTGGAGGCTCTTTTCAGTGTCCCTTGGATGATATGTACGTGGTTAAAGTGGACTTGCATGTCTCTTCAGGAACCACAGCGTGGATCAGGTTCTGCCATGCAGATAATTTGGAGATTAATATATATTTTCCGAGCATATTTTTAGACTAGAAGCAGAGTTAAAGATTAGAGGGTCATCTATCCCAGGGTAGTGAAGGAACTAAACCAGTGGAAAAGTCAATGCAACAAAAGTTGCAAGAAAAAGTTGGAATGAATCTTTGTAATCTCTCCTCATAATGGATGTAAAGTCAGTTCTCTATTGTTGTGGGATTTAGAGGTCCACCAGGGATGTGGCTCATGAATCTAGGACTGACAGATGAACCAAGAATGTGGCATGCCAGATAGCAGGGATGTCTTGTTTCCACAACATGAGCTTCATTCATCCAGGCAAGGCAGACAGGTTCACAATAGAGCTGTCCAGTCTGCCTTTGCTATCGCCAATGGAATGTCAACAAACAATTTCTGTGGTTTTCTCCTTAGATCAACAAATGGAGAAATATGGTCAAGGTTGAGTTCTGCCAAGCTACATAAATCTCAACAAAATAAAAGCGTAATGGTAAGCAACGTGGAGCTTTGCAGAATGGTGGGCTTGGTCTAACACATTAGTCAAATTACTTTCATTTCCACAGACTTAGTGCAGAACAAATAGTCAAGACTGGACTGTAAAACTAACTGTGAGCTTAGACCTCATACTTAGAGATCAAGAAGTGGAATACAAGAGTGCTTTGGCAAATGCTAATTCTCCTTCTATTTCTTAAATGTAATGTCTTACTAAGCAGTTATTTGCCATTCTTGCCTCTAAGGTCATGAAGAGCTAAGAATTGGTGGTCTTGTGATTCCCATTTCTGTGGCCTCAAGAAAGCTACCATCTTCTAAGAAGCCAGGGGATGCAGTTGCTGCTTTATAATGAGGCTTTGCTTCTTTCTAAATATGCACTGATTGTCAAGGTGATGGAGGAGGTTCATTATTTAGAGGCATAATTAAAGGGCACTTCCTTTAGCTAAACTAATGAGCAGTAAGTGCAGCAATATTTGCATGTTTAGACATTAAGGATGGAAACAGATGACTCGGAGGAGATTAGGAGGAAGCAGGGAAGGTAGAACAAATTAATCTCACCGCTGGGCCTCCAGGGTTATTGCTTTTCAAGACTTCCTCAAAGGAGAGGTCTTCTTTGGGAAGTTGGCTCTATGGTCTCCTCTTGTTTTAGGGCATGAATGACTGTCTCATTACTAATCCCCAGATGTAAGGTCATTGTGGTGGCTTGAATAAGAATGTTTCCAATGGTGCAGATGTTTGAATCCTTGATCCCTGGTTGGTGGGGCTGCTTGGGTAGTTTTAATATGTGTGGGCTTATTGGATGAAGTATATCACTGGAGGTGGGCTTTGAAGTTTCAAAAGCCCAATTCTATTCCCACAGCAATTTCTTTGCTTCTTGATTATGGTTCAAGATATGCGGTAAGAAGTCAAAATATCCTTTTTTTTTTTTAAAAAAAAGATTATATGATTCTACAAATAAAAGACTCTACCAGAGAACTCCTACAACTAGTAAACATATTCAGCAAGGCATCAGACTATAAAATGAACACACAAAGATCAGAAGCCTTTCTAAAAACCAATGACAAACGTACCAAGAAAGAAATCAAGGAAACTATCCCAATTCACAATAGTCTAAAAAAATCATGCAATAAATTTTACCAAGGAAATGGAAGATTATAGTGAAAACATAAGAAATATATACAAGTTACTAGGAGATGGGAAGGCCTTCCATGACCATGGATCTACCAGTAGGATTAATATTGTGAAAACGGTCAAAGGCAATCTATAGAGCCAATGCAATCACACACACACACACACACACACACACACACACCACACACAGGGATAGTCAAAGCAGTCCTGAACAATGAAAAGCACTAATGGAAGTGTAATGGCCCCTGATTTGAAGTAACACTACAGAGCTAAAGTAACAAGACCTTATAGTACTGGTATTAAAATAGATGCACTGATAAAGGTAATAGAACTGAGGATCCTTACATAAGCCCATACTCCTTTAGCACCTGATGTTTGACGAAGTCCAAACATATATATTGGGACAAAGACAGCAGTTTCCATGAAGGGTGCTGGTAAGAGTAGATAGCTTGTAGATCCTTCTCTCTCAGTCTGCACAAAACTCAACTTTGAATGGATCAATAACCTCAACATAAGATATGATACTCTGAATCTAATAGAGGAGACGTAGGGGAAATGCTTCAACTTATAGATGCAGCAAAGGGTTTTCTGAATAGGACCCTGGTAACATAGGCATTAAGATTAGCAATTGACAAATAGGACCGTCATTTGAGTGAAGAGGTAGCCTACAAAATGGATTTTTTTTTGCTAGCTATGTATCTGACAGAGGGTTAGTGTTTAAATTATACAAAGAACTCAATAAATTAAATACTAAAAACCCCACTCCATTTAAAAATTATAACTAAACAGAGAGTTGTCAAAAGAAGAAAGAGAAACGTCTAAGAAATATTTTTTTTAAATGTTAAACATCCTTACCCATCGGGAAATGAAAATTAAGCTACTTTGAGATTTCATCTTATTCTAGTAAGAATGGTTAAGATTTAAAATATATGACAACAGATACTGCTTTGGATGTAGGGAGAGGGGAACATTTGTTCACTGTTAGTAGGAGTAAAAATTGGTACATCCACCATGGAAACCAGTGTGGGGGTTCCTCAAAAAGCTAGAGATAGATCTGCCATATGATCTGGCATGTGCTCCCACTGTTCCACTCCTGGGCGTATCCTCAGAAGACTGTATCTTACTATGGAGGTAATTTTTTATCCACATTCATAGTTGTGCTACTCACAACAGCTTAAAAAATGGAAAGAGCCTAGATTACTGTCAACTGATAAATAGATGAAAATGTGGTTCCTATATATTATTCAACTGCAAAGAAAAAATGAAATATGAAAATTGCAAGTAAGTGATTGGAGCTAGAACTCACCAGTCTGCTGTTGATGATGAGTAACCCTGATTCAGAAAGAAATTCTTCACATCATCTCTCATGTACAGATACCGGCTTTGAATCCTTAGGTTTGAAGTCAGGAAATGAGCAAGGGCCCATGTAGGGGAGGTTTCAAGGGGAAGGGATAGGATGATGTTGCTAAGGATAACAAAGGGGGATAATGGAATAGGAAGGGTTAAATGGGGAGGGGCAGGGTGGGGGGGGAGTCTGGGAAATGATAACACTCAAGACCACAAAACAAGATTATCACATGGAATCCTACTACTATAGAAGCTTCCAAAGATATAGAAAAGGTGTTAGATTGAATACCCTATAGTGGAGAGACAATATCTTTCACCAGTACCATAGGTTAATTAATGAAAAACTCAGTGCCATGTATGTGTTGCCTCTCTTCGTGTGGATTGGTCACTGGGGGGTCCACAGACAACCCTGCCCCAACTACAGTCTGTTGCCATTGCTCTTGCATACCTGATATAAGATCCTATTGGTGAAGATACCACATACTGAGTTATTGGACATGAAGAAGTCAAGCTGGTACCAAGATGGAAGCCTTCATCCCTATTTAGTGTTCACAGTGTTGGAAGGTGTTGTGCACAGTACTGGGAGAGAAAAGGAGCCAACAGACTTACCCAGCCTCCGTCTCTGTAAGTTACAATAATGACTGGCCTGGCAAGTGCATACACACTGTGCATACACATACAGTGTCATGAATGTTATTGGAGTGACCAATAGCTTTCTGATTACATTTATGGCTTGTTCCACAACATGGAATTCATGTCTGATACCATTAATTGGGCCAAAAACTTTTGGTTGGATAGGTTATAGGCCCTGGGGTAAAACCTAGTACTATTATTATGGTAAATGAACAAGGTATTAAACTGCCCCCCAGTTTCTTATTTTTATAACCACAGATTAGTGAATGTCTTAGCCCTTGTCAGAGAATCTTCATTTTTTATAGCAAATGTCCATTAATGCAAAGACCCACAATGTGTCAACACGCTGAGCATTAGAGACTACCAAGTGTTCAGCTCTAAATGGGAAACTTCTCTTCTTAAGACTTGGGCGACATGAAAGAAGGGCTGGAAAAAAATTCATGAGAGCCAGAGGTACTGGGCATTCCTAAGCAAAACAGTGTTCTCTTGCCATGACAAGGCTGCCGTGCACATGAACTCAAAGTGTTTGTGACTGCATTCACATGACCTTTAGGAGACCAAGACAGCCTAGAGCTTTGCATATGGAAGAGGAGCTTCTAGGGATCATGGAAATATGGTGGCTGTCATGGGAAGGAATGTTAGTTTTCTTTGGGAATCCAAGCCCTGAGATCCTACCCACGCTCCAGTAGATGGTCCCACAGCCATTTGTGTACAGGGAACACTCATTCTACTCATTTGGTTGAAAAAAAATAGATGAAATTGGAGGGAGGATTGGAAAAAATAGGGGAGAACTTGAAGAGGAGGAAACGGTGGGGTAGATCTAACCAAAATGTACTATATGAATGTATGAAATTCTTAAACACACACAACAACAAAAGTGCCTGAGACCCTCAGCACGAGACTGCACTACTCTCAAGGCCCCATCCCCATAGACAGTGCATCATTTGATTAACATGCATCCCTGAGAGTCCATCACAGCTAATCACATTCTAAAACAGCAATGGTACCTTTCTCCTATTGGAATATGGGCATTTTATGGTCATGTTTAAGGCTCTACTATTGGTCAGGTTAGAACTATGGAAGCCTAGCTATGTCTAAGTCTTCATCCCTCTGCCTAAACCCCAAGAGTTAAAAGAAAGTGCAAACCATGAAGTAAGAGTCAAAGTAACGTTGGCTCCAAGGCTGCTCAATGTATAGGGACAATGCTACTGATTGTTGGACACACTTCCCCTGAGGTAAAGCATTATCATCAGAAGTGAACATTTTACAATAAGACTCAACTTTGTTAAGTTCTTTCTTTCTTTTTCTTTCTCTTTTTCTGAGGGGAAAAAATCAGTGATACTGACTGAAGCAAACATTTGGGTTCTCTGCCAAGGTACCAGCTCCCGTCTTTCCCACTGGCTCTGGTGCTTGAAAGAAACTGGAAAGGCAGGAGTGTGACTCAGCCAAGCTGCCTCCCTCAGGACCACCCGAGGGGATGGCAGCTTAATTCATTATCTGAGAGGGTATTTCACTTACTGAGCATCTTTAACTGTGTTGACACCATTTCCTCATTTAACAATAAAACAATATTCTTTTTAATGCTGGTTTATTGCCTTCTTTTTCGAATTGCTTTTAAATATGTATTAAGGGCTGTTTGTTGAAAACATGCAATCATTGCCTCTGGGCAGATGTACATGCTAAAACACAAATAATGATTTCATGGGAGAGAGAAGCTTTGCTGAGCAGGTGCCACTTAGGGAAAGGGGACCTGAGAAGGGTAGGATTTGTCACCCAGGAGGAGACTGTAGATCAGGTAGCAACTCCGAGTGGTAAAGGAAGGCAATTGACCAGCTCTAGACTCCAACAGGCAGAGAGAATGAATCAGAGGGACTGCAATAGGGGAGAAGGCAGCATTGCTATTAGGGATTCTACACTTTGCAGCCTGACCCATGTTTTTGCATGGGATCCTCTGAAGCAAACCTTTTGAGTAGTGAGGAGAAAGCTGAGAAAGACGGTTTGAAACTGACTCTTCAAACAAATGGCTCAAGTGGGCTTGACTGCTAGGTAGAAACTCTCGGTGAGGTGATGATGTTGCCAGAAGACATAGAATTACCTACGCCTTGCACTTTTCCTTCAGTTAGGGACACAGATGCTGTAGTATCTGGCACTACTGATCAATGCTTCTCTAAACCCTCTGGCTTGATCTTCCCTAAACCACACCGGTCCTCTGTTGCTATCCCCCCCACCCTAGTGTTGGCACTCCCTCTCCACAGAAGTCTCTTCATAATCATAGCAGTCTCTTCTTGCTAACTTCCCACCTGTGACCTGACACTTCATTTTGTACCACGAGACACCTCTAGTAGAGCCTGGATGTCACTAAGACAATGACTCTGGGTTCCAAGACAGATCCAGTGAGACGAATGAGTCAGGAAAGGATATCCAGTTAAATGAACATGGCTGTTGTCATTATTGTGGACTATGGAGTCTCCTTTCTCTGGGTCCTCTGAGAAGGTATAGGGCACTTCTCACAATTACTTCCCATTTTTGGGCAGGCTTCTCTTCTTCCACTCAGTGGTAAAAAGGATCTCGGCAGTAACAGTGCCTTCCTTTCTAGGCTGTACTCACTGTAGCTAAGTAGGCTGATCTTACCTTGGAGAAAGCATTGGCACAGCAGATTTAAAGGCATAGTGGTGTGTACTATGAACTGCGGGGAGGCTGAAGTGGGCTTCTGTACTTTGGGGATGGCATCAGTGCTAGCCAGAGAATATATGTGAGCTGGTATTTTGTTTCTGTTTAAAAAAAAAAAAAGGAAGATACTCAAGAGAAGCAACTTGAAAGAGAAAGTATTTAAGTTCATGGTTTCCAGAGTATCAGTGTAAGGCAGGTTGACTCTATTGCTCTGGCCCTGAAGTGAGACAGAATATATTAATGGTGACAGTGTATGGAGAAGGCTAGTCACATCATGGTGGCCAGGAAGCAGAAAGACAGAGAGGAAGGGTTCAGGTATAAGATGTATTCTTCAGGGGTGTACTCCAGTGATCAATTCCTCCAACCAGGTCCCCCTCCCAATATCAGGTCATGAGTTCAACAGATTATAGTCCAGTGAAATTAGAACCTTCACCCACGCAATCAGGACTCAAAAAGCTCATCAGCCAGAAACCAAGCCTTTCGCACACATAAGCCTTTTAGGAACAGTGTTAGATTCAATCAGCACCGTATAAATTCATATCAGCTTGATCTGCCTTAAGCTGAGGGAAGGTTCTGTCAAGGCGAAGAACATTTTTTGACTTAGGTTTAACATTTCGAGACTAAAACACAGAGTATGCAATCTTTCTTTCAATGAAGGCAGAATCTTTCCCTTTTCCCCTTTGCTGGTCCCTTAGGCAAAAGTATAATGCATCTCAGAGGGGAAAGAGAGCCCCAAATCTGTCGCTTGCATAGCCTCATCCAGGGGCCAGTGAGAAACCAAGCTAGGTGGGAAGCCAGGCATAAGCACTGAAGGTCATTGTTGGGCAGCCTCCTCCTCCCTCCCTCCTAGGGCCTTTCTAGAAATGGCGGGTCTCAGGAAACCTGCGGCTGAGGTGCCTGCACTGATGTGCAGAGGAGACTATAGGCCTGTTCTGAAAACATGGCTCAGGGTCACCTCGGTAAGATGCAAGGGGATGGGACACATGGCTTGATTTATGATTCCAAGACCTCCCCAAGGCGCACGGTGATGTATTAGTTTCCTTTTGCTGCTATAACAAATCACCTCCAACTTTGTGGCTTAAAACAACATAGATTTATGATCTTACGGTTTTGGAGGTCAGAGGATGAAATAAGTTTCAGTAGACTAAAATCATGGTGTCAGCATGGCCAAATCCCTTCTGAGGGCTCTGGAGGAGAAACTTTTCCACTTTGTAAAGGTTTTGAAACTCCTTGGCTTATGGCCTCCCATACTCTAGTGCATCATGTTGGACCTCTCCTTCCATCTTTATATTTCCTGTTTCTCCTGTTGCCTCCCTCCCACTTAGAGCCTTGTCTCTATTGGACCCATAAAAGTAATACAGAACTATCTCATCTCAAGCTCATTAGCTGCTCACAGATGCAAACACTTTTTTTGCCACACAAGAGGATATATTCACATGGTATATGGAAGAATAAACGCTTGAGGGAGGGAGTTTTCTGTCTGCCACAGTGGCAGCTATGCAGCAGGGACCAAGGGGCCCATGAAAGGCTGATGAAGGGGGTGTGGCTTAGCAATGAGTTGCATGCTACCATCTCACAAAGAGAGCAAACAGGGCAAGCATGCCTCTTATTACCTTCTCAGTGATCAGGCCACTCAACACTGCAGTACTGACCTCAGCGGCCTGATTATGCCTTGGGGGCCTGGAGACCATTCTCTGCCAGCACCATGAAACCATGTAGCTACTTCTCCCCCCAGAACTAGAAGCTTTGCTGAAGATGGAAAGAAGCTGGAGAGGGGTGGGTTCTAAGAGGAGCAGGGGCGTGGTGGTATTCCTACACATTGAAAGACTCTCTAGGTTCTCTTTATATATGATAGTGAGAGCCATTGTGGTTGGGACCCTCTGTGTATCCACTATTGACACATAATAACCACGCAGATTGGTTTCTTTGAAAAAAAAATCTGCTTTGCAGTCTACCTGCATGAGAAAACAAGAGTTCCACTCAACCTTCCCTGTCTGTTTGGGACACTTGCTCTCAGAGGAAGGCAGGCTTTACTGGAGACAGCTCACAGGTGGGCTGCTGATCAGGGCAGGGATCTCACATCAGAAGAAACAATGCCAGCCTGCCCAGGAGTGAGTCTTTAATAGCAGATTTGGAGTGCTGACAATGGCCAATTATTTTGCTCATTAAGATGACTGGTCTGGACTGGACTGACCATTCTCTAATTAACTCCTTGGCACTGGCTATAATAATGATTGAACTAACCCATTTGACTCCCAGTGTGGCTGAATGGGCAAATGCAAGGAAACTGCCTTTGCATCATTCCTACCCCCTTCTTCAAGAATAAAGGATGAGATCTTTTAAAATCTTCCTCTAGGAGCTTTCACATTCTATGTAAGAACAATGGACTTGAGAGGCAAAGGCCTTGGCTTAAGACAAATGTGTGTAAATCCCCATTGTGGGAAAATCCAGGCCTGTGACTAACTGTCTCCTTTATGTAGAAAGAGGAAGACCTTGCCAATACTAGTGGCCTAGATAAAGGGAGTTAGTGTCCTCCCACCCCCTCCCTCTGGGTGTGGCCTAGAAGTGTTGGTTACCATGTACTCATTCCCTCTCTAGGGAGGTGAGCTATGGAGCTGGGAGAATGAGAAGCATAAAGTAGCGCACAAGCAGAGGCTGAGAAGATGGCCCACTGGGTAAAGCATTTCTCATGCAAGCACGGGGACCTGGTTTGGATCCCCGGAACTCATATAAATACAGATGTAGAAAAGAAAGCTCGAAATTCCAAGCACTCCTATGGCATGATGGGAGGAAGAGAGCTTGAGAGGCAGCTAGCAATGGTATCGTGGCAGTCAGAGACTTGATCATATGTGCCATGGCATGCATGCACCCAAATGTACACACATACGCAGAGGCTTTCTTTTAGAAGAAGCACACAATAAACTTCATTTATGAAGATCTAAACTTCTGAGAGAGAAAGGGGGGTTTAAAAATCACAAGTGCCCTTTTCAATGAACAGAATAACCTAGTCAGAAGATCAAGGTATACTGCATAATATTCAGTTTGGCCTAATGCTGTAACTTTTCAAAAGAAGAACATATTGAAAATTGGGATGGCTTACATGAAAACCTGATTTTCAGCTTCCAGATAGTTGGAATGACAGTGTTTGGCCTAGATGTATGGCCCAGAGACAGATTTTATTTCACTAGGTATCTGGCTTCACCTGGCTGAGCCTCTTTAATCCAGCTGCTTCTCCCAGTATCCCAGAATTATTAGCGTCTGAGGCCCCTGCAGGAGAACGCTACTGGGGAACATTAACTGCCATGAACCAGTGAGCTCCCTCAGCGTGAGCCATACCCCTCTTGTCCCTGTCCCTGATGCACAGATAAGAAAATGGCTGGCCAAACGTGACCAATTTCTGCCTCTTCTGGGCTCTATGCTCTCCACAGATACTTTGTTTTCCTCATAGGAACTGGGACACCTGTGCTCTTTCTGTCTCACTGAGTCTGTCACTCAAGCTATCTCCTCCAATGGGAGTCCCAGGAAATACCATTCAAATACCAACAGTTCTAAAGGGAAGACGATCAGAATTCACACCACTGAATCAACCTTATCCAAATAATACTAAAGTCAAGAGGGCTCATGGATTGATAAACCTTTCCCTGTATGTGCTGGGAGCTCTTGTCTGAGTTTGTTCATGACTGACTGCTGGCTTGAGGGATTTGCATTAGTAGACTGTGGGCAAAAAATCCTATTAAAATGACATTTCCCTTGCTGTTAGCATCACTTCAGTGAGATGCCCTGGATTCTCAGAGGCATTTCCTGGGGCTGCCTCATTACACCTACAGGCAATTCATGTGCCTTGGCAAAGGCCTTCTGGGGTATCAGTGTAGGGAAAAAGGGTGGAGACACATGATGCCTCTGGGTCGTGAGCAACTGTTTCACTCATGGCCACCCTGAAGAGCTACGTGGAAAACATTATTGTCTAGTTTCAGTGGTAATTACAGGCCAGTTGATCAAATGCACTGATCTGGACTTGGGTACAGTGGCTGGGAGACAGGAGAGATTAGTCCCTACCACTGGTCTCAGGTATTGTTCTAGGCAGAGTTACATTTGCTGGAATGTGTTGTGATAACATACAAGACTCTCTGAGTTTGACCATCCATAAAATTTATGGTCTTATATTGAGTAGTGGAAATAAGGGGTAATTTGATTATGACCTGTTTGCCTAGGAGGGTGACAGGACATAAAAATCTACTTGGACTTAATTCCTACCTGGTCCACTTTTTCTAAATTCGAACACTTGGGCTATTCACTGTCTACCATCTTGGATGCCTGCCTCTGCACATGTACCTTTCCATTCCAGGGTTCCTTCTGGATGCTTTCTTAGACTCTTATCCACAGGACTACATCAGATAGCCCTGCCTGCTCTCCCTACTAGGGTTGTGCCCTGCTATCTGCCCAAGCACTGCCTACATGAGACTATAAACAGTTTTTTTGACCCATGATCATGGAAACTTCTAGATAGCCAAAGCTTCTAGTTCTACACTGATCTGGGGATGAAGCACAGAGTCTAACTCACAGAATAAGCCACTTAGAGCAGAAATAAAAAAGGCCCAGTAGGCATTAGAATCAATATTTAGGCCAGGAGTTTAGTTACACACACCATATTAGACCAGTTTGAATACGTTTTGGCAAAGGCCATCTATAGACTCACTAGTGGCTAATCCAACTGGATATTTGAAATAAGCTAAAAAGATAAGAGATAAACACTGATTTAAGAATCAGAGAGTAAAGAAAACAATGGCAAAATTAAACAATTTTTAATGACCAGTGAAGTGAACAAAATTTTCAATTCATCACCAGAAGTTTTGTTTTGTTTTGTTTTGTTTTGTTTGTTTGTTTTTAGATATCTTGATTTTTCTTCTCTCCATCTCTCTCTTTCTTCCCCTTCTTCTGGCCTTACTGTCTCTCCCTCCACATCCCTTCACTGTTATGCAGACATTTTATCTGGACTATCTTATGTACTTGGAGCTATGCCATACTCTGTATAGCTGGGCCTGAGGAAGACACCACCCTTCTTCCAGGAGCTTGGCACTAAGGAAGCAGATGGGAGGGATAACCATGTGATGGCAGTGCAGAAAGAGTCATGACGAGTCTGACAAACAAGGGGCAGGAGATGTGCCAGGGTAGTTCCTGGTCGAGAAGCTTCATCAGGTCTGTATGTTTTGAGCATCATTTAGTTTACATGAGAGAAACTTCAGGTAAGGTTCTCCTATAACAGGGAGCTGAGGACAAAAAGAAGGTGGTTCCGTGGGCTGGCCTATACACACTACTGGGTTGGCAGTGTGAGCACTGTGGAGAGTTCCTGTGCCCTCCTCACTACAGCCTCCTTCCTTCCCCTGCCAACTATCCCTATGAGCTAGGATGTCTGATAGCAAGAAGTCCTCTGACTTTCACAAGACTTAGTACAGACTTTCACAAGGTTAGTATAGAAATGCTGCAGACTGACTTCTGTCCTCCCCAAGCTCACAGTATGAAATACTAAATCCCAGGTATATTTGAAGTTATGACCCAGGGCAGGCAACAGAAATAAAATGAGGGAGTGAGACTTGGGACTTCATCTAGCAGGGAAGGAGGAGCAGACATGAGGGTACCATCTTTCTATTTCTGGAATTGAGGACAAAGCAGGTAAAGGAAGCCCTCTGTATCCAGGAAAACAGATCTCATTAGATCATGTATTAACAAGCGCTTTGACCTTGCATTTCCCAACCTTATTGGCTATGTGAAAGTAAACATCTTTCCCTTAAGCCATGCAGCCCAGGGTATTTTGTTAAGGTAGCCTGCACAAGGTTAGACACAGACGAATACAGAGCTTACTACAATTAAAGAGCTGTTAGCTTGTAGGGTTCTATAAAAGCTACAAATATTTTGTATAATAGATGTAATTTCTGTCTATGAATGAATAGATTTTACATTTTAAGTCAGCATGCTCACCAAAGGAGTAGCATGAGAGAAAGGATAGGTGCTGGCCATGGCTTGCTGTGGGCCATAGGCAAGTCACTGGGGCTGGAGTCTCCTGCCGGGAAGGCCCCATGGAAAGCCTGTGGCAGGGCTGGGAATGGTCTCATATATGCAGCCTGCCTGCTACAGAGCAGGCTCAACAAAACAAAACAAAACAAAAATAACCAAAGGAACATCCCTGGGACCAGGGCATTGCTCAGTGACTCAGTTCCTCTTTAAATGCATGGCTCTCAGAATTGCTACATGCACTATATATTTATCTATACGACCAGGATTCCTTCCTTGTCTATTTTTAATTTCAAACCCTGCAACTTCATTTGCTTGTATCCTTCCTTCTCAATCCCATCTCAGAAAATGCCTCTGGGTATCTATAATTATCTCCACCAGTATGGCGAAGTTCTTATTAAAGAACCCCTCACAATATGGAATTTATTTTAATTCACTTCAATTTGTATTATATATTTTAAAATATCCCATAAAAGCCATCTGGCACTTCAGGACATAGCTGGGAGGTTGCTGAGAAATCATATAAACAATGTCAACGTTTTACCACTCCTACATGCCCCAGAATTCCTAACACAAAGAAATGCAGATGAACACATATGCTGTCTTTTCAGCCACCCAGGATCCAGCAGGGTTTGCATTTCCTAGGATCAGGCCAGACAGTTGGCACTGGCTCCCCACTCTGTCTCCTGAGCACAACATCTTTGCTTTTCACACACTGCACAGATTCCATAAGAGGAGAGTCCTTGGGTTGAGATACCTGGGTTACACCGAACATACATGTGAGCGTTTGTGAGGATGGAAGGGGCAGCCATCACTAACGTTTCCATATGAGTAAGTTCTTGCTGAGGTCAGTCCTACTGGGAGCTGAAGGGTAGGGGTGTTCAGGAGAGGATGGGGAAGAGGCAGAGTAATAGGAGACAGAAAACGCAGGATTATGAAACACTCAGCATCAGAAAGGACAAGGTAGCATTACATACAGTGGGCACACAAGAGAGAAAATAGGTCTGTAGGTCACAGAAGAACAAAATAAGAGGTTGAGACCTAACTCATTGGGGACTATAAAACGAGCATTGTTAGGTGACGTCTTATTCCTGCCTATTGGCATTCTCTCTTTTGCTGAATTAATACTATTTTTTTTTAAAAAAGGAAACTCTGCCCAGTTTCATCTCTAAGTGAAGGCCATATCAGTCTTGCTTCCTCGCCGTGCAGTGTCCTTCCCCACAAATGAGTGGTTTCTGGTACCACCCTCAGGAACACACACTACAAAGCTCTGGACTCAACCCAGACACAGCTTTGTCATGGAGAAGTGTGATGTACCAGCCCCTGTGATCAAGCCATAAAGCTCCGATGAGTCAGGTTTTCCACTTCAGAAATGCAGACACTGTTAACAATGCTCTGTCATGGCTTTTTTTTTTTTTTCAAAGTCCTCTTGTCCCTGTTCTCAATTGCCTGTCACCAAAAGCAAGTCATACTGGCACCCAAAGGAGGAAAGCATCAAAGGGCAGACATGATGCTCACTGACACAAAGACCAAAGATATATCTATCAACAAAGATCTTCAGCAGGTCGGGAGAGGGGGGGGGCAGGATAAACATCTTCCCGTGGGCTCAACAAGGAGTGAGCATAGCATATGCAGGTACAATGGTCCACAGGTCCTCTGATCCTGTGGCATCTCAGCTAGCACACTTTCCCCCACTACTGGCTTTCAGTTTTTACCCTGACCTATCTGCCTTCTTGAACTGAATTTTCTAAAACCAAGAAACTGAGCAGTCCTGGAGAGCCAACCCACTGCCACTCCCCTGAGAGCAAACTGGTGGTCTCTGCAAAGGAGAAGGCATGCCCCTGAGAGCCTTACCTGGTCCAGCTTCCAGTGAAACTCTGCAGGGCGAAAGGTGTCTGCCTGGTCAAAGTCCTTCCGCAGGAGGAAGACGAGGCGGCAGTTGTGCACATACAGGGCATAGTGATGCCGGTTCATTTCTGAAAGGCAGAAATGGGATTGAAGCACAAGAGAATCTTTCTGTCTGGTTCCACCAAAGAGTTGCTAGGTACAGTTCAGAAAAACAAAGAAATAGTCTCTCTTATTTTCCCATCTATAAGTGGTTCTGATGAATTTTCTAGAACATATTTGGGGGAAGACACTGCAGTAGAACAACCTCTGGTAGGCCCCATAGCAAAACTTCTGAGACCTTGCCTTTAAACCCTGGGCCAAGTCATACTCCATCAGAGCCCAGTGAAAGCTTCGTTGTGTGTACTTACGGGGCTCTCTGCCAATCACATCAGCATCTCTGGGCTCTACAGCATGGCTGCTTTCTCCTGGAGTTCTGGGATTTGTTTTATTTTGTCAGTCTTGACACAGTGACCACAAAACACATCTCTTTTGTCTCCTTAATCTATGCTAAGAGGGGAAGCCTTGCTTTTAGCTGCTAGGAGGAGACAAATTGATTTTCCAACATTAGACATAACTGTGTGGCTCTTCAAAGCGATGAATAATAACCCCCTCCCCAGGCACGGCCATCAATCAACGGAACCTTTTCTTCCTCTGATAGAAAGGCTTTCTTACTTGCTTAGGAAATCGTATGACATGGTTTTAGCCATGACACTTAGAGCCACAGGACAATACCAACTGGCAAGAAAGGAGCTGTTCTGTACCAGCACATAGAGAAGTCATGCTGGACTTGGCTGTAGAACTCCAGAGAAATTTACTAGGAGGCATGTGTGTTATAGGTGGGTAAATGAGTTCATGGCCATGCACGGGGATAAGCATAGCCATCCATTGAGACCTGCATTAGGGCAGGGAGTGGGCTAGCTTAAGGTAACCTAGGGCTGGAATACTGTGCCTGATTCCTATACCTTCATATTAACCTTGCTATGAGGTCAACATTGGCCTCATCTCTAAAGATGAGCCTTGGCTGGCTCTGACTAAATAGACTCCTGCCAACTCTTCCAACACAGGAATTGGTTCAAGATGCCTGCCCAAGGTCAGAGAACATGGTCTCTGCTGAGAACTGGCAGGGAAGACTTGGTCTAGGCCAATGGTTAGTAGTTTCCTAAGCAGTCCTGGGATAGGTGCCAGCAGAACATGAACCTGTGGGATGCCTTCTTTCCTTTGGGGCAGTGCAGTGTATAACCAGAGGTCTGCAGCAGCTGCACCCTTATCTGCTCATCTTAAACTGATACATGCATAGACACAGATCTGAGAAAATGCAGAGAACAGGGACGTGGATCTTGATCACACTTTACCTGTAAGATGACCACAAAGCCATCATAGATCTAGGAGTTTTCTGGTACAAGGAAGTCTATATTCTCTGCATTCATTTGATTTCTTTTTTAGTTATCTGATACCATTTGATCTGGACTTTCCATCTCTGTAATGGATAGAATCTTAATTGCCACAATGAGGAAATGTGTGCAAAGCAGCTGGCTGGAACAGATGCTCAGTGGCTGTCGGTTATTATAAAGGCCATTGCTGTGCCTGGGGACTACAGCATCACAGACAGCCATGTCAGAGGCTGGTTCCACCCAAGCACCAGCATTCTCCAGAACCCAATGCAAAAATGGCAAGGGAGAGGATGGGCAGTCACTCCATGTGCCCAGTGTGTGGATGGCCACTCTTAGCCTCTGGACTGGCAAAACTCTTCTGGCCCGGTTATGACCTTGCTATGAGGTCAATACTGGCTTCATCTCTAAAGATAAACCTTGATTGGCTCTGACTAAATAGATTACTGCCAATTCTTCCAACACAGGAATTGGTTCAAGGTCAACAGAGGGGGTCATTCTTTTGCCCACATGGCCTCTGCTAAATACTTCTTGCCCCTTCATGATTGTGTAAGTAATTTTCTAGGTTTCTGTTAAGAAGTGTTAGGAAAAGGAAGGAAGGAAGACTTTATTAGCCTTATTTATAATCAACTAGGGTGAAGAGGTGGACCAAGAAGAGTGGAAGAACAGACTTCCTTTGCTAGAGTATCTTTCAGCCTAGGCCCTTTCCCTCTGCCTCACTGCTGAAGACCGATGGATCAACACACAACCAGCAGCATCTCCTGGTCAGCCAACGGGCAGCAGGGAGCAGGGTTCCCTCCTGTTCTTACAGTTGCAATCCTTCTGAGCAATTTCTAGTCACTCCAGAGCTGTGGACACATCCTTGTTTTCCCATAGGCTGGAGAGCCATTGTAGTACTCACTATCAGGCTGATGCTCTGTCAGGGCTAGGCCAGGTTGCCCCCCAACCCCATCTTAGAATTCCCTGCAGGAAATGTCAAATGCAATGTATGTCTACTTATCATTCACTCTTTCAAGCTGAACTCAAAATGAGAAGGGCAACTGTACTCGAAAAGGAAGGGATCTTGTGAGTATGAAGGGATTATAAGGAGCTGGCAGGAGCTGGGAAGGAATTGTGGGTGGTAACAGGCAATAGCATGATTCTCATAGAGAATGAGGCCAGCAGAGAGAATAGAGACAAAGGCCAGCAAAGGCCATGCGTCCCTTGTGGCAGAGTCATTGCTCCATGTGCACCAAGTCCTGCTTCCTTTGCTCCCAGTATATAGTTAATTGCATTTCACAGCCTCTCCGGGGCTGGGTGAAGGCCCTGTGACCAAGTTTCAGCAAGTGGAAGGTAGTGATTAGAGGCGACACACACAACCTGCTGGTTTTGTCAATAAAAGCCTCTGCACTCAACACTGGTTCTTTCTCTTTGATGGCTAAGTAAACAATGCAAGGATTCTTGTCTCAGCATATCTGGACCAGACAGAGCTTTTTCCTCCACACTCACCACTAGACAATGAATGAGGAGACCCACAAGAGAGTGGCAGCCACCAAGAGCTTTACTGGTGATAACGGCAATGGTGGCTTAAGCGTCTCTCTTTTTTCCTCAGTGAGCCTTTGCTGACTAAACAGAGGAGATCTCCAACTATTTATAGAGGACTTCATAATGGACCACCATTACTGTGTTTTGTTGTTCAGTGCACCAAACAGAAAGCAATGTGATGCCCATGAAGGCCAATTTCATCATTTTCACTTAAAAATTCTCAATATTTAGATTCTATGACTTAGTAATTCAACTTCCAGCCAGGGAACAATCAGAAATGTGTGAAGGTTGCATTCCAGAAGGCTCACTAAGGCTCTGTTTTATTTGTCTTTAAAAGGAGACACTCTAAGTAGCCGACAAAAGAGGCCATTACATAAAGTATGATAAATCCACATGGCAGAGTTTTAAACTGGCACGTAATTTAGTTTCCAAAGGCTATTTCATCATCCAGGCATGGTGGAGCATGCTTGCAATCCTAGTACTTGAGATGTGGGGTCAGGAGGCTCAGAAGTTCAAGGCCGGTGTGGGCCATGTGACATTTTGTCATGAACACCCCTCCAAAACAGGATACTCTTATCACAGGGACACATGTCCTGAGTGTAGTTATTCACAGCACAATAATCCCATATGTATTATTAAAATAGATTGAAATGGGAAGGCACTCCACTTATTTATAGAAATAAAAGTAACATTTAAATGAAGTGTACAATAAGTGGATGCTCACAGTCAGCTACTGGATGGATCACAGGGCCCCCAATGGAGGAGCTAGAGAAAGCACCCAAGGAGCTAAAGGGGTCTGCAACCCTATAGGTGGAACAACAATATGAACTAACCAGTACCCCGGAGCTCGTGTCTCTAGCTGCGTATGTATCAAAAGATGGCCTAGTCGGCCATCACTGGAAAGAGAGGTCCATTGGACTTGCAAACTTTATATGCCCCAGTACAGGAACGCCAGGGCCAAAAAGTGGGAGTGGGTGGGTAGGGGAGTGGGGGGGAGGGTATGGCGGACTTTTGGGATAGCATTGGAAATGTAAATGAGGAAAATACCTAATAAAAACAAACAAACCAACAAACAAACAATGAAGTGTACAGAACTTTACCAGACATCCCTCCAAGTGTTTGGATTTTAGGTGGTTTGTGTATTTTGATACTTATTTGTGCTTTTTCCATTTCTGCTGCAGCATCTATCACTTTTCCCCTGGAAAGACTTTCTGATATGAGATAAAAGTCTAAATCAGGCCTTCATTAAGCCCTAATCTTTTGCATTTATATTACTTTCTGTGCCAGGAGCTAAGTTAGACCAGACCTTTTCCATTTTTGCTGTAACAATCGTTTTTTAAATATGTATTTATGATGTGTGTATGCATGTGCATGTGTGTGTATGTGTGTGTGTATGAATGTGCATGTGTGTGTATGCACATGCATGTGTGTGTATACGTGCATATGTATATATTAATGTCTACATACATGTTTGTGCACATGAGTACAACCTTGTCCTTGTGGAGGTCAGGGAAAACTTTGCAGGAATTGGTTCTCTCTTTCTATGATGTGGGTTCCAGACATCAAACCCTTAGTAACAAGCGCTGTTTTCCACTATATCATGTCTCCTGCCCTCTGTGCCAATCTCAAGCTAACTGTTAAGGTATGATTTCTTGTGAGGGCAGAGCTGAGGCACCTTGTAGAACCTTGAAGAACATTGCAGCTCTGAGGTTCCGAGCCTCCTGATGGTGAGCCACTGTGAATGGAAGACATTACTGCAGACTGCAGACAAGGCTGCCCTGTAGAGTCCCCTGAGGTACTGGCCTGTGTATCTAGGATGAGGCCCTGGCACGTATACTTTATAAAGCTTTGCTGGTTTATTCTTATAACCAGTAGTGCTTCTATTCTAAGAGTCTGGCTCCAGGATATGCAATAAGAGGTTCTAGACACAACACTGTTCTAGGGAGTGGTGTTGTTCTTGCCCATGGCTCTAACCCTTCTGTTTCAGATTCAAGCCCTCCTGGGAGAGTGCTTGACACACATTCAAGAGACAGTATCTGTGACTGCTAGGTCTTGATCAGCTGCCTCATATTTGCATCACCCTAAGCTGTGGCCTTAGTGTGCCATGGACTCTAAAGTCAGGATGTTCAGTGCAGCCACTCGGTATTGCTGGGACCAGGCCATGAAGCCAAGCCCCAAGCTCTGTGTCACCTCATGTCCATAACATCCTCCCTGCATGAAGGTCTGGAGAAAAGCTATTTCTAGTGCTGCCTCCTTCTACATAAGACCAGTCATGTGAGTAGGTGAAAGCCAGACAACCCTGGCTTAGTGTCTGTCTAGAAGAAAAGTAATTAACATACTCTACAGGGATCAAGTGGGATGGAAAATATGGAGGACATGTGGCATGAAAATGGCATGAAATGGAATAAACCCAGAAACAGTAATAGCAATGACGGTGCCAATGATACCACCCCAACTGATGATCTGTATCTGATTTAAATGATTTCGTATGCTATTTCATGCTTACTTCCTCCATTTGGCATATGGGGAAATTGAGGCCCATGGAGCTTAATAACTCCTCAAGGGTCACACGTAAGCAGCCATCTCGTTGAGCTGAGGACTCGGGCTGTCTGACACCAGGCACTGAGCCGCTGGTACCCTCTGCACTGTCTTACAGTTAGCAACACTGACTTATTTGAATATTTTAACAAAAGTTACATTTGCAATGGGAGACTGGAATCACAATTAAAGGTAGAGTTGAAAATTTTGCAAAAGATTTCAAGAC
Source organism: Mus musculus (assembly GCF_000001635.26). Taxonomy (NCBI): domain Eukaryota; kingdom Metazoa; phylum Chordata; class Mammalia; order Rodentia; family Muridae; genus Mus; species Mus musculus. The sequence goes on from NC_000075.6 coordinate 97,532,013, forward strand.
ACCTGTTTGTATGTGTGTGTGTGTGTATGTGTGTTCACGGAGGCACAGTGATAAATGCATAAGATGTGACTCAGTAGTACATAAACTGACCTTTATGTTCTGCTGTTTATTGGTTGCGTAGCTACTTGGGAAGATGCGTGGCCTCTCAGTGGATGTTCTCACAACTGTGTACTCATAAAATTCCTTATAAAGGTTCAGAAAAGGTGTAGCAGATACCAACGATGCATTCTACGTGCCCAGCGCTATTTTGAGAGCTTCCTGTATGTTTAAGTTACTTAATCAGCAAAAACAACTCTAAGGAAGAGAATACTATAACAAGGCCACCCAGCTGTAAGTGACGGGTTTGGTCAATCCCCAAAGATCCTTGTGCAGGCCTGGCATGAGAGAAACGTGCAGCACCTGTTAGCTTCCACTCTCCCTTTTCAAAATACAGCAATACATCTCTAAGATGACAAGATCCTTTTATTCAAAGACAGCTTTTGAAAATAATTAGACAATGTCTTAGTTAGGGTTTTATTGCCATGAAAAGATGCCATGAGCATGGCAACTCTTACGAAGGAAAACATTTAATCAGGACAGGCTTACAGTTTCAGACTCACCAGTTTTATCTGAGTTACAGAGGATAGTTTCCTTCTCGGCTCTCACGCCGGGGCTGGGGCCATGTTTCATCCACATGGTGATGGTGAACTGGTCCGTCAGGTTCTTGGGCACGATCCCATCAGGGATCTTGGCACCCTGCCTGCCGTCAAACTTGAAGATCATCTCACTGCTGTCCACCAGCAGCCCCGCAGTCCAGTTGGTAGCTGCGCTAGGGGACGGCAAGAGATCGATGATACCCGAGGATGCGCCTGCAAGGGGAAGAGATGGAAGCACAGTGGTTATTCCTCAAGGATGGCAGTGGGTTCACCTTCTGACTTCTCTTTGTGTGTCAGAGTGGAGAGAGTGTACTTACTGAGGTCTGTGCCTACTCCTGACCTAGGTGGCTCAGGAAAGAGTCCAATATCATTCAAACCTCTGACTTGATCCTGGTCTGTTCAGACATACATTGGTATGCAGATAAAAGTGACACATATGTCCAGGCAGGTACAACTACCACACAAGGGAAAGGTGTGAGAGGAGCCTCAAGAGTTGGGAGAACCACTGGGGCTTTTAGTAGCTTGGTTTCCTGCAGACAGCCAGGGCTTTGTTTGGGTGAATGGATTCCTTCATGTACCCATCAATCAACTAACCTGCCAGTCATTTAGGGAGCATCAACCCTATGCCATGACCCTTTCTGAGTTCTGGCCACATGAAGACAAATAAGATACTCATTGCCGTAAAGAATCTATGAGACAATACAGTATGATCAGGGTTAAGACTGAGGAAAATTCTAGGCTCTCATCTAGAGAGAAGGTGTGTAAGCCACTTTGTATACATGACATTTTCCCACAACCATTTGCTGAAGCCAAATGGCACAGTGCTTGAGAACAGGGGCTCTGAAGTTGGCACCACTTGAATTTGACACCTGGCAGCTTGACTCGGCAGCTCTGTGACTGGGAACACATCAATCTCTCTGACTGGATTCCCTTCCTCAGTGTGGGGGGGGGGCGGGATGAGATCATGTATTCAAACTTACAGCTTCATGCAATATTGAGTGCTCACTTGGTGTGTGCTATAATTTTATCATTACCATTATTGTAATTTTTTTTTTGTTTTGCTATCACTACCATTCCAGGGTAGAACAGGAGGGCTTTCCCCAAAACATCAAGACTAGACCTATAAGGGAAGGTTAGTATTTTGAGACAGTCACAGGATATCTTTGTGGAAGGTGGGTTGAGGAGAGGAAACAGCTGGTTTGTCAGGAAAATCTAGACTGCTTCTGGGAGGACTCTTGGGCCCTCATTCATTTTATTGAGCAGCATCCTATCCATTAGGTTGGGAGCCTCCTGCAATGTTCACATTTAAAGGATTGGGGAATGCAAGCTTTGCCAGGGCTGCGCATGGGGCTATCTCCTGGCAGGACACTCACCAGTCATGTAAATGTTGTGATGGTGGTACAGAGCTGATGCTCTAAAGGATGGCGGGGCATGTGCACTGTCTCATGTTCATTGGGTCATTGGCCTTTGGCCATCTGTAGAGCACAAAGTCATCTCATCTAGGGTTTGGGCTTCAAGGTCAGCTGTCACAAAAAGTATCCTTCAGTGAAAAGTCCTCAGAAAGGTACCATGCTGGAAACCAATACACTTCTTTATAATGTTCATCCTTGCCAGACTTCCCTTTGGCTTTGGAAAGGACTGTCAGGCACATGTTCATTGGTTTGGAGTGAAAGACTAGAATAGACAGGGAACATGTGATTCCTTTGAGCACAGATGCTCCGCTTAGCACTGCATTAAGTTCATCCTGAAAGGGCCTCCAGAAGGCCCATCCTTCTGGTGGGGGATGTAGGCTTTCCATTCATTATTCTCTGTGGGAGCTGTGCGCAGAATTGATGGCATGAGTCACATGGGGGTTTTCTAGGGATGTTGCCTGTTATTGCACTTGACACATAATTGGTACTCAGTTCCTATTTACAGCTGCCCTTCCTCTTTTCCAGTGTCCCTCCTAAGATGCTCTGGTAGAGGCTGGGAGATGACTCAATCAGTAAAGTGCCTGCCTCACAAACATAAAGTTAAGGTCTCCAGAACACATACATACACACACACACACACACACACACACACACACACACACACATATCTAAGTGTTCATGTATATACATATACTCTAATGAGTGTATACACCACACATACACATAACACAACATACATACAATACAACATACATATAACAGAATAAAGGAACAATGTAAAAAATGGAGGAAAGGAGGAAGAAAGGACAGACAGCAGGTGGCTCTGGAAATTTTCAGTGCTCAGGTGACCATCCTGCCTCTTGGCCATGCCTCACAGTTTTTAGTTATTCTCACACCACAATGCCTCTCCCCCCTGAATATACCACTTATCTAAAAAAACAAGTTTACACTACTATTTTACCTTCCTTGGACTGCAGTCTCCATATATATTGGTTAAAAAGACATCAGTCAAGGTGGTATCAGGGAGAGATTAGTGGGTCATTTGGGAATGAGAGATTTGTGGAATATCAAAAAGTTCATTTTTTCCATCACTCACAGAATCCTATCACAACAGTTTCTTTTACTGATAATGGCATTAGATCTGGGATTTGTGCAGCATGAAGACAACCAATGACTAAGGCACACATTCTTGGCTATTGAAACTTGTGTTATCTGCAAAAATACAGGCTGACCATTTAGAATCCCGGAGAAGTCAATAAGGTTTATCCAAGAACAGTGCAGAGGGACACATATGGTGTCTTATGCCATCAACGGAGTAGCCAGGGTGGCACACACAAGACCCAGAGAAAGGCTTGGGAGGGCTGGGAATTATCATACAAGGCTCCCTCTATTGGTTAAGAGTCTTACTGTGCCTGGAGAATTGAACTTAATAATTTAGACAAGTGGAGATGTTAAGTGACAAGTTTTTCCAAAACAGATTTGGAGAGAAGCATAGAGCAAAGACTACTATGGCATGAAAGTGGGGTTGGCATGAAAGGTGTTTGGGAAGAAAACTGGTTGCAGAGTAAGCTAACCTGGAACAGGGGTGCTCTGTAGTCAGAGGTGGGATCCACAGAACTTTTTATATCCTTTTTTATATCACAGAACTTTTACTTTCTTATATCCCAAGGATCTTTCTATGAGACCCTGAGTAGACACCAAACCAGAATTACTGAGCTACCTTGCATGTTCTGTTGCTATATGGTTGTGTGGTGACTACCACTAAGTTTCTGGTTGACAGGTAAGAGACCCCAGGCTAAGAGAACCCAGGCGGACTAACAAGAGACAGGTGCAGCTGTGACATACAGATGATCCAAAGACCAGTCAGCTAAGATGACCATCCCAGTCCTATGGGATACCTAGTCTCTATACATGTGTCTGCTCCCAGAGAGGCACACTGAGGCCGCTTGGCACGCCAGTATCTTCTGTGGAGGGAAATGGCAGCCCCTCTTCCCTGTCCTGCAGATGTTGCTGCTGGAGAACACGAGACATATAACCAGATGGTACAGACTTTCACGGACTTAACAGATTGAATGTATTTCTTGTCACACTTAAACAATCTGAGGAGGATTCACTTCCACCCAAAGTTCTCTCATCTCTTCTTCCTAAAGGATCCCATGGGAAAGCTGTGGGAAAACAAGACATGTCACTTGTAGACATGGTATGGCAGCATTTGCACATCCAAGTATGCTTACGCTGCTTCTTTGGAGTTCTCTGTGACAGTCCCTGGAGCCACTAGATGCTAAGAATTCCTGTTCTTCTGGTACATTGCAGCTGTTGCCTCAGTGTTAGGTACTCCAAACTAGCAACGCCATTTGATTTCAAGTCCCTGGGTTCTATTAGGGTGATGAAGCTGTTCTGAGCAGCACATAGAGACAGGACAGAATGAGAGAGCTTTATGGGCACAGGAGAATGTAAGAGGTCAAAAGGTAAATGGAATGGTGGTCACTTAGGTATTTATTCTGCTGTACCTGGCCCAGGTATGGATAGGCAGTGCCCCCTAGTATTCCAAAGTGGAACTGTGGCAGGAGTGATGTGCACGGAGACTCCAGAGTTGGGTGGCATAGGTGGGGTGGAGATCAGTGGGAGAATCTTGAGAGAGGAACTGCTTCATGTAAGATCATCTAAGATCAAGGCTCATTCTTCAGTATTCTCAGAGAGACACATGGTGAGTACTAAGCAGATGCATGGAAGATTTTATTTTATCTCAATAAATGTGTATGCAATGGCCAAGCCATGCCAAGCACTGCCATGAGAGCACAACTTTTAATCACATGAAAGTGGTCCCACTTTTAGGGACCTAATAAGCCTTTTAATTTTCCCAAGGGAACAGTTAACTAGGTAGAACAGTTCTGAATAGAGATTCTTGGCAGAATCCAGAAAGGCACTCTTCAAGTGCCTGGTGGACCATAGGGCCTGGGTGCTAGAAGAATGTATGTATGCACGACATACAGCTCTGACCCATGATATTAGCTTGACCATAAGTCCTGCTCTGACCAGAGAAATGTGGTTTCAAGGAACATGTGTCATATTAGGAACGAAATCTTAAGTGATAGTTCATAGTTCACCATGAACCTTTTCTACCTTTCCTGGGATGAACGATATTCTAGATAAAGGCTACCCCATTAGCTGGGGTCTTGTCCAATCCAAGAAGGATACATGGTAGGAATGATAAACCTTGGGTATTTTAAGCCAATGAGATTATGAGATCATTTGTTACTGTAGCATAACCTGCCTGGCCATACTTCCAAATGATTCATAGAAGTAAATGACGTAGGCAACTATGGTTTCCATTTTTTTCCATCTATATGCTTGAGATCTGAAGGCCTTGAAAATGGAAAATTGGATTTCTAGGTAAAATAAGCTGGGCTTTGGTTGACAGACTCCTGGGGTGAAGCCATGGACACCTACTTAGTTTCTGAACACCTTGGGAAATGCCACTATAGACAAAAACCTTCTCTAAAAGGATGGCAGTGGTATGGTAGTTGTGTAAGTGGCCTCCAACAAATCAGCATATTCAGAGAGAGACTCACTGCACGAGCCACCATGGTGAGAGAGTGTGCTCAACAGATGTCATATCAGATTAGTAAATGAATCTGATCCCAAAGCTATTGACGTGAAGCTCTATGGAGTAAAGCTTTGAGAAGACTAAGGGCTCCTACTGTCACCCAGGGAACACTACCCATGATGACATCCCTAATTTGTAGGACTCTGAGGGCATCAGAGCCTCTGGTAGTAATTCTTTGGACAAGCTCTGCTAAGCTGAAAAGCTCCCATAGAAAAACTCATACTTCCTAAATGTTTCATTGCCACTCCTTTTTAAACATATGTCTATCTTCCTAGGAAACCAAATTATTAGGTGATTTTATGTTATGGATGCTTCTATATCATTTTAAGAGTTACACAGCACTTACGCAAACAAAAACATTTGTTGAAGTCATTAATGTATGAATGAATTCCCCAGCTCAGCAGTATAAAAATTTGGAGAAGAACATAGGGTTGGGTTATCCACTCAGCTCTGGCTTGGAAAGCACTTGATTTTAGAAGCATGCTCACACACCGGTGGCCTTTCCTTCAGCAGGACCTGTCCTGGGAACTCTTAACTTACAAACAAAACAGCTGCCCTTGGCATTGTGTTCAGGAAGTAGTGGCCAGCTGCCAGAAACCGTATGATCCCCCCGGAACAGCCTGGCCTCTGTGTTGTACAAAGGGCATAGGCAGCACAAAGTACTTTTCTATTCCGTATAATATGTAGTGACATAGGGTCAAGGAAGGGAACCTTTTCTTGGGCTGTCGTTAATGTCAAATTTGATTTGGCTGAGAGGTCTCCCTGAGGGTTTCCTCTTGCATTTTGTCCTCAATACACTGCTGTGGCTTTTCACATCTGGAAAGCCTGGTCCTGAGACAAGATTGTTCCCTGAACTCCTGAAGTTGGAAAAGGTAATGGGCAGCCGGCCATCTCCTCTGAGAAGCCAGGCTTCATGTGGAGTCTGGAAGATGGATCAGCTTACCCTGTATCTGGTATACAGTCTGGAGGAGACACAGGTCCAGAGGACTCCACTATATTGTCTCAAGGCATAAAGGAAACATCTCCATGCTTAAATCTCAGGAAGTAAAATGTCTGCCAAGCAGTGTCTGTCTCTTGTGCTGCCACGTCTGCTCGGGTGACTTCTGACACCATCCAGCATCAGCTACTGCCCACTTTCCCCTTAAATGGGACACACTCCCTTTCATGCTTTGGAAGCCAGTCGGGTTGGGTCCCTGTCCGGCCACACGAACGCAGAGGATGCAGCAGAGCTCCAGCTCCCATAGAAGCAACATGAGACTTGATCCAACTGATCAAAGGGACAGATGGCCCAGTGACCAAGGGAAGGGGCTTGGGAGAGGAAAGCAAAGGCTTGGGAATGAGAAGCAAGGAAAGGAACAAAAGGACCAGCATGAGGTGAGCCATGGTTAAGGCAGATCCCCAGGAGAACTGAGAGGAGGCTGGAAGGTGATGTCGCCCAGGGGCCTGCCAGTGATGTCCCATAAATGTACCCTTGCTCCTGGGTTTCTGGTTGTGGGTGTGCCCTGTTCATCAAGTTAGACACTGGCGCTGATACTTTAGGGTTCCTTCTCTCTTCCTTCCAACAGCTTACCACTCATTAAATCTTGCTGATTTTGCCTCTTAACTGTCCTAAATTCATCCCAACAGCCACTCCCCTGGTTCAGAACTCATTATCTGTTGCTTAGACTATGGTAATAACATCCTAATTGCTCTCCCTGTTTCCCTTTAAAGTTAATAAAGATTTGTAGGATGAAAAAAAAAATGCGTGCATGCCAAGTTTAAAGTGTCACAGCAGCTCTCTGGTTGGGAGATACAGCAAGAAGCCTGCCTACCGTCTACTGAAAACATAGATAAATGTCTGTCAACAGGAGCCAGGATGCCTACAAGAGTCAGACAGCACCACACAGCCTATGTACGACCCAGACCCTACCTTTTCCTTAGATGCCAGGGGGCCTGACTTCTGATGTCCTCCCCTTTGCTTCTGCTCTGTTTATCAGTACTCTACTCCATAAATACGGCTTCTGACATGAGACCTGACTCATCTGTCCACCTTGGCTACTGGGCAGGGATCCCATAAGAGTAGTGGGCAGTGCTACTGGGTGGGTGGCTAGAGAGAAGCAGGCTTGTCTCATTCACAGGGCAGCTTCCAGAAGCAGATGATGCACACCTGGGGAAGCTGTCTTCCCCAGCTGAGTTAGCCCACGAGGCTGGCAGTCCAGATGGAGTGAGCTGTTAGTATGCCACATGCAATTTGGCTTTGCTGTTTCTTCTCTTAAAACACACTTTGCGCCTTCTCTATCTCCCATCTCTCTCCAGCAACATTGAAAATCAAGTCACAGCATGTGCCCTTGGGCCCTCTGATCTTTAGCAAGCAGATTCATCATTTCCTTCTAACCCAGAGTTCGGGGAAATGACTATATAAGCCATGGAGGCCATGTGAGGTTGAGTTTGCTGACACTCCAAGTATAGGGAGAATGGAAAGGGATATTTATTCCAAGTAAGATGTCACCTTAGATGACTTCTGTGAACCAAGTAGAGGAAAGGACAGGAATTGAGCAGTCTATGAGCATTGTAAATCCCTATATATCCTCTTTTGAAATAGTTGTTCATAACACCGTTTCCCCCCAGTCTACTGACTTGTTCCAGAAGAGCAGGCATCCCCACAGATCTTCCCCGAAAGCCTGATGATATGATGAACAGAATATGCTGATTAATAGGAGTTTATTTTGGTTCTGAAATTTTCACTTGGTTCCTCAGGTGAGAAAAATGAAAAAAAAATCCCAAAGATAATATAGGAGGTCTTCATGAAGTACCACAGCTAAACTCTGTACTGAGGGCCCTCACTTTCCTCTAGAAAAGGCGTAGTTACAGTCCCATGTAGCCCACTGTGGGAAGAAGTCTTTTCCTAAGCTCCCACAGTGAAGCTGGAGAGCTGCATGTGAGTCCCTGGATATTCTTGTAGAGAACAAATGAGAAGTACTGCACGTTTGAGGGAGATGAAGAGGTCGCCAACACAGTAGTAGTCAGCTGCTGGAGCATGTGGGCCGGTCCCACCACACAGGGTACTTAGCCTCTCCTTCACAGGTCACTGGGGAGATACACGCCAGCTCTAGGAGCCTGGTTGGCTTTGATAAATTGTCAACCTATGAGCCTACCTTTCAGATAGACCTGTTTTCAAAGCCAATCTCGGATATTTCCTGTCTGTGCAAACTTCAACGATGGTCACACTTTGAGTCTCCAAGTTTCCATCTGCAAAGCGGTGTGGATATATATTCTTTCCCATATACACGTGAGCACTAGATGGAACATCCCATGTGGGGTGTCACAGGATGCACACAGTGGGTATTCAATAAAGGCCTCTTCCAAGCCATCCTCTCTGGTATCCTTTAATCAGCTCCACTTCCTACTAGTAATTCCTGGCCTTTCTCCTTTCTTGCAGCCCACTCTCACTCTCCATTAATAATTCCTTCCCCTTTCACCTCCACATATGAATATCTTCATTTGCCCACCTCCATCCTCTCTGAAGCTGCTCCGCTATGGACAGCTGGGCTCAGCTCCACTGTACCCTGAGCAGTTGTTTAGCTGCAGGCCCTTGCTTTACTGCTCTGCTGTTCCCATAGTAAAATTCTTAACCATTTCATTTGCACCGGGCCTTGGAAATTGTGTAGCTGCTTGGTGGAGGTGGGTCAAACCCTTTTGCAGGTTGTCTATCACCATTTTTCATAATGGACCCGGGAAAGCAGCTCTCTATACCTGAACATGCCGGAAAGACCTTGAGTGTCACTTGGCTCTGTGCTGGAAACTTTTAACTGATATTTGCCATTCAGTCCCTGTCTTACCAGTGAAGAATGCTCTGTCACACACTACTTGCCTAAAGCCACACGAGTCTGGCAAACCGACTCTGAACCAGTTGTATCTGAGGCCAAAAAGCTGAGTTTTCTCACCCTTCAGCCCCAAGCAAATATCCATTCAGGAGGACTGTGGCAGGTGGGGAAGGCTGGCCTTTTTGCTATAATTAGATAAACTTCATTTGCATGTAGCACTTGAAAGCTATTAATTGAACGGAGTCTCAAAGGAAAAGCTTACCACATAATTTCTGAAGGGATTTCTCAGAGTAGGTCTCTCGGTCACAGCCCTTGCCGATGTAATTAGTCTGCAGCTCCGCAGTGACCTGGAGGGAGGACACAGCTCCATCGCATGTCTCCAGGTGGATGCTGGGGAACAAGGGCATACTCCCCGAGCCAGGCTGGTACTCAATCCTTTTGGTCCAATCTGAATAAACAAGAAGATAAAATCATTCAGAGTCAGCCCTGCTAGACCACTTGTTTTGAAAAGCTGAGTTCCTTCCAATAAATCATTTATTTCAACGGATAGATTAGTGAAACAGTTTGAGGATAATGGGGATTTTACATCTGCAGGATTAAAGCTCCCACCTCACCTTAAGAAAATACCAGGTGAACCAGAAGGCTGGGCATTGAGCCACAGAAGATTATACAGAACACAAATACATATGCACCTTGGTCATCTACCTGATTCTCACTTTACTATTGTGGGCGAAATGGAGTGAGCCATAGCACCCGAAAACATCAGTGAGACACCGGAAAAAGGAGAAAGAAAAACATTATCATATCTCATACAAGTTCTACAATAACTAAATCACTTGACCTTGAAAGATGCCTGGAACACTTGGAGTCTCTGTGACACTGTGAAATGGTGGGAACTGAGGCTGGGATGGCAAGTGGGACCAACGGTGTGCCCGGCTGATGCCAATGCTCTCCTTTCCCTTTTATGTGCACTACCGGAGACATTTTGGAGAGTTGTGACTTTCCCCATCCCCTGACCCCAATTTATCTTGTATGATGATTTTGGGGAATGCATGTGTCTTTATTCAAAACAAAAGGAAGCATAGTCCTCCCTCCACAGTACATGTGAGGTTTCAGAGGAGAACGCAGGGATTCTCAAACATTCAAAACTGCCACTCAAGAAAGGCTGATCATTCTGTCACTGCTTTTCAGTGGAAAAATAATTGCGAGGTGATAAAGCATTGAAGAGAAGCAAAAAGCACAATCAAAATGGCAACACTGAAGAACAGAGCAATCAACGGGAACAAACGCTGGGTTTGCGCTGGAATTGATTGATACATAATAGCAGCAATCGAACTTCAGGGCCACTCACTTAAGACAAAGCAAGCTCCCAAAGACTGATAATTCATGGTCCCTGAAAACAGGCACAATTCCACACTGTAAAGATACATCTGAGAGGCTGTACAACCATTCCTAAGCACACTTAAAAAGCAGAAGGGTGAGTGGAGTCAGTGAAAGAAGTAAACTGTGGGTGCTATGAGCTGACAAATCCCAAGAGTTTGTCATATAGAAATGTCATATAGAAATATCCAACTAGAAATGGAGATCTAGGAAATGCCTGACCTCACCTGTGAGAGCATTAGGAATTCCTATATTTGTGGGACTTTATGTCAGTGTGCAGTCAAGAGGTACATGAGTCTCTAGTGGGACACTGGCATCGGTCAAAGAGATACATGGAGAAAGTTAGCCTAAGGGACCAGTCAGATGGCTGCCTTTACTGAGCAGCTATTTTGTTTGGTATTTCTATGTGCCACACCCTGCCTTGAGCACCATGGATGCAGGAGAGAGAGAGAGAAAGAGAGAGAGAGAGAGAGAGAGAGAGAGAGAGAGAGGTGATGAGCAAGGTTTGTGCTGACCAATCAGAAGGAGGATGGCAAGGCACATCTAGATTGACAGTTCTTCTTTGAACTCAAGGTCAAGAACTGGTGTGCTCTGCTTGGCGTAGTAGCAGCTGAGATCTTGGTTTGGCTGTAAGGTCACAAGCAGGCTCTAAGAACATCCAAGCTGCAGGCACCTCATCAGTATAGCCAGGACATTAATATGGGCCTTACGGAGCTGGGATAAGGGTCAAGTGTGTCAATGGATTCCTGCATAAAATGGGGTTCTGATCGAGGTTTTCTGGTGAGGGAGGGCCAATCCCTGCTTGTAATAAATCCCACCCATGCTCTAGATAACTGCACAATATGGGCCTAGCTCAGAGCTTCCATGTTCATTGGTGGCATTTGTCAGGGGTTATTAAAAGCATGCCAGGAGCAGAAGTTGTATATCATGGTTGTGAGGTTTGATCCCAGGGAGTGGGCAATGGGAAGATGTTCTGGTAAGTACAACTAAATCCACAGAGAAAAATATACCCAATTACAGTCTCCAGGAGCTGAGACTAAACCATTTTATCTCATCCATGAAGCCCCTCATGGCCCAATTTCCCCAGTTCAATCCTAAGAATAAACCATAGAACAAAGGAAAGGAAGGCTTTTTGTCAGAACGTTGTCTGAGAGCCACAGTATTCTAAGAAGCGACCCACAACTAGAGAGGAACGTGTCCCAGGTACAAAATGTTTCATGTCGCTGTGCTTGATCATGCTATTTCTTCTACCTGGCATCTCCTCCCCTCTTGCCATATCTCTCATGCATCCTTCTGTGGTTTCTTGTCTAGGTAGAGGCCTATGCCATGTCTCCGTGGTGCTCGACACGTCAGTGTGCAGCATTAGGTCCCAAGTTTCAGAGATGACTGAATCTCCATCAGGTAGTAGGTGCCTGGTCCAGAGTAGGTTCTTATTAGCTAGCAGAGAAAAGTGCTCTGAGTCCCCTAACTTAGCACATTGAAACTATCTACCTGTGGCTAGTTTCCCTCAATAGCTATGAAGCCCTTAAATGCAGGGAGTTTGAATCTTCCACACCTAGCGCTTAGCTTCTACACTATGGTCCTAGTGTCGGAAATATTTAGCAGGAGGATCTGGAACAGGCTGGAGACCTCACTGCAGCAATGGGAGCCCATCCTGAGTTCCAGACAGAATCCAGAGTCTGTCTATAACTTCCTGTTGCTGTCCTATTGGCCCTATCTTCAGCTCCTCTGAACCACCCCTCCCCACTTCTCTATTCTTGGCAAGGCATTTGGCCCATAGCTGACAATGGAAGAATCTGTTTCCTTCTGAACAAGATACGGAATCAGGGAGATGGCCTGCTTTCTTCCCTCCCTCCCGGGATCCTTTTAGTAAGCTGCAAATGGTTTTGTGAAGGGGAATTTGGTGTGAGCCCAGTGGGCCCTCAAGTATAAGAATCCTCCATTACATTGGACTCTGGTCACAGAATGGATCCCATGTTCCCTGTGGGCTTTGCTGCCATCTTTCCCATCTATATATCTGCTTGGTTATTTCTGATGAGAAATAGCACAGAAAAAAAGAGCAAATAGAGCAGAAACTAAATTGTGACATAAAAAGCCAATCTAGCAGCTCTGTCCCCTGGCCACCCATTTGCTTGGGAGGGCTGGACTCTCTCTGGCCATCATGGAAGTCAGGTACAAAAGAGCTTTAAATGCAGCAAACTGCCGGTCGCTCTGGCGACCTCCCACAGCTTGTTTTTGAGGGTTACGAGGAGCAGGCAACATTGCCACTATCCAGTAAAAGAAATCGATGACGCTTTCAGAGCATAACATCCTTGAGAGACTAGAAAGCTTACACAAACATCTCTAAAGTCTTACAAAAGGAGGCTGAGGAGGGCGAGAGAGAGAGCCAAAGGAAGTCATCACATCCAGCCTACACCACGTGACATATCTATTCCTCTTCATTTTCTGAAGGGTGAGAGAGTGTAGTGTTTAAAAGGACAGCCCCTCAGTCCAGCCCTCTTAGCATCAACCCCAGCCCTGCCACCTGCTTGGAGATCATCTGCCCTCCCAAGAGTCCAGTTTCTATGAATTTGTAACAGCTATTCAGAATTGTGGGAGAGGGAATTAAAAACAGGGCTATGTCACCATCAAACACAGGGACATGTTCAAAAGATAGTTAGCTGTTAAGTTATCACTTCTTAAACAATGTGTCAGGAAGAGACGATTGGTCAGTTTATCCATCAAGCACTTTTACAACTGCCTTTTTATTTAATCCTCACTGGGACCCAGGGTAGGGATGTTACTGCCCTAATTGCACAAATGAGGAAGCGACAGCTGAAAATTGGTGTGACTTGCCCAGGGCCACACAACTCTTTTGCAAAAGTTCCCCACTGGGCCTGAGAATTCACCAGAACTGGGGACAACAGCCATTTTTTTTAAACAGATTCATTTTTAAAGACTTACTTGCACTGGTTTCTTAAAGGGATAACTCCATTATTGACAAAGAATGGAGGGGTGTGGTTGGCTTCATCCTTACCTTGAGGCTGTTAGTAAATTCACAGCCTCTGGAACAATGACAAGCAAGAGATACATGTGATGGTAGGTAGCAAAGGTGACAGAGCCCCATTCTTGGGCTTTGTGCACATCCATCTGTCAAAAACAAATCTGTGAAAATGGCAGTCATTCTCACATCCCCAGGCTCAGTGGGGAGATTTTGCAAGAGAATTATATGAACCTGGGGAAGTCACACCAATTTTCAGCCATGGCTTCCTGAGACCTGGGGGACCATTTCTATCAAGAAGAGTGGAGAGATTTGGGTTTGAATCTCAACTGCTCCAAACACAGATGTGTGACCTTAGCAGAGTCACTGTCATCTCCTCTGAAATGGTTCCATCTGCTCCCGAGCTGAACAGGAGCCTCCCAAGAGACAACACAACCTAAAGGCCCAGCCCAAGGACCTTCCCATAATGTCACTGTAAAAACATCTCACTTCTGCGCTCCAAGCCTCCCAAACTGTCCTGCTTATGAAAAACAAACAAACAAAAAAAAAACAAACAAACACTCCAAAACAAAACAGAAAACCTCGTCAGTATATAAAAGGCCTAAGAAATTCTGTTGCTGCCCTGTACACTGAGCTATTGTGTGGTATACTTAATTAGCTAATGTAATAATAATAATAATAATAATAATAATAATAATAATATACACTTAGTAAACTAGATAAATTACTTAAGTTATGATTTAAGACAAGGGAGTATAAATAAATATGTTATTGATTGACATAATATCTTTATGAATTATGAATGAAATGTGATGATTGATTGATATATACTTTAGGCATTAAGAAGTGATAAAGTCAAGATGATTAAAAAAAATCCAGCACTTAAAAAAAAAGGTCTAGATGCTGGTTTATAAACTGACTCATTTTTTTTTCTAAAGTGAACAGAAAGACACTGCCTGCCTGCTGTTTTAACAACAAGGCCTAAATTACCCTGCCAGTTTCCTTAGGAAACTAAGGATGCCAAGAGTGCAATGGCATTGAGATTTAAACTCCTTGTTGTGGATTAAGGATTTGGAAACATTATAATTTTATTAAAATTTCTGCTAATTTTAGGGATTCCCACGTTTTCTTATTGGGAGACTAGAAACCACCCAGAAGCTTCACATTAAATGCCTAGAGTTGAGAAGAAGCAAGTCAGAGGTTTCCAGAAAAGCACAGGCTTTGTAGACTTTATACCAAGAAATTCAAGTCATTTCATTGTCCCACTCTGGCTTCTGGGAATGTCACAGGAGGATGGAAGGGACAGACGTGGGCTTGGCCTGGACAATTTCCTTTCTTTCCCTAATTGTGCATGCCTGCGTATCTCCAGCTCATTGCAGCCTCAGCTCTCAGGAGCTGAAGGAACATCAGGTCTCCTAGGAAGTTGCTGGATTCCCATAAGCTGGGTTGCTGGATGCTGGGATACTGGGTTGGGCGGTGGGAGGATAAGAAAGTAGTTCAGTGAACAGGTTTCAACAGGATTCATTCAGTGCTTTCTCTAAGATATGGTAACTTGGATTTGGGTGCCAAAGGTCTAGCCCTGCTACCAAGAGAAGCTACCATGGTACATTGGCTAAGCAGTGGCCACCTTGCGCAATCAAACTGGGACAGTGGGTAAGGAAGGCGTAGGCTGCAGAGGTCAAGTGGAAGTCAAAGGGTGGACTATGTAAGAGATTTAGATTTAATTTCAGGGCCAAAGAAGAGCCATGCATATGTGTTTAGAGAGGACATGAAATGCCCAGAGTGGGTTTAAATACTCACTCGAGAGTTAGGCTGAGCCCTAGTATTCACTTTCAGAAGAGTAGAGAACTCCTGGCTAACTCAAGATCAATCACTATATGCTCTGCTAGGGGCATACAAAGGGGTAGGGACCCCCATCCAGCAAATTCAGTCAGCTCTCCAAGTGTCTTCTCTGTATCTAGACAGACAGATGCTTGACTCTGGCTCTGCCACCTTGAGTTCTTGGATGTGAGGTCTCACTCACTGGGTTCCTCTGAATTTCATTTCTTTCACTGTACGAGGATCACTCAAACATTGCTTCTCTGGAAGTGCTTCAAAGCCCAGGGCCAGAGGCTGTTACTGTTACAATCATTCATGTGTGTGTTCCTTTCTTGTCGTCACTCCACATGATAGGAACTTACTAAGTTCCTACTATGTACCAGGCAGAACCTGGGGGATGGGAGGCAGAGACTTACCTCTTATTTTTAGGAAAGCCACAGTCACACACCAGCTGACAGGAATAGAGGGGTAATTTATAGCACTGAGGGCACCCCAGGGCTTTCTGGAGGGAGTGGCTAGGGTGTTTGTTTTAATACAGGTTTTAACCATTGTTGTTGCTATGTGTGTAAGGCCAACACATCAGGATACAGTTGCTGCCGGAGATGTTGTAGTTCTCACAGGCTTCTCAGAGAAGTGAGCAGAGCTGACACTCAAGAGGCAGAGGATGGCAGAATCCATGGACAAGATGCTTGCTCTACTGTGTCTTTCACAGAAAGGATTAGTAAGGATACTAGTAATGCAGGCTAGCCTTGGCCAGTTTGGGAATTTCAGAGGTCTCTAGGGCACCAGAGCTGTGCTTAGGGGTATGGTAGCCATGTCTGGGTGACTGGGGCAGTCATCCAGTGGGCAGTAGTGTGAGAGGCAGCTGTAGAAGGTTTACAGTGAGCTGTATGGATTGATTGGTTCACATCTTACAGGGTAAGTAAAGCTCTAAATATCAATGCTACCAAACTTGGAAAATATAAGATAGAGTTTGTACCCCACTGTGGAGTCAGCACAAAGTCACAGGGATAGAAGACAACTCCAACACGACTCCCCCAGAGCTGTGTAAGTTCAAGTGATGTGATGTAGGTAGAGAAGATGCGATGTTCACCCAATCTCAGCTTGAACACCCTAGCAGCCTGGCATGACTCAAAGAGTTTGGGCAAGGTAGAGGCTACTGGTGTTTGCTCTGAGCACAGGCTAGAAAGGAGTGTTGGCGGCAGATGGCCAGGACCATGAGAGAGTTCTTTGGTATATACAAAACAGTACCCCAAGGCCTGAGTGGAAAGAGTGAGCTCTCAGGATTCTGTCCCTTCATGGATCCTCAAGGTGAGCTCTCCTCTCAGCATCTGGGATCCACTTTGGGCAGGGCCAGGGGGTGGTAGATGGTATGGTACAGACTGAGCACCTATGTGCAGACACTGTCTCCCCTGCTACCAGCTGCTGCACCACTGGCAGGCTATGACACCTTCATACAAAATGGGGGATTGGGGTGGGAGTGGGGGTGAGGGTAGAAGTGGGGTGGGTTGGGGGAGTGTGGCTGTTATCTCATGAGGCTTTCATGTACTGAGATGATACCAGTTAGAAGCCTAGCAGAGCTCAGGAAATATGCGCTGTCTTTAGTAGGCTTCTGAATGCTGGCTTCTTCCCATGAGTGCCTGGGAATCTGAATGTAGGCTCTGCTATCCTTGCAACCAGCCCTCTAGAGAGGTGAGGAGCACTGTTCTCAGGCTGGGTCCTTCAAGCCCGATGAAGGGGAAGTGCTACTCTCTTCTCCTGGGGAGGGAGAGGAAGCTGGGCTGGACAGACAGTGTATGACTTCCTGGGACTCTGATGGCCAGAGGCTGACACAGCTGTTGTACTTGGTTGACCTGAGCCCTAAACTTCCAAAAGCATCCTTTGCCTCTCTGACTTGCTTTCCTTTCCCCACCTTGTCAGCCACAGTCCAGGTTCTTCCTCTGTTGGAGGGAGGGAGGGAGGAGTTGAAGTCACTGAAGAGTGGGTATGTGTGTGTGTGACAGGGCATGCAGTCTGAGTGACTTACTGCTTGGAAGAGGACTGGTTGATTGGTTAGCTGTCACTGTCTTAAATTCCCAATGATTTCAAAACACCAGAACCCACAAATGACATGACAGGTACTCTTTGCCAGTTTTCATTGGTCATGCTCTTTAACCTTTCTAAGCCTCAGTTTCTTTATCTGTAGAATGGGAGCACTAATGGTCCCAAAGGGAGGCACCATGGCATAGCTACCAGGACTAGGGCTTTGAAGCCAGCTCTGATGTGATCCCAGCTCTGTTTGTTTACTCTCAGGGGCAAGTCATTTCCTTCTCTCTATGTGAATTTACTCACGCAGATACCTAGTTCAGAGTCAATTATAGTGTTTATATGAGATAATAAATGCCAAGCACTTAGCCCTGCGCCTGATATGCATAGGCACATACATTCCAAGTGTCTGAGTGTTAAATTATTTGCCTTTCTCTTTTTCCAATTAAAAACAATTACGCACAGGAGCCATTTAAAAAGAAACACAACAGAAACTCTGTGAACTCAATTACAAGTGTAAGGTCTCCCCTCCCTTTTTTTTAACGACTGACCCCTCTGCCATTTGCTATATTTTATTTTAGCAACAGCATTTTTACTACCTTTTAATTCCTACTAAAAGAGATAATTAACTACAAGGAGCAGAGAAGGGGGGTGGCATGGATCTCTGGACCTAGATCTTTGGTTAAGCCTCAGACCACACTCTTGCTGGTCCCTTTCTCTGGGGTTCTGGCCATTCTACTACTCTCAGCTGCGAGGTGGCTCTGGAATGGAGATTTCTCAGGTCTGCCTTGGTGGAGAGTCTGCCCCTACTTTCATTTAGTCCTGACTCCTGAGAAATAGTTATTTACCTATTTGCTTATGTCCTAGACTCATTCTAGAGTCAGACCAGTATATCACACACTGAGGAAACATTCAATAATTACCCATAAGGTAAGTGGTATACACACATACACACACACACACACACACACACACACACACACACACACACACACACACACACAAACACACAAGTATTCTGCAATTCTTGCTGCCCAACCACTGTAATCTGTTACTATTCTTATGGTTCGTCATGCCTTGCCTATCTCTCATCCCCTAGCACCTGGTCAAGTGCTAAATGATAGGCTGCCAGGCCTTAAAGTAGGACGGATTCAAGACACCCCCCATGCTTTGTGTGTGGGATGGGGTGAGGTGGGTGCACGTATTGAAATTATTATAAACTACTTTAATGTTGGGAATATCCTCATATTCCTCACCATACTTAGTTTCCTTATTTATTGTCAATAAATGCCAGATGAAGTAACTCTGTCTTTCTGGGGAGCAGAGATTTCCTCTTGTCCCTGATCAACACTGTGACTCCTGGTTCCTCCATCTCACACCACAGACCTCGGAGTCACACTAGCAGCAGCTGCTCCCAGGCTCATCCCAGTAGCACCGGGAAGCTTCAGGCAGCTTCTTGCCCAACAGCCAGGCTTTTCTTAGACCCTCTTCCCTAGCTTATCGCTGTTAAACAGGAGAACTGTGTCTCCAGCACAGGACGGGCTGAGATGACTTGTC